>NC_136764.1:5796286-6346286 GCF_947034865.1 Barbatula barbatula
GAGGCAACTGGCATCAGTCGGAACAGATGTTAAAGCTGCCACAAAACTCAATGGGTCCTTCCAAACCAAAAAGAAGTTGAAATTAGGAGCAACTTCCACACTGAGAGAGAGAGAGAGAGGTTATACGAAAACCAGGTCATACAAAATAAAATACGAGCTACTATGAAGGCAAAAAAGCAAACGTGAACAGAGGGAAAACAACGCAAACCTACATCTACCACAACACAATAATAATGAGGGAGGGCTTTCTGAAAACACACACGCACGTACGCACAAACACGCTCCCCTTGGGCAGTTTGTTTCCGCCCGATCTCACTGACATCATCATCATAACGCAAGAGCGCGCAACATCGTCTCTTACAGTCAGACACAAAAACAGCGAGAATCTCACCGGTGCTGCCATCTCCTTCCGCTTTCTTGTGAGGCGCAATTCATCATCGTCACACCTTTCATTGAAGCATTTTGGCCATTTCTATAACTTCGTCTGTCGCTCTGATTGGACAGAACTGCAGTGGGAGTTTTTTTTGCGTATATATGATTATTGAGAAACAGCGCTGAACTGTCAGTCGGGTCAATTCACTACAAGATATTTGATCCTGATTTCCACTTAACCGACCAAGCACTGTTCGGTTGGTGAGATTACGTCATGTCTGGGGACATTGATTGATTTTATTCAGGAAGGTAAGATATCGAGAAGTCGCATTAAATCAAGCAGGCTATCTACCTCGCTGCTTTTATTCTACTCGAACAAAAAGGATTTAAAACGAAAGCGGGAAAACAAGAAAGGACAAATGCGTCAGCCCCTTCCACGTCAGCTCTCCGGAAACAAACATTTAAAAGAAAAACTAATTTCCAAAGCCATTTTAGTCAAGCTACCCATTTTCCTTTTTTTTGAATCACCTAGCGGAGAGCGACCAAGATGTGATGGGCCCTCGCTTACAGAACCTCTACCCTCCCGCACTTCAGGCGGAAAACTTTCCTCAAAGTTGAATCCCTCTTCAGAGCGTCCTAGCACCATCCATTGAGAGGAGACCTCTTCTCCAAAACCCGAACGAAACTCGGATCTCTTGCTGCAGGTATCCCTGACCTCGAAGATGTCCGGTGATAGAACCTGAATGTTAGATCTCAACTTTGAGGGGAACTTGATTTTCCCCAAAACAGCTGCTTGAAAAGCGTTTGTAATTATTTTTAGATACGTCACCCCCTCTCTAAGCTCGTGGAGACGACAGAGCACACGTGGTTTTTTGCAGGTAGTTTTAAGAGAACTTCATCTTTGCTCCGTCTCTGGTTGGCAGGGCAAGGCCTGAGGCTGGCGTTTCGCAGCCAGGCGAGAGAGGCGAGAGAGAGAGAGAGAGAGAGGGGCCCGGGAGGGCCCCTGCACTCTAGGAGCCTCCTCCACGTTGCGGAGTTGTAGATCGAAGATCTCGCGGTTCGTCTCCTCCTAACACTGCGTCTCCCCTCTCCTCAACGAATGGTGGATGTAGACCTCCATTCTCACGTTCTCTTCTCCTCCTGTCCAGCTTCACTCCCTCCTGTGATTGGTTAGATTCTCTCCTGTTGCTCCCACATCATGGTGCTTCAGTTGTAACAGTGGTAAACGGGCATCCATGTTTGTTCTTTTTTTATATTTACCCATATTTAAAATGCTGATGAACTAAGCTCAGCACAGGCCTAGCTCCTGTTCCAACAACCTGCGGGCACAAACACAAAATATTCAAATATGTGCCCACCCTAGCTTTTTTCTGATTGGCTAAGTAAATACAACACTGCTCAATCAAAATCTAAAAGATGCTGCGTTCATCACATGAGACACATGTGAAAAATGTGCTAAATAAGAACGTGTGTATACGCCCGCTTAAGTCTTAAATACAGCAATCAGAGCATTTCTCTTTTGTGTTTGTGTTTGGTCTTACACTCTAGTACTGTGAGAGTCCAGTCACTCCTCCATGTTGATAAGCCCGTTCACCCTGATAGGTGGAATCCTGGGAGAGCGCCACATCCATCTGGGACTTGAACTCATCGCCAAGATAGCTGTCCTGTTTCACACCACGCAAAAACAAGTTAACAACACAACGCTTATGACACTTATAACAAATGTGTGCACGGTGCTGAGCGTGTGTACCTGTGAGAGCTCGGGCTGAGACAGTCCAGGCTGACTCATCTGTGATGGCTGGCTCATGGTGATATAGCCCTGGGTCAGAGGACCTTGAGAGAAAGGCTGCGACACCAGGTCCTGACTCGCCTGGCTGTTCGGCATGTTGGCCTGCCCGCTGCCGTGGTTACCCGTGCCTCTGTTCCTCTGACGACCTCCGCGGCCCCCGGTCTTACTTTTGGGTGCACCACGACCTGCACACAGCAAGTGAGACAATAGAAGGTCATACCCCTATATCTGTGGTACTGTCTTGAAGCATAATTGTGGTGTCTATTTAGTGTGCTGAATGCGTCAGAGATGCCTTAAAATGCTACATCAGGATGAGATGTACAGGCAGCAGAGGGTTTTATGTGCATGCATATATGACCGTGATGTTGTCTTACCTGCAGCCGGCCCATTCACCTGGCCCAGGTACCCTGGCGGAGGCATGGGTGGCATGACCAGGTTGAATGGGATGGGTATGTTCATGGAGCCCATCGGGTTCCCCCCGGTTCCGATCATTCCAACCTGGTCGTGGGTCTGGAAGTACATGTTAGATGGACGTCCTGAAAAAAAGAGGGTTATGCGCAGAATGAAGTATTTATAAGACAAGTTTACCGTAGAACATTGGAGACAGTGTAACTGAACTGAGCCTAAGTATGAACCGTATTCTCACCAGTGCTACTGCGGTCATACACAGATCCAGGAATCATGGCCTCTCTCGCATCATACATGGCAGTGCTCATGAAACGGGCACCCTGAGAAAAACAAACACATACGGCTCATTAACAGGAGGGTAATGAGGATGTTTTTTTGGAAATTGATCATTTGAAGCTCTATTCTTTTACCATCTCATCATCAGTTTTTAAAAAAAGGAAATGAAATTCAGCAAGCTATGTATCTGTTGTTAAAGGAACACCTTAACAGGCTATATCAGACTGTTTACTTGCCATGAGATCCGACTCCAAGTTCAAGCATTCTTTCAAACGTCTTCATAAACCATTGAAACTGTCTGTTTTACTCACAGGGTTGATGGTGTTCACCAGCTTGCGTGGTTTACTGAACTGCATGAGACTCTCTCTCAGGTTGTTGAGCGGTCCCTCCACCAGGACCTTCTGCTCTTTATAATAGTTCAGCAGATGGTTCCAGAGAGGCTGTTTGGAGAGAGCTTTAGGATTGCCCACAATGATCACTCCATACCTGCATAAAGACATGCAAGATTATCGATCGATCACCTACATACATGATCGAATATCATTTCTCACAAAATGATTCCTGGGTTAATATATTCATATCATCTCCAAGACTTTAGAAAAGATTGCTGTTCACATGAGGATTATATGGGGCTTTCAACATACACTATCGGTCAAAAGTTTTGGACACTTAAGTGAACTGTTTGCCGCTATTTTTTTAACTTTTGTTCTGAAAGTGTATGCTTAAATTTCAGAAATTTGTTTAGCCGACAAAAATATAATTTAGCAAACAAACATGTTTTTTTTCATGATAAAACTAACTAGCAGCAAATAAGAGTACATAATAGATGAGAACTCATTTAATATTGTTTAAAAAGCATTTCAGGGTGAGACCTCAAGAAGCTTCGGCAAATTCTAGTCAAAAGGTGACTACAGTGAAGATGATAGAATATAACATGTTTTAATATTTTTTTGTTACAACAAAATACCCACAGTTCCATTTTTTGATGAGTTCATTATTATTCTAAAATAAGGAAACAATATGATCACATAAATGAGTAAGTGTCAAAAAACTTTACAACCGGTAGTGAAAGTCATAACATACTTATGCAGTTCAACAGATGAAATTAAATCTGCAGGTAGTGTTGTTACCTGGCTCTGGTGAGTGCCACATTGAGACGGCGCGGGTCGTTCAGGAAACCAATGCCCTGATGTTCATTAGCTCTGACACAAGACAGGATGATAAAGTCCTTCTCTCTGCCCTGGAACGCATCAACGCTGGCAATCTCCACCTCCTGTAGAAACAGAGATGTAAACAACATTCATGGGTCAAACTAGCAGCCACCGACTATCACATCTTCTACGTCATTATAAACAATTCTCACATTTTCCAAAAAACTTAATCAGAATATATCTGGTCTTAAATCTGTCTGCAGGGATGATGTTTGTACCTGGTAAAGTTTGGTGTGGAGTGAGCCGCTGAACTGCATGTACTGGACGAGGTACGAGCGCTGGCCCTCGTACGGGGTGATGATGCCGATCTGGTCGGGTTTGGCTCCAGCCTTCAGCAGACGGGTGGTGATCTTCTCCACGTTAGCCGCTTCGGTTCTGAATGCAAAGAGAAGTTGAGGTGAGAGATCCTATCAGTGAGTCTTTGGATAAGAGTCGTAAGACTGTTTCCCGTTTCCTAAGCAAGCTCAATCTTCAACAGCTTGTCTTATAGCTTGAGATCGCAGCTTATTTAGACTCAAACAGAACCGTAATATCAAAGAAGTGATTTAAACAGAACCCTGAATTTAGTGAAGCCTTCCAAAATCTCTAGATGATTGGAAAAGGAAAATATTTGTAATTGCAAAATCTAAAATAAATGGTGGTGCGCCATTAACTATCACACAAGCACAATGACAAACGCATTTCACACAAACATCGCCTCTGTCTAATGCACCTGTCAAACTTTATTCTTAGCATAGGCCGATGTATTTTTTGCACAGTTCAATCTGATATCAGTTCCAAATGACATGAAAGAAGATTTTACCTGTTGAGGTAGGAGGTTCCAGAGCTAGCGATCTCCTCCTGGCCCTGAGTCACATAAAAGAACATGGGCTTATCCGGCTGAGGCCACTGAAAGTCAAAGCCTTTCTTGATGCGATCAGCTGAAAAACATTAAAAAAACATTATTGGAGCACATAAAACAAACATTTTATACAATGTAAAAATGTTTTATACAAGGTCTCTATACAACTATCAAACCACTTTAAACAAATTGATCTATATAAGACTGAATGAACAATCTGACCCCAACAGGTATAAGAACACGTACCGGCAGTGACTCCGTTCTGCAGTGATCCCTCATAGAAGATGTTGGAGGGGAAAGCACTGAGCGCTGGATGCATACGGTACTGCACCTGCAGACGGATGGGTCTGATACCCAGAACCACCAGCCTCTCGAAAAGAGACTGAGACAGTCCTGCTTTAGCTGCTTTCTTACACATGACCACAGGACCCAGCTGACAGTGATCGCCCACCAGAATCAGCTGTCAAAAGCATCAGACAGGACACTTACTAAACAAACTCCAATCTATATTACACAAACGCTGCTACTAAAATAATACAGTTTACTTTCTGCTGCAGGCAACATAATCAAAGATTATTTAATGATTTCTGTCTCGTACCTGTTTGGCCCCGAGCACCACTGGCACCATGCACTCGGGCTCTGTGGCCTGGGTGCTCTCATCGATGAGAATGGAGCGGAACTGCATCTTTGCCAGTCGGGGATCGCCGGCCCCCACACAAGTGCAACAGATCACATCTGCGTTCTGAGAAAGACAAGGAGAGAGGGTTATATGGCTATTACGCTGTGGCATTAAGGATCATTCGAACAAAACTAAATCCTGCTTTTGTTAGGATTCTGATACTCTGATTCTTCTGCAACTGCTCCATTACGAAGTAAAACTGATTTTTATGTCCCAAAGTCAAGCACTTTTACATCTGTAAAGTACAAAGGTGATGAAGAAGTGATGTGGAGTCAGACAGGTACCATGAGCAGTTCTCTCTCTGCGGTTCGTTTGAGAGCTCTGTATCGTTTCTCGTCAGATGACGACAGCTCGCCGGTCTCATCCTTCAGCTGCTGCAATTTCTGCAACTCTGGCATGCTGCAGAGAAAAGAAAACGCTCATAAGCTCAAACCCTAGTGAGATGCCTTTTAGCAAAGCATTGTGCGATTTACTTGCATGTGAAGGACACATGCAGTAAAAAATTATTTGATCAAATTGTTTAGAATTCATTAAAGCAACTAACTGTTGTTTTTCGACCTTAAAATACCATATCTAAAACTATTTCAGTGGTATAACAACTCGTATCCAGATGAATTCTACTCCTGCTGCTACCTCAGCAGCCTCCTAGCAGCTACAACCACACTCTCCAAGTTCTGTGCTCGAGTTGGTACACACAGACCCGTCTGCAGGTTTCATCAGCTTAGTACATAAAACCAAGCTTGTGCTTTATGACACTAGTAACAGACAATTGCGCTTATCAACCACATGGGGAGCCTTGAGCATAAACTCTTAAGTGTTGCTTTAAGAGTAGAAAAGTTTGTACCTGTCCATGTTGCGGATCTGGTTGTGCAGAGCAAGGAAGGACACAGGCGAGTCTATGGCCTCACGACTCTTAGCACACAGACGCACCACCTTCAGCCCCGTCTGATGGATCTTCTCAGTTAGTTGGTCCACCGCAATGTTACTGGGAGCACACACCAGCACTGGTCTAAAGACACAAAACCAGCCCAAAATATTATTAAACACTATATTGTGTAAAACCGTAAGTGCAGAGATTGTTTAAATTCTACAACATCTTACCCATTGCCCTGTCTGGCCAGATGATATACGATGGTTGCGGAGGTCACAGTCTTGCCAGTTCCTGGTGGTCCTTGGATCAGACTGAGGGGTCTCTGCAGAACAGTCTTCACAGCGTAAACCTACATCAAAAACAAAACAAAGACTTTCAGAAACTCTACAACAAAATCTTGTGTTGTAGTATGAGGTTGAATGATTTCATATGTATGAATGCACATTTGACTACTTCACGCTTTTCTAAAATGACACTGAATTAAATCATTAGATTGATTTTTAAGGATTGTGTACCTGTGAGTGGTTGAGATCTGGCAGCCCTTGCGCAGTGAAGCGTTTGGGCAGTTGGCATTTGATGATGACATCCTCCACCTCATGACCCAGCAGCTTGTGGTAGATGTAGCCAGACACAGACGTCTCGTCCACAGCAAACGTCTTGAGGGCACTCTGCATTCTACACAAAGGCCAAACAAGATGAACACAAAAGGTTTGTAGGCTTATGTAGCATACAAATGTAAAAGAAAAAAAACTGAACAGCTTGATAGACCCTTGAAACCGGTCTTCAAACTAACCGGTCAAAAGATGTAGACTTCCAGACAAAGTCCACCTGGAAGTTGTGGGGCACCTCCACAGGAGCTCCAGCACTACTCCGCAGCTCAATGGCGATTTCATCACCATAATCTAGAGAATCTCTGTTAAAGAACCAACATCTCTGTACAAAATGCCTAAACATTCTTTATACCTGGCCAGGACACCGGGGTTACACCCCTACTCTTTAGAGAAGTGCCATGGGATCTTTAATGACCACAAGGAGACAGGACCTGGGTTTAACGTCTCTTTCGAAGGACGGATGTGTGCAAAAATAAACAATCATGGTATTCCCTCATGTTGACTGAAGAAAAGAAAAACGCATTAGATACATCTTTAAAAACATATCTTGAGATCTGTGATGAAAAGATACTGTCTGGGACTTTGATGACGTGTCCGATCCCTTTCCAGAGTGGAGCCATGTCTCCTTTATAGCGCAGACAGATCTCATCGCCCTGCATCAGTCGCATGTCTGATAAAAATCACCCACACGCAAGAAACGCATTTAGACAACCGAAAATTTTTCTAATTCATATTTCTAAAACAACACTGGCATATATCCATCACATACACAATTCACAACACACACACTTAAAGTGGACAGATCCGTGCATACATCGATGAGGGATGCATGGAACACGGTGTTAGGGATGGGATGGATATCATGATCACTGGTAGACATAGAAGATGATGAAAAAAAATATTACCACCTGAATCCGTCTTGGGCAAGGTGAAATAAGCTATCCGCTTTTTATTCAGTCCCAAATCCCACCTGACAGTTATATTGTCTTGAGTCTGAAACAAAAAGAGACAATTCATTATTTGGAGAACAGAATAGCCAGAGACACAAAAACGAACTTTTTCTGTTTAAAACTTTACCCAACCTAAATAATAATTTAGTAAAAGATGTTTGCTATTAGAACAGTTAAGTTTTTGGTAAGTTTTTCTAGGTGGAGGGCTTATGTCTTATTGATTTAACATGAGCTCAAGGTAAACAGTTTAGAAGCAGCAATTTGAATTTCACATTCACTATATTTTCTGCTAAAATCATTTTTAATAGAGCTTAAGTTGCTCTTAACCTAAAATATGCGAAAGACCTTAAAGTGACTGTTTAAAGTAAGCATGAAACGAATTTAGCAATGTTTTTTTTGTCCATATCGTGACGTATAGCCGAGTGAAACGACTTAATAATAAAAAAAAGTAGGGCGGGACTTGATTTCATCCACAGACAACTGATTGGATCGGTAAATGGTGAAAATTGTGATCTGTCAATCATTGCAGCCCTGCCCTCGTGACCAGAAGTGAAGAGAGATTGTTTCAAGAGGGGGAGGAGGTTAATGTTTTTGATTAAAGATTATAAGTGCAAATACATTTTTTTAAATAATGATGTGCACGGACAAATACTTTATAATAAATACTTCACCATTGTGCATAACAATTAGAACATTTTTTATTTCATGCCTAAAGCCAGAACTGTCCAAGAGATAAAACAAAAATATCTATGTAACGGTGCTTCTAGAACAGATCCTTTGTTAGCCAGATAGCTGTTACTCTTTGCTTTGAGGACACGCCTCCAAAACAAGGTAAATTAATTTTGCATGATAAATATTATATAAATGTAATATTAAACCATTATTAACAAACCGTTAAATCAGACTAATTCGTGAATATGTGCAAACAGAGAACAGGCAAGTTTCATACTTGGGACTCTTTAAGTTTCTTGTCATAATCAGCCTCTAGTTTGACAAGCGGTCCGAAAATGTTCTGGTACTGATAGGCATCTTCATATCGCAGCAGAACATGCTGAGGTTCCTCATCCACTCCAGGTTTCTCCAGATCTTCCAGGGTGGCCGTCGGGTTTTCCTGCCATCATAAAGAGACATACAGAGATGTTAACAAGACTACAACAATATATTTTAATGCACACGTTTCCTGAAGACCTTAGCAGAGTTTGGACTCACAACACTCAAGTATGAGTGCGTTGGGAAACATATTTGTAAAACTTGATTGATTTTAATCGAGGTCTGGTACCTTCCACAGCTCCTCGAGTTTGTTGATCTGCTGAGCCGTGATCTGCCGGGCCCTTAGCTGCTCCTGCTCGGACGGGATCTTCACCAGCCATGACAGAAAGCAGCGGTCCTGAATGAGGGGCTGCCATTGAGAACTGTCCCAATTAATGTCCTTCAGACTGCTCTGACTGGCACACGGCTGCCTGAACACACACAAACAAATACATACACACATGCCTGAGATACAGAGGAACTGCACTGCCATAATAATTTAGCTACTGATAAAACCACAAGCAGATGACAAACAGATATTTCTATTTACATTGCTCAAATATTTTTTATTTACATAAAGGGAACAATCAATAAAACCTTTTTTCCACCATGTAATTTTATTATGAAAGTTTTTATTACAAATTTAGTGTACTCCAGTTTGTACAGTTTTACATTTAGTCATTTACCTTACAAATGAGGTTAACATGTCGCACATTATCTGATTATGCATATAAGTGCAGTCCCAGTTTCTAAAAATCACCCCCAGTTTCCTTACGCAAACATGAAAATACGATCGTAACTAGGGATTTTCCCAAGCAGTAGACACAAGCTTTAAAGAGGTCAGCATCGGTTTTATATAAGCAGTAACTTCTGAGTTCAAAGCCACTAAAAACCTGTGATAACTCCTTCTACATAACTATCTTAAGACAAATCTTGTAAATAAATCATAAACCAGAAATATAGCAGCTAGAATAAAAATTATACTTTGTGTTCCGTCATCTAAATCATGCAAATAATTGTTCCTCTATGTTCATAGCAACTGCGGCTCTTAAACCACAAGAGAATTGTGAAACCACGAATGTATACAGGTGGTAGCTGAACTTTTACCTGCACAGTAGCACCACAACAGAGTCTGCTTTAGCCGGGATGAAGCCGAGCAGGAAGACGTTACGGCAGCCGCAGTTATAGCACTCCAGAACGGTCTCGCCCAGCGGGCCGTCCTTATGCAGGGTCACCTCCTTGCATTTGGCCCTCACTAAATGGTTCACAATATGACTGGCAAAAACAAACATTATAAACAAAAGTATTGTTCTTTAGTTCACACTAAATATAAATGTGACAGATGGAATATACGTTTGTTTCAGACCCACCTGCCAGAAGTGTTACCGCGGCCGTTGCAAAACCACTTTTTGCTGGTGTTGCAATAGACCACACAGGCTGGGTCGTGGATGCCACAATAACTAAAACATAAAAATCAGTCCATAGAATGGTTACAAACACATATGGGTTCACATTGATTCTAGGCCTGTTTCTAAATAGTACTTTGTTTCTCTTTAAAGCACAAAATGACAACAAAGCACGAATACGTGTTTTTCTGTGTCTTTGGTGTGTCATAAGTTGCCCATACATGTATTAGACACGTAAAATTGCAAAAATCTAAGTATTGGAACAAAAGATGCATTCAATCTAAAAGCGAATGCTCACCCAAACCTGCCTGTAACACCTCGTGTAACCACACCCCCACAAATATACATCTACACATCATAAAGACTACATTTCGTTACACTGTACTTGTATGTGTGTAATGACAATAAATTGAATCCAATCGAATCCAATCTACATCAGTTTGTGGTACGAGTTGACCAAGACCGCCCAAATGTATACGCTAGTAAGGTGGCCGTTCCTGTAAGTACAATTGCTTTGGAAGTTGATGTTCCATATATGGTAAGATGCCTTACATTTCCATCACATGTTTGCAGTATTCGACCAATCACTACCCACTTGTAACTGGCCAATCATAGCACAAGAGAGCGATGAGCTTTGTAAACAATCTGCTAGTTACCGAGAGGCGGGGCAAAGAGGAAACACAAACATGCACAGTATGTGGAAAATACAGCGTTTTAAACCTTAAATGGTGTATACGCATTGCATCATCTAAAACGAACGATAATATTTGTTTAAGCCGCATCAAATGACCCTGTTAAGTCAGACAAAAGTAATAGAAGTAAAACAAAAGGTATTCCACACAGGTGTCTTATGTTCAGTCAGTCTCACAGACATCTGTACACATAATTTGTGAGTCTGACACGAGTGAGATGCTGTATTTAGTGCAAGATCCGGGCAGGTGTGTCAACAGTACCTGCAGGCATGCACCGGCAGGTCTTTTGTGTAGTAAGTGTCTTCCTCGTCCTCCTCAAAGTTCAGCTCGGCCAGAAGTTGGCTGGTCTTCACCAATGCATCCTCTCCATTGGGCAGAACTCCATCAGGTCCGTTCACCTGCACAACCCAACAAGTCCATTAACAGGAGGAAAGATGTCTAAATTCATCACTGTGTACATGAAAATAAGTCAAAGTTTTAATCTTGTTCACACTTATCCCCAAAAGAAAAATACAAACCAACTTGGCGACATTATCTACCCTACTGAAGCCTTAAATGTGGGGCTGCTCAATTATGACCAAATATTGAGATCCCGATTATTTTGACAAATATTGAGATCCCGATTATTCTCCACATTTACTAAAAACCGTAAACAAAAGAAATGGCACAGCTGAACCACAAGAAAAGAGGGGATCCTTGTTAAATGGAATGCGGCGCAATATTTATTTGTCTTCGTAATTGTTGAAGGCCAAAATTGACGATTTATTTCACTTAATTTAAAGAACACATTCACTGCACGAAAATCTTAAATGCATAAACCTTGAAAAACAATTATAACAACAACTAACCCACGTTATTTTAATAATGCGAGTGAAGCACACAAAACAAACAGCTGAAATGATTCAAACTCGGTCAAAGCTTAAATAAAAGGAAATATTTTCAGACACCAATGACAGGCACCTTGCTTACAAAAAACCTCATAGACAGAATCATATGATAACACGTAGTTACACCAAAGTACACAAACACACACATACATACATAACTACAGCAATGCCTACAATACTCAAGTGTGAATACAATGGAGTTATAACACATCAAAGCAATCGAGTCTACAAGTAATGTAGAACAATTATAATGTAATTCACAAAAGTGCACTCCAGTCTAACGCACAAAAACAAGCCATGTGACAGCTCGAATAAGGGGAAACATTTATGTGCATACATTAATTTTATTACAACAACAACAATGCAGTCCCTGTAAAAATACACACCAGAAGCCGGTCTAACTTCCTAAAACCAGTCCCCACACAACACTTAAAATAGAACGTGACACGTGTCTATTGGTGCTAATAAACGAAATCTTCACAAAAGTCCCTCAAAAAAAAAAACGCGCGCGCACACAAACCCGAAAACAGCCTAAATCGTCAAAACAAACCCTGACACGACACGTGTGCTCGTCAAAGCTTAAATAAGAGGCGCCGTGTGCCGTTACGTACATCAATACGTGACATATATTTGAAAAACAACCTCGTTCGTTAAAGAGTTCCTGTGAAAACATGCATTCGCTCTCTCTAGCGGCCTGCTCTGCCGTTGCTGTTGCTAACGCTACCGCGCGGCTAACTCGCCATATTTGGGCTCGAGAGCGCCTGACAGAACGCGCGTTTGTGCTTTTTTGCGCGTTTCGATGCGCCAGTACCTGGTTGTCGAGCTGGCTCTGGGTCTGGCCCTGCGTCTGGGTCTGACTGGGCAGCGTGAAGTCGGTGAACTCAAACTCGGAGCCCTGCGTGTCGGCCCCGAGCAGCTCCGCTTCCTCCGTGTCCAGGAAGGTGAGCGTCTGTGAGCTCGGCCCGTACGCCTCCACACTCATCTTATTACCGCCTTTGCTCACCACCTTTTGACACAAAACACCGAGTGATCCCTCGAAGGTGCGGGATTGAAGCGCGTCGTGCGACGTTTGTTTTGGTACGAGGCGTCGAGAAGGAAACGGCGGGCGACGGGCTCGTGCAGAAATGAAAGCAAACGGTTCCGGAGAAGATTCGACTCCCACTCGAGCGCGGTGACGTCACGGGCGCACGTAGAGCGCAGAGAGGCGATGACGTGTACGCAAGTTTCCTGGTTCGCGTAAATATTTTGCTGTCATAAACATACAGCCCGTTTATGAATTTAAAAAAAAAACATTCTTATTAATAATATGTGGGATAGTTTTTAGGTGTGGGTATGCTGGGTTATAAAGTGATCAAATTAAGTTAGCATAGCTCAATAATCTTGCACATGCGCCCTAGTACTACACACAAGCAGCCTACTTTGGTAGCCTATATAGGGGAATTATTTTAAACAAACATTTCTTCACGTTTCTTTGTTGTGCACAAGATTTTCATGACCTCATAATAATCCATGGATAACAAGAAATGTTAAAAGTTAAAGTCTCTGTCCTTTTTATTTGTCAATTTAAAGAATTGAGATTACAGAGCTTTTAAACTCGTTTGGATATGAAAGAAAACATTATTATAGCCAGACATCATTTATTATCAGCTACAGTTTGTATAAGAGTGTGGAAAGTAAGAAAAGTCAAATCAAAGTTTGTTCACAAGAATGGAGACATGATCAGGGTGAGCACAATAAACACCCACAGTACACTTAACACAATACACACATGGAAATCTTGAAAAGAAACCTACATTCCTACATTACAGAAAACAGTTAAGATTCACAGCATCATCTGTTTGGTCCAATGTGTTTGACCGATGACTTGATTCCCGTAAAAACATTAGAAAATCACGCTAGGAGATAAATATTTGTTACTTTGTTACATAACATAACTATATAGATACCCTGGACAACAAAACCAGTCTTATGGGTCCATTTTTCAAGATTACGATTTATACACCATCCGTAAGGTATAAATGAGCTTTCTATTTATGTATAGTATGTTAGGATATGAAAATATGTGGCCTAGAAATTATTTAAAACTCTGGAATCTTGTAGGTGTGTTTTTATTTCCATTTTTGTTCACACAAAAATAAAGTTTTTATGTATTTACGGTAGGAAATTGACAAAATATCCTTATGCAGCATGATCTTTACTTAATATCCTAATGATTTTTGGCATAAAAGAAAAATCTATCATTTTGACCCATAGGGCTGTTGCTGTTTGCCACAAATATCCCTGTGCTACTTAAGGCAGGTTTTGTATTCCAGGGTAACATATAATATAATATTGGCCATTAACATGAAATATGGAACGATGTCCACCGACATGACTCTAGACTTGTCTCACACTTTTACAATATATAATTTGTCAAATGTAAAGAGTTGGTTGAGAATTACAGCAGCCCTGATGTCTCAAGTACAGCAGAATGAAAGCAATAGACCTTTGTCATATTAAGGTTCCTTTGTGTTTGATAGGGACCTTTATGCATTAGTTATGATGGTACTTTAATAATTCCATAGTATCCTCAATGGTACCAGGCAGAAGATTTGTTATGCAATCCAATCAGTCTACATTAATTTCGCTTGGATGTAGTCTCAAATCTCTGCTACAAATGAACAGTTCCTCTTAGAGAAAACAAAATGCTCATGTGCAGGGAAGCTGCACTTCTGCCCAGTGTGTGTGTGTGTGTGTGTGTGTTGGGGTATATTTGGAAGCTGCCGAGGAGACCTCTTTTTTAAACACTGTATACTGCAGAAATACATGATCCAATGAACACGAGTACAGAAAAGACAGTACCACCAGTACTTTGAATGAATGCTTAAACTAATAGTTGACATCAAATTTAAATCATTTGCTCACGCTTATTTTGTTCCAAATTCATGGCTTACTTTTATTCACAAAATTTGAGTTGTCTAAAAATACACTTGCCACTCCTCTAGTAAAAGTGACTGGGGTCTGGGGCTGTCGAGGTCCCAAACCAACAAAAGCACCATAAAGCCTGACAGTCACAAGCCCAATTCACATTACACAAGCAGCTATCGTTGTCACTTTTCTGTGTTTTTTCAGAATGTTCCCTTTTAGATAAACTGTTCCTTTAAAATCTTTTAAAAGACTCCATGCACAGTACCAATCCCTACATGTTTCAAGTATACTTCCTATCCTGTTTGAGCACAACTGTTGAATCGAGTCTAAAATACTGGGTGTATCTCAAACCAGCTGAATGCTCTTTTAATGTAGCACACAAGTTAAGACACTGAATGTGTAAGCACCCCTGAATCCAACACGATGCTACATGTTAAGCCAGGTGTCATTGACTGTGCAGGCAGTGTTTCCTCCCGTCGCTGTGGTCCATCAGTTCCAGCATCTCCAGAACAACGGCCCTGAGGGTGCACGCAAGCTCCTCTGCGCTGTAGGGCTTCCCAAGGGGAGGGACGTGCACAAACGCAGATCTGCCCTTGCCCAGGTACAGCGACGTGTAATAGGTGTAATCACACAGATATCTGAAGAACAAAGAAAATTCTACATAAAGAACATATTCATACACTTTATAGCGCTGTCCAAAACCCAATGAGCAGCACACTCTAAACCTCTAGTGATGGCAACATGTAATACATGCACTTTTCACAGGTATCTCATCCCACAACGCATCAATAAAACATGACAAAAGATGAAAATAATAATATCGATACAATCAAATAAAATGTTTATAAATGTTATTATATTCATTTACATGTGCATTGTATTTTTATGCTCATTGTTGTTAGCACTGTTTCTTAACAAGTTAAGTACACAAGTTGCACAACACAAGTGTTGTAGTTGAAGTTAATGAACGGCCCATACCTGCCTGCATCCTTTGATACAGACACAGTGACTCCGAGCCCAGAGGAGTTGACTCTCCTGCACACAGCATCCATGTCTATGACAGAATGAATGCAGTCCGCCCCCCCTTCTATACAGCAATGAGACTCGGGACAAAAACTGCAGTTGTCAACACGCAGGTAACCATGGTTATGACCACACTCCTCCAGCGTTACCGTGGTGGCCATTCCGGAAACTCCAACATGGACCACTAACTTTACCGAAAGAAAAGGAAAATTAAATTTTTTTTGAAGTATTAAAATATTATTATGATTTTTATGATGATGTTTTATTATATTTTAATTGTTTTCATATATAGCAAACTATTATTTGAAATCAGGGTTGTTCAACTTCATTGCGATTTATCGCATCCAGAATAAAAGTTTGTGTCTACATAATATATGTCTGTGTACTGTGCATATTCATTTTGTATTAATAAATCAAAACTTTTACTCTGGATGTGATTAAAGGGATATTTCACCAGCAAATCAAAAACTCCACATGTTTTACTCACCCTCAAGGCATCCTGAATGACGATGACTTTGTTCTTGAAGAATAATGCAGTCGGAGTTATGTCACGTATCATTTTACTTACAAGTGGAAGAATGGGAGTGAATGGGCTGAAACGTTTTGCTGCAAAAAGTGAAACCATCAATCAAAGAACTGCTCGACATGACTCTGTGGTCTTAACAAAGGTCTTCTGAAGCGAATCGATGCGTTTGTTAAAGAGAAATATTAATACTGATTGGGCTCTTTACCTTGATTTCTAGCTTCCGCTCGATGGAAGCGGTACAAAAAGTCGACACCCATTCACTCCCATTTTACCGCATGGAAGTAAAATGATACGTGCTAAAACTCCAACTGCATTATTCTCCAAGAAGAAAGTCGTATTCAGTCTGGATGCCTCAAGGGTGAGTCAAACATGGGGATATTTAGATTTGCTGGTGAAATATCCCCTTAATCCCCTATTTTCAGTTCACTCCGAATAGTAAACTGCGAAAATATTTAACAACCGGAAAATACATAATATATTGAAAGGGTTGATCCACTTATATTAACCAAAAGATTGTATTAACATTTCACATCTCTTCAACATGCTGGAGAAAATGTATATGTTACCTGTGGCATGTGTTGCTTCCATAGCAAAGGTAGAAGAGTCTGGACCGCTTGATATTCTACAGGTACTTCAGCAACATGAAGGTTTATATCGTGACCCAAACCCAGTTTCTTCAGCTCCTGAGAGTAGGACATTGAATGTTAAATGTTTAGAGGTTACGCTGTAATAGCTTCCAAGAGTTAATGGTATTCTCAGAGATTTATTTGAAAAGCAAGATTATTAAAAGTCTAATAAAAGTGCCCAGTGATCACTGTGTCATCAAAGTTGCACTTTGGATTTATGCAAATTATGTTAACCTGGTGCAGAATTTTTCTAAGCAAACAATTAAAACATATCATAGTTCATGCTGAACATTTCCTACAGGTGCAAATATCAAACCTGTACTGCCACCCAGCTGGCATTAACGGTGTGTTCTCCAAAAGGCTCAAAACCTAGAAAAACACAAGACAGCAAAAAAACTTTCTGGAAACAGTATAATACACAGATGTCTGATATACGCCATTCTGACAGGTCAAATATTTTTGTGTATTGACCACTACACTGTATACTTTCTGCATAACTGTGTCGGTTTCATCTCTCGTATCTCTTCACACTGTCTTTGTTCTCACACAATAAACTGATTTTAGTTCTACGTGTTCACGTATGTGGTGTGTAGTGATGAGTAGAATGACGAGGTCATTATAACAAAGTAAACTCATTCAGGGTTATAAGAGATCTTAAAAGATCACCTGACCACACATGATCTCATGTCTTTCATTGCTTTTACAACATATGCCTATAACAACAGGTGTTCAGCAAAAGCAGTGTCAGCTAATTCTAACGATCAAAGTCTAAGGTCTGATTGTAATGTGTAACTTTTGCATGTGGTTTTCAGGTGAACCAAACTTGGTATTATTTACATATTATTTTACAAAAAAATAGTTTTTTCTCTTAAAATTAGACTTTTAGGTTAGCATCCCCTGGATTGTGGTTATAGCACCAGTGATGCGAATCTAATGTTATTGGATAGTACTTTCTGTACCTGATGCTTTCGGATAAACAAGTGTGAAGTTTCTTGTGTCTTAATCGACTATCTAATGTCTTTTCCTTCCATTTTAAACATGCGTGTTGTCTACCACATAGAAATCTGTTATATATGTACATATAAATAAACACTCACACATTCCATTCGCTGGATATGATTATGAAAACTTTACGGTGCTTGGTGCTTACCTGTCACAATAACCGTCTTCTTCTGGTCCATCTCTGATGTTATGACAGGAATGAAAGTGATCTTCGATGAGGAACTGGACAGTGTTTCATCAGATGAGATCTTTATAAAACACGATCAATGTAAACACACCATCTCCCAGGATTCATCCTATACTGTTCTTCCTCTGAACTGAGATCAATCAGGGAATGCGCAGCAGCGCCACCTGTCGCCCTGGAGATGCATGAAAACAGTTCTTTTGTCTTTTTATTCAGTTGTTGTAAATATAATACATCATTCTTCAATACTGTTATAAATGTTTAAATTTTTTTATACTTTTTGTTTCAATGAAATGATTCAATAAAAATATTTTTGATGCTAACATTGCTTGGATTGCCTTTTGATTCATAATGTCAAGTATAGCAGTTTTATAATATTAATAACTACAGATTTATATCCAAACTAGCTAAAATATATAATAATGTTTGTAATTATTGCCAATAACAATTAAATAGTAATAATTTGTCAATATAGGTATTACAGTAACTTGCAGTAAAAATATAGTAAAAATACAGTAAAGTACTATGTAGTATCTATATAGCAATATTTTTTGTACTGTAGAATGTATTACAGTACAGCACTGTAAATCAAAATACAGTAATTTACTGGCAACCGTGCTGCCAGTAACGTACTGTAAAAATACAAGCAAATCGTTAACAGTGTAGCTTTTCCCAGGTCATTTCTGTCACGAACTGTTAAAGACTGGTAGATTAACATAAGGCCCCAACATGTTTATGTGAATTATGTGTCATTTCCTTCCTACTTGTGAACATGTCTTTGTCACATTTACGCGTTTGGCAGTCGCTTTTATCCAAAGCGGCCTGCATTGCATGATAACCCATTGCACAGCATCTGTAAACATATTCACAGAATATATTATATTGTGAAATTGTCTTTTATGTTTATATTGACTATTTACTTGCATGATCTTGATGTTGTACCTGGATATGTGCAATATTTATTCCATTCTGTTCTGCTCTGTTCTGTTCACCTGTTTAGTCTATGAAGTTGGACCCGAAAAAATTGCTGATTAAAACGATACGTTTAAAAATTCTGTTATTCGTTTCTGTCATGGACCTCCATTCATCTTGAGAACACAAATTAAGAAAGTTTTGAATTCTGAACCTGAATTTTCATTCTAAGGCGGAGTATCCCTTTAAAACAGAACAAGAGCAAAGCATATCATCTTAAAGTGGGTGCTTGACGAAAAAAAACCTTAAGGCTGAACAAAATATCCAGCACATAATATAAAAACAAACCAAACTGAATACTTTTATAGTAGGTTAATATTATTAATATTTGTTCATATTGTTTAAGCTTTGTAATCTTACACATCTTTTTCTTTTATTGGATCTATACAAAATTAATTTTTGCAAAACTATATTTAACTATCTTTAACTTAACTTATATAAATGAATTAATTTGGTTTATTGTGGAGTGTGTGGTGTTACGGACCTGTGCCAAAACTCAGCTGAGATCTGGTTTAGACATGTTTGTGTTCCCTGTCGCTGTTCAATGGACCTGTATCTTTAGAGAATGAATTCTCATAGTTCATTAGCAGTGTTCCTTGAGGCCTCAAACTGGTGTATATCTATGAGTCACACTCAACACAGGAAATGAGGTGGAGACACACACGCACGCACGCACGCACACACACTAAGACATTAAACACAGTGTTTTCAATCCTTTTCACAAAATGTATAAAAAACAGTATCTTAAAAAGTATTAAATGTTTTGAGTCTCTTGGGAATTAAGTGAGATATTTTTTTTATTCAGAAGCAAAACTGTAATAAAAGATGTAATGTCTTGAATTAGGGTTATTTCGTGCTATTTTTACCTATATATTTGCAAGATAAAAATAACCGTATAACGTGCAAAGAATCTATTGAACATGAAAGGTTTTTAAAAACCTGACCTTTCAGGGAAATAGCACCATATTGAAGAAAATGTATTTCATAAAAATAAATGAAGTGTGAGTCTCCTGTTTTTTCTTCTTCTTTTAAATGATAGAAATAAACCTTTTCATCCAAAAAACGCTTCCCACCCACTCATGCGCTACATCTGCTGCAGCTATCCTCACCCCTCTCCATTCACCTGCCCATGCGTCAGGCCCCATGTCACTGTTGCCATAGCAACGGATGATGCCGCTTCTATTCTCTGATGCAGATGTCTTTGTACGTCATCGCCTCCCATTCATATGTGGTACCCTCATCCTCTCTCTCTCTCTCCCTGCCCGCCGAGATATTTTTAGAAATCCAACAGCTCACACACAATTGAATTCTTGAATCGATTCAATTTATCTCCGAACATCGTCAGCGTCCCTCAAAAACGTCCTTAAATTTTAAGGCATTTATGCACATTCTTCTCGACAGACTTGTTAAAGCTTGAAACAAGCTCAAGAATTATTCACCCACCCACATGACATTCCAAACCTGTATGACTTTCTGTATTCAGGTCTTGTTAATTCAAACAACATTGATCCCCACTCACTTAAAACGAATGAACAAAATAACAAGAGACATTTCTATAGATATCGTATTTTGTGTTCCCCCGAAGAAAGAGTCCGTACGGTTTTTCAACCACAGGAGGGGAAATATATGATGAAGGAATTTATATTTTTGGCCAGACATTCCCTTCAAAGTGCACTTTATAGTTCCATTATCTGTTAAAATGTATCCTAAACGCGCTGTGTGTGTGAATTATTCCGTAAAATGATTAAAACTACAGTGGAAACACTGCATCAAACACCAAAACCCTTCACATGTTATACAATAAAAGAACATTTTCTACCAGACAGGCTTGTTTCTGGCCCCACCCTCGCACGCTCTACGCACACGCTATGACATCAACCCACAATGCACCGCGCTGTTTGCTTTTTTTCGACGTCCCCATGGCGACAGCTGCGAGCGCGGCCCCCTATGCAAATGAAACCGGAAGAGAACGTCATCTTCGTCCAATCTGAGCGCTCTGAAGTGACATAATGGAATTTTTAGGGATAGAAAACTTGCAAATGCGTATTGACGCCCATAGACAACGTTTCTCGCGCCTGGAAGAAGCGACAATATCATGACAACAACATCATAAATCGATCAAGTGAAAGTAAAACGCTGTCGCTCCGTGTACAAGGGAAAACAAACGGGACACTTCGCGCGAAAGCAGTTAGAAAGCGGATGGGTTATTCGGACACGAAACCCCGCTCACCCCTCCGCAGGGTGTAGGATGGGAGCGAGCTTCTATTCGCAAGAGGAAATCTAAGGGATATCAAACACAATGATGAAGAAAGACATGAGCTTGAACCTGGACGACCAGAACAGCTCCAGTTTAAAGCCGGATTTGAGGGATGCCGAGGGAATCCTCAACTCGCCCGACCTGGGTCTCCTAAAGCTGGCGTCTCCCGAGCTGGAGAGGCTCATCATCCAGTCCAACGGTATGGTGACGACCACCCCGACGTCCCACTTCGTCTACCCGAAGTCGGTGAGCGACGAGCAGGAGTTCGCGGAGGGTTTCGTCAAAGCCCTGGAGGATCTCCACAAGCAGAACCAGCTGAACGGAGGACCGTGCGTTCCGCTCAACAGACTCACCAGCAGCACCCTCGCCATGCCCACGGACCTACCCGTGTACACGAACCTGAGCGCGTACGGCACCACGGTGAACTACTCCACGGACACCATTCCCTTCCCACCGCCGCCGCCGCAGCCCCCCGCGCACCACGCGAGCGCGCAACAGGCCCCGAAGGACGAGCCGCAGACCGTGCCGGACATGCAGAGCTTCGGCGACAGTCCGCCGCTCTCCCCCATCGACATGGACACGCAGGAGCGCATCAAGGCCGAGAGGAAGAAGCTGCGCAACCGGATCGCCGCGTCCAAGTGCCGCAAGAGGAAACTGGAGCGGATATCCCGACTGGAGGACAAAGTAAAAAGCCTAAAAAACCAGAACACGGAGCTGGCGTCCACGGCGAGCGTGTTGAGAGAACAAGTGGCGCAGTTGAAACAGAGGGTCATGAATCACGTTAATAACGGGTGCCAGTTGCTGCCCAACCAAGTTCAAGCTTATTAGAGGACATTCATCTCCTCTTATCAGTATGTCAGTAGTTGACAAACAAAATGCAGAATGCTTTTCGGTTCAGTGTATATTTAAGCAATGCACGACAAGCTGGGCTGTATTGTGAATAGTCACGACCAAAGGGCGTTGTTGGGCACGCTGTTGAGTTTCTTTCCATAACGCGCGTTTGTGATCATTGCGCGGAGACAGAACGAAGAGCAACTATAACAGACACCTTTGAACCCACTATAAACATTTCCACGACTTTCCCAGGTCTGGAAACCACACTCTCTCCTATTTCCAGGTGGGAACCCGGATGTTCACAATACAGCACAGCCTCAAGTTGCTTTCACAACACACATAATAAGGACACAAGTTTCAGCTTATTTTAGAACACAGACTGTCTCCTTCACTGATGCATAAAGAGCAAACTGACCCTTCCGATGATGCCTCTCTTCTCTTTGGACTGTTGGAGGGGACACTACAGGTGCTGATGTAAATAAAAGTTATGTTTACAACCTTTTGTAGCAAATGGACTCGTGTGCCCGGTTGCATTGAGAGACGACCGTGCAACATTATTCGATCTCATCACTGAGGATCTAAGCAGCTGTATTTTTTGCATGCTCGAGACAAACTCAAAATGAGTGCAACCAAACCCAACAAAGATGTCATGCATGTACGCTTCATGTTAAAGGCCTTTTCTCATGACAAGCTCTTATTAATCAATGCCTATCTATTTTATACTATATGATGTCTTATTTGATGCTGTTTTGGATTATGTGTGTGTGATGTAAATGTAAACGTTTCACCTGTCACATGTCCTGTATTGATCTTTATATGTTTCCAGTGTGATCTGTACATTAAGTGTCATTAAAATCTGTTCAGTTCACCTGTTTATCCGTGTTGAATGACATTTTTTCAACAGCTCCAAATATAAGGGACAAACACAGACTTCTGAATCAAATCGAGTCATTCCTGTTACACAGGCTCCCCTGAACACTACATTTAAAAGTGAACAGGCTGTACTTCTGTTCAAAGTGTTTAAGCAGTTGAGCTGGACACGATGAATGGAAATAAAGAGCTAAAGTTTTCCATTGGCAGTTCATTTAATAAATTTAGATTTGATTAAATTCTGAAATAATCTTTAACAATGTAATTTATTAGAGTGAGACAAACTGTTCTTTAAATGTATCAAATCTCTTGCTATACTGTGTCGGTCTTGATGTCACATCCTGAAGGATGACACCATTAAGGTTAGGTATAACTTGTTATTAAGGGACATTACTATTAAAATGTTTAGAAACAAACTGCTAAGAGAGTGAAAAATGGTTAAACATGGATTTTTTAAAAATTAAATTTCAGTTTCTCAAATCCACTTAAACAATAACAATAAAATGATTTAAAATCCACCCGTTCATTGTTAATTTCTGATATTGTGAAAAAGAAATATGTTATTAAAATACTGAGAGAATTGAAACATAATAAAGTATGACGTGACATGGAAATGCACAGTGTGCATAAAAAACGGGCCATGTAAATTTAGATTAAAAAAGACTAACGTTAATGCAGTGGATCTCAACCTTTTTGACTTCAAGACCAACACATTGTTCACAATAATATATTAAGGCCCTACACTCACAGGTCCCGCATCCCTCGCAGTAGTGCAACTTGGGATAACGACAAGGGTGTATATTAGTAATAAATAACCAAACAATGTTTTAGCTTTTTTTAAATATCTTATTTGAATGTCAAATGAGCCCCTTTTATGTTTTAATGCCCCCTAATGTCAATGCACATCTGAGCTGTTGAGGAGGAAATCGTGCCATCTAGTGATAGAATGCATTATTGCACAAGACGTGTCTGATTTTCTTAGAAAGCTCTTTATATAGGCTACCCAATTACAGCCACAACCGATAATAAATGGAAAGAATACTATTTAGCCAACTCTTAGATTATCCTGCAAACAAAAAGAGTCACTGTTGCATTTTAACGTTAATGAACCCAATACAAATGTTATTGATTGTGTTATTGAAAGTGGCTGCATGAATGATTGTATTTGTATAATTATGGGTCAGTTTTATTCTAACATCACATTGTGTCAGAGAACGAGACAAAACTTTGACTGCAAATTTCCCAGCCTGAGAAATTGAGGATTATTTTAATAAATTCTCCTTTTAAATAAAACCTTAAAATAAATACCTTCTATCCCAGCATGGGTTTTATAAAGAAGATAGCTATTACGATTGGTATAAATCTGTTTATATCAGGACATTGCACACAATGTGCAGTGAAAGACTAAATAAATAGGTTAAAGCTATAGCCAATGCAATGTGTTATTTGTCCAGTAGGGCGAGACCTAAACCGTTATATAATTTCACTGTACAAAACATTAGATTCGTTTTAGCTGTTATTCAACATGTTAATCTAGTGTTAATCTATTTCAATGATTCTCATATTATATTATATCCAAATATTTTCATTTACGTTTTCAAATGTCTTATGGGTTTCTCAAACTACATGTACCGAGAGCCATTGCAGCAAAGGTAATACAAATCACATGAGAGGAGGAATGTGGCTGTGATTGGCTCATTTCCCTGTCACTCCGAAAATGCGCCAAGACCTCCTTTTTTTCTTTATTTAATCCGTTATTATGATTTATGATTAATAACAAAAGACAATAACCATATTCAGCCTTTACAATCTGTAGGGAATCGTACACCATCAATTACATAAACAAACAAACAAAAAATAAAATAATAAATAAAAAAGATGGAAAGAAAATCACATTGTGAAAACAAAATAAATCAATAAAGAATATAAATATTTAGCTTTTGTTTTATTGACCTATTTTTAACAATTAATGTATAAAGAAAAATCCTCTTGAAGAACAATTAACCGAGGGGGGACATTAAAAAAATACATTTATTGATAGTTCCTAAGTAACTTTAACTGCTTTTCCCTTGAAAAAGTAAAGTAAGAAATTACTCTTGTTTTTTCTGTCATTTAAGTTACTTCAGAAGCAATTAAACTAAATACTGTGTGTAATATATATGTGTGCAATAGTGGAATTGATATCAAAAATCAAAGTCAAACTATACAATCCCTGCTTTAATGTATAATTCTTTCTTTTGTGATAATTTGGTCAGTCAACAATACTACAGTAAAATCACCAGTGTCAAGAAAGGTCAAATTAACACTCCAAGTGTACAATCCCTACTCTCAAAGTGTCTATTACACGCCGTAAGAGTTAATTTGACCCTGTGCAGTTTACATTGTATTTACATTTATAATATAAAAAGTACACCGAGGTTTCTGTCACACTGGCAACACTCTTGGTTCTCTGAGAAATTTGTTTATCATTCCTGTAAAAACTCTTTACGGTTAACTCCAGTAACCCATCATCACCCATCTGTAAAAGTTCCAAAAGTTTATTTTAAGTGTATAAATACGATATTTGAGACTCTTTAAAGGTGTCTTGGAGTTATTCTGAGGTTCAGCGGGAACATTATATACTGCACCAGTTAACCTTTCTTTTTTTTTACAAAATATGGACCAAAAACAGGCCAAACCCAAATGCTTTATCCTCTCAGAAGTTTCCTCGCAATGAAGATACTGAGAGCATCTCTTGTGTTGTTTGCTATTATTGCCCATTTCATTATCTCAGTGTGTTCTGTAACTAGATGACATCATACAGCTGAACTCATCGTGACTCAGAGCGATCTGCACACCAGCCATACAAAACACACAAATGAGGTCAGTTCAAAGTGATGTCTGTTCAGCCAGGAACGGCATATTTCGCTTGTTTCCATGCATTTTTGCGTGTTCTGACCCTGAACCATGTGTTATGCTAGTATTTCTAAAATGTATACTCAACTCAACCTTTATTTATATAGCGCTTTTAACAATAACTACGGCTTGTTTATAAATGTACTCTCAGGTCATGATGAAAAAATTTAAAACCCTTTCACTTTTTTTTAAGTTAAGTAAAGTTAAGAAAAAATGTCAGAACTTAGCTTTTTGTGTAAGTGCGACATTAAATGACGGATTGTGATTTTGAAAGGTGCAGGTTTCGATAAAATTTGATTCGTTTTTGGGATCTTTTTTAAGCCGTCGTGCTATTTCAGGTCCGCTTTGATCCCATAATAATCGACCTTTTCATGTAGCTTAAAGAGTGATTTCCTGTACATCAGTAAGTCAGAAAGAGTTCTGATTGAGCCAGGAAGACGTCTATTCTGAGAAACGCTGTACTTTAGTCTATTATGCCTTTAGAAGGGTCTGATTGTTTTCGCAGAGAGCCGTGCACTTAGATATCTCATGTCAGGCCTGGAAGACCTAAAACTATCTGACAGAAGCTCCATAACTTTCATAAGCTCGATGAGCGTGTTTGAAATGAAATACTAATATCTTAATGTGCAGGACACACTCTACTACACCATACAGTCTACTATTTCAATTTAAAAAGCTCGATGTCAAATAACATTACGCAACAATAATCATTTTAATCAGAAGTTAGTTTTATTCAACCCAGTATAAGTGGACGTAAGAATACTCCAGATGTATTTCCATTGAAGATAAACCGAAGACGTTCTGGCTCTTATCCCCACTGTGATGTTCACTCAATGTCCACCTCGATTTCAGACGATGATGGATGTTTGCTCACATCTTTCTATTCATCTGACCATAGCAACAGAACATTCAGAGCCTTTTAACAAGGGACGTCTTGACACGATGTGCTTTCACGATGATGACTTTCACTTTGTCACCTTCGGGCGAAGTGGGCGTCGTTGGGTTATATCTTTAGGGTGAACGACACAAAGTCCTAGAGAGCCGATAAAATGCAACTGAAATGAATTAAAATGTGCAGCTTTCTTTGATATATTGACGTATTTTCAGTGAAACAGGAAGTGAGGATGGGACGTGAGTGGCTCCTCCCCTTTTTAAATAGCCATCTGATGAGAAGCTGTCGCGCAGAATGATGTCGTTTATCCACATTGGTGGACGTGAGAGACTATTCTAAAGGGATAGTTGGGTTATGAATTGACTTTTTGCTTTTTATTACGAACGTGTTAGTCTTGGGGGAGCTAGTGGGCTTCAAAACATTAACAAATTCAAAATTTAAGCGATAGTTGCCCCAAAAATGAAAGTTCTGTCATAATTGACTCTGCCTTTTGTCATTTCATGGCGCTTTTTTCTTCTGCAGAACACAAAAGTAGCTATTTTGAATTTTTTTATAACTGGAACCCATTTACTTGCATTCGTTTTGTGTCCTTACAAATGAAGGGAATGTGGGCCAGTGCTGTTCGGTTACCAACGTTCTTCTAAATATCTTTTTTGTTTGTTTTCTGCAGAAAATTGGGCATAAAGGTTTGAAATGACGAGAGGGTGAGTAAATGATGACAGAATGTTCATGTTTGGGTAAACATTCCCCAGTAATTCCCCTAAAACAAACAAAAAGTCAATTTTAAATCCATGGGGAATTGTAGTCAATAAAATAAAACGTGTAATAAATCGAAATTTCTACCTCACATACACCATTCATCTTATATTTATTCATTTCAGAAAACTGGATTCAGAGCCTGTATCTTGGTTTGATTTCGTCTGAATGCTGTTCAAGAGGTCACACAGCTAAAACGTTCAAGTTTTCAAAGCAGCTCTTTACTTGCAAACAAGAATTTAGTGATAGAAGGACATTTCTTTGATTCTTTCTGAATGGCTTACAAGCAATTCATTTGGCCAATGGGAGTTTCCTTCCTGTAAAAAATACCAGCAGCACTTGAGAAGTCATAACAACAGAATGAAAGGTCAGAAATAATATCTGAACGTAAGCAGAGAGTTTGACAAAAGACGTGAATGTGACGCTAAAGCGACTGGAATAATCTCTAAATTATGCCTCCGTATCCGGAAATGCTTTTAATTTGTCCAGAAAGAAAAGATGCTTTTTGGATTCGGGCTTGATTGTAGTTCAGTCATGCATACGATTGAGGGGAAGTTACATTACGAAAGAAGCCTCGGGACGAAAACCTTTTAGATTTAAAGATGAAATGCACTTCTTTTGAGGTGCAAACAAACACGCACACAACACACACTGTTTAAATATACATTTTAGGGTAGAGACTTTCTATTCATAATGATTGTTCGGAATGTTAGTTATTTATTAATGCTTTACTGACTAGACAGATCTCATCCAAACCTTCTTTGACAAAAGAATCCTACTGGAATGTCTACTTTTAAACGATCTGGGATCAAATTAGATTTTAATGTCTATTTATGATCAAATTCCTACAGGATTGACTGAGGTTTGCTCTGAATTAAGCGTTTAAGCGTTTTCCTTTTTATATTCTGTGTAACGGAGCTATTTCAAGACACAATGAATGTGACATAATCCAGGAAAGAAAACAAAGCTCATGCGCTATTAACACTTTAGACAGCTGCTCCGAATTAGTCCATTCAGTCGTATTTATATATGTGGCCTTCACAGCTTATTGTCCCCAAACCAACGTCAGCAAAAAGGAATCCAGACATTTCTGAGGAGAACGTAGAGCTGAACCCACCCAAAATCACAGATGACATCTCTTTAATATCTCCTAGACATAAATGAGAAGAGGATGAGAGAAGATGGAATATTATGCTTATGTCTCATTTTCATCTCAAATGATTCTCCTGCGATAAAGAAATGTTACAAATATGTCATTCGAGTTTGAGAAGAGATGACAACAATGTGTCAAACTGAGCTCAGATTTGTCTCGTCTGCGATCAAAAGTCAATATTATTGAAGATCTCAATATGAACTCGAACATTTCTCATCGAATTTATTAAAATCCAGATTATTTGATCTCGACAACCTGCACTTATTTACACCTCCACATAGACTCTTCACGTGTTTCAATAATTTCAAACTCATTTGATTCTCTGTTATTTCTTCTGAAGAATTTTAAGAGAAACATCTGAAACGAAATTGATACTCAAACGAAACACAACTGAGCAATAGGATTTTCCTCTTGGCACTGGAAGATTTACTTTCTTAAACAGCTTCATTTTGAAGTTCAAAGTTTCACATTTCGTTTTCAACTGTCCAAAAAACAAAAATTCTGCCGACAAATCCTGTCACGTACTGTTGAAATGAAACAGCACATTTCTCGCTAACAGCCACGTGATTGAGAAACATTTGCATTTTTAGTACAAACAGTTATATCCTTATACATAAAGTTATTGGTTTGAATTGTATTGATGCTTGTCTAAGCAGACACCACCAATAATGTCACTTTTGATTGTCTATTTAACACGAATTCTAAAGGAAATTTCTTGTGGTTGTTGTTTTTTCCAAGAGAAAGCATCTGACAAGCAGGAGACTTGAGCACACGTTTCCATTTGCTGTCCATTGCTGCTTAAAAAGGTTCCCCAAAGGTTCCTTTGTATCGGGCTGCGAGGTGCATCAAGCACCTTTAACATTTACAGAACAAGACAGCGACAAAAGGTTTAACAAACTAGGAATGATTCTTGACTGAAAGGTTCTGTAGGGCAGTGGTTCTCAAATTGGGGGTGCCAAGATGGATCCAGGGGGGCACGGATTTTGTGGCATTTTATGAAATATAGAAATGTAACACACATTTTAACCAATCAAACATCAGAAAAATAAGCGCACCGACCAAAATAATGAATGTTCCATCATTGTATAACTGAATATGTTTTGGTTTAATTCAAATTCTTAGTTTGAGATTATAAGTCTTTATCTTGGGGGCCACAAAGCAATGCACAGGGGGGCCTTACAACAATATTTTTGAGAACCACTGCTTTAGGGAATCCAGAATAATTCTTTTACGACATCACAGCTTTTTTAGCACCTTTGTTTTTAGAAATGTATTACAGTAATTTTATTCCCCGTGTGACTTTTTTTGGGAAATCAAAACTGAAAGTGTTTTGTAAATAGAAAAGGGGATTTTGCCAGTGGATATAAAAAGTCAACCATGCAGTGTGTAGTTTGTTGAAACAAAATCTAAAAAAACACTGGCAGTCTCTTAGCTGACATAGACATCAGATAATCAGATAAGTAAAGGCTCAAGCACAGTGATTTACACACACGCACACACACACACACACAGCTTTTTTTGAGCATACGTTCAGTTCCCCCATACACTTACTCACATGGGTTTGTGGGAAAAAAGTTCTGCTGAAAATCCCCTTTTACTTGAGTGTGTCTCTGTTTCCCTCCCCTCTCTCTCTCTCTCTCTCTCTCTCCATTTCACTCTCATGTTAGATCCTGTCTGCTTCAGCAACGTCTGAAACCCCACCTCCCCTCTCTCTCTCTCTCTCTCTCTCTCTCTCCACCCCATCTCAGGCGGCGTGGAATCCTGGCTGTGTTTAATTGCCGAGTGGCAGCCAGGCACAAGATCTGAGGAAAAGATCGGGAATCACTCGGAGCCGCCGCGTCTGTCAACGCTTTACGAGCCCCAGCCCCGAGAAAAGAGAGAGAGAGAGGAGGTGAAGAGAGGAAGTGATTGGAGTTTGGGAAAGGACGGGCATTTTCACGCAGTGGGACAAGCAGAGCTGGGAAGAGACGAGAGAGGTACATCAAGGTTTTTAGAGAGATAGAGCAGGAAAGGGGAGGAGGAACGGTGAAGTAAGACCTTAAGTGAGTGAAAGACTTAGAAGGAGGAAAAAAACTGGAGGGAGGGAAAGAAAAGAGGCCCACTGCTGGAGAAAGAGAAGCAAGAGCGGGAAAGTGGCAAAACAAGAGTAAGAGAGAAAAACCAAGCAGGAGGAAGGAAGGGGGGGGTGGTGAGACAGGCAGAGCAAAAAGTTGTTGAGGGGAAGTTGCGAGAGAGAAACGGTCTGTACAAGAGAGCAATGAACGAGGGCAGATGCTAGACGAGAAGCTGCGCAGATGAGAAAAACAGCCGCCGTGGATGTCCTGGGTGGAGAGGGAACCAGGAGGAAACCAGTTGCTTTTTAAGTCCTTCGTCCGGGCGCGTTTTGCACTGGCATGCACTCGGACGACACGGTATCGAGACAGCGTGCGATCCATACACCCTCCTGCCACCTTTGCCTGCAGCGTGGAAGCTCACAGACTCAGAACGACCCGAATGGCGTAGCTCACCGGACGGCCGTCCTCCCATTCCCGAAGGATTTAGGGATTGCCGACTACAGACCAGAGAGGACGGGGTTATCGCCGCGCCAGGTACACGCAGAGGAAACTCACCGTCCGTTCTACTCCTGGGGGGAAGCGAGGTCGGCCAGGTGGGATACGCCTTTGAACTCTCCGCACGCCCCTTGCACGTGTGTGAGAGAGATACGTAGAGACTGCGGGTGCATCCAGCGATGGTATTACCCAGAACACACCTTCAACGGATGCCGTGTTCCTCCACAACTGAAGGTCAGAGGTCAGCGGTACTACAGGGAGGTCTTGTACACCTCGGAGCAGCACTACAGGGGTCCCGAACAAGGAGATCTGCAGGACGAGAGTAATGCGCCTTTGTATAATGGACATTGTCAAAGGAGACGAGTATCTTTCCAGAATCATGAGGAGCGAAACGTGTTCAACGGTCCTGACACAAGCAGACAATCCGGTCTGAATTCACGTTGTAATGGGACAGACTCCGGACAGGCAGCTTTCTTTCCCACCGAGGTTCCCCCGGGCAAACTGGGCCGCTCGAGGGTGCCGAAGGTAAATGAACCGGCGCAGGACATAAGGACGTCTCAGGGGAGTGAAAGCAACTTGAGGAAAAGCCACGGAACAGTACGGGAACAGATCAAACAAGTGGTCACCGAGCTCGAGGAAGTACTGGGTGGTCTCAAACAGGTCCAGTTGGAGATGAAAGAGGTGAGGTTGGATTGCTGAGTATTTAAGTGAGTTGTATAATCCATGATGTGCAATTACAGACAGTCAGGAGTGGGAGACGGGCTGAAGTAGGAGATACTTTTCTCTTTGAGCTTAGCTAATGAAGTCTGTCAGTGATTTGCGGTTTGCCGTATTTCGAGGTGATTCTCTTATAGCAAACATCTTCATATTAAATCCAACAAACCCAGAACACACATGTGCTAGAAACGCACTTGTTTTCACATCAATTGGAAATGTTTGATATTCTCTGGAAGGGTATTGAGGAGAGGAATATTAAATCTTGTGAAATGGAAGCGCTTTATCAGAAGAGGTCTGATAAAAGAGCACCGAGATCATAAAATCAATATAGAAATATAGATTGGCCTCAGTTATAATGGACTGCGCAGGACATTAATTGAATTATTTAGACATGAATCAACGGATGCATCGAGACTCCCATTAAAACTTGTCCACAGGCATTATTGCTTTATTTTTATTGGACTGCATGAGATTTTGTTAAAACTTCACTTTTTTAAAATGTTTTTTATGGTTTAATTTGCAAATCAAATGTCTGACTTCTCTTTCAAGCGTCATTCTGTTTGTCGTTGAGAAGTTCAGCATTATCTGAAGAAAATGTGACGTGGACTGATTTTAAACTCAGCAGGTCAAGATTGTTTTGTTAGACATTCAGTGTCATTGACATCAAACCTGGTAACGTTTACATTTAAATGCCGAAATTACATTCACCAGTTTGCATTTTGCAGATGCTTCCATCCCCGTCGACTCCATGACAAGCTTTACATTTAGTGTTCTCTTTTTTTTGCAGGTTGTCCAACAGATTGATGTTCTGACATCCGACATTGACCTCGGTGAAGATGACTCAAGTCCATCCACCAGCTTCCTCCAAGAAGGACGTCACCGGAGCAGTCAGACCGTTGCTGTAGCTTCCAGCGATCAGGAATCATCCCTTGAGACTTCTGATTCCTCCATCGCACATCGCTCCATTTCTGTGGATTCGTTTCTTATATACAATCCTTTAGTAATGAGAAACCACACAAGCTCATCTCTTCCTGATCAGCGATCCGTCACAGCTGAGAATAACTTTGACGCATTCACGCAACAGACCTCAGAGTCTCACCGGACGGGGAGAACTGTCAACGGAACTTGTCTGCCACACCGGACCCCCAAAATCAGAGCAAACGGAGAACTAGAGAATCATGAGCGCACAAAGAGTAAGAACCACCGGCCTCCACCCCATCCTCAGAACGGCCAGGTGAAAACACGGACAGCCCCCCGCTCTGAAAAACACAAGACCCTCTCCTCTACTATAGTGTAGAGAATATATCTTATCACCAATGACGACAAAACACACACAAACGGACAAAAATAACATTCACGGATTGATGAAGGCCAACACATGTATTCATTTACAAAGGAACTTCTCCCAAATGCTCGGTGATGAAACTCAGGGTGAGTGAACATATCTTCACACGAGGGTTTGTTTGTGTCTATGATTGCTGGATGTTTCTTCTTGACTAGGAGTTCTCAACCATTTTGACTCCAAGGCCCCCCATTGCATTAAACATTATTCAAATGGCCCCTCCCGCACACAAAACCTCAAAAATTCCACCCAATAAAATATTTTAGAGCTTGACATTAACTGGAAAAATATTTATTCCTTATTAAAAATGGCCAAATAACAAGAAATGTTGTGATTAAATGTTTTTGGGGTTTAGGATGCTTCCGTGCTCAGTTGGTCTAATTTTAATATATTGGTCATCTTGAGGCCCCCCTGGAAGTAGGCCTTCCTGTTGAGAACCACTGTTCTAGACGCCAATAACATTGCATGCATAGCACTTAAGTCTTTTGCCTCTATGTGTCTCACATTGCCTCAAATGTGCCTCTTCTTGAAAAACATCTCGAGATACTCAAGTTTGCAATTGACAGTCACACGATTCAAATGGGACCTCAAAAATGTTTTTTACCTAACAGTCGATATTCTGTACATACAAGCTTACTGTATGACAGAAGTGTTGTCTCATTTTGGTCTCTTTTTTTCTCTTAAGGAATTTCATGAGAATAATCAAGGTTGATATGGAGGAACTCCATTGTGTCTCCTGAGCTTAGAAAGAGTAACATATTGAATTCCATATTGAAAATATTATTGCTCGCTGTAGTTTTTTTGGCAAATTTGATGGAGATCTTAGTCTCATTTACGTATCAACTTGGTCTTATAGAAAGGAGAATCAAATGAGAGTGTGATTGTTGAAACACAGGAAGAGTGAACGTGAGGAGAATTGTTTGAGTTCATATTGAGATCTTTAATAATGTTGACTTTCGATTGCAGACGAGACCAATCTGAGCTCAGTTTGACACATGTCTTCTCAAACTCTAATGACGGACACATTTCAGACATTTCTTTTTCTCAGGAGAAATATCGGAGACGCAGCTGAGATTAAAGCAAACCTTTCCCTTTACGCTCCATTTATGATGAATAATCGAGATGTTAAAGTGATCTCATCTGTGATTTGTCTTTCTTAGCAGGTTTCTGCGTTTATTTCTCAAACATGCTCCCTTCTCAAACCTTCATGTCTGTAACGAGACATCTGATGTTGCGTTTAAGGAAAAACTCTCTTGCTTTAAAACCTGCCAACATCACCGTGTATTTTGTTCCATGTTAGTATTTCTCTGAGGACAGAAGCATGACTGACAGAATTGAATGAGAGACTGAAGACAGTCTACACAATGTCTCAGTACTTGTAACGGTGCTCATGAATGATTTCTGCCATCTGCTCCTCAGGATAATATGATGTCAATATGTAGCGCTGGCTTCCTCAGATTACCCACAGCTTTGTTGTTTGGCCTCCAGGCAGACTCGCAATCTCCTTCATCGCATTATTTCACAACTTCAGCTTTGTGCAAGACTCGGGCTTCAGTTTTTGGGGCAAGGAGAACCATTGTTGAGCGTCGTGTGCTTCATCGCTGTGGAATCCGGGACAAAATCCAGAACGTTTGAGAAATATTCTATAAATGAAAGATATATTTTGTCACAGATTCACAGATTATATCTGCTATTCTTGCGCTTGCTTGTCGGCTGGAATTTTATGTAAGTTTGTTGTTGATAAATGAATTTGCTAAATGAAACAAAAAACTGTACTTTACCTTTGTATTTACTACAGTGAATTGATTAACTGTATTAAATACTGAAGTATACTTCAATATTTAGTATAGTAAACTGTAGTATACTGTAATACATTTAAGTAATGACTACACTTTGTTCTGTAGTTTTGACTATAATGAAGTGCAGTAAATACTGTAGTATACTTTAGTATTTACTACAGTATAGTAAACTTTAGTATACTGTAATATATTATAAAACACTTTGTTAATGTATAGCTACTTAAGTATTATGGTAGTATAAACAATACTACTTAAACGGTAAAGTTAATAAACAATATAGAATCTACTATGAAATATTAAAAAAAGAAAACTACAGTGTTTTTTCATGTGGGAATCTTCGGCATCAGTTAAATTTTGTAGAAAAGAAATAACTGGAGATTATCGTGGGAAGTTCTTGAAAATTCATGCTGTCCTGGGTGGTGGCTTGAGGGTGTTGGAATGGTTTCTAGGGTTGTCTGGGTGGTTGCCAGGCGGTTCTGGGTGGTGTCTGGGATTTTTCTGGATGGTTGCTAAGTAAGGGATGATGTACAGACAGCCGGTTGTTATTGCAGAAATAAGCCCGACAGTGTAAACAGAGGATTATTTCGCGATAACAGCCGGACACTTGTACATTATCCTGCTTTTTACACGGCTACTTGCCACATGAGAAAAAAACGCTAAATCAAATTTTGCCGAATGCAGACCGTTGCAGACGGTTAAAAGACGTTCAAATGTCACGAATAGGCAATTTGGTTGAATCATTTGTAAATATAATGTCAGATATGTTATTAAAAGATGTATTTATATTTAGTCAGGCATTTCGATGATTACTTTATTAGGGTTATTTATGATTTTAAAATTGTGTTTTGTTTTACTTATTTGATTGTTTGCTTTTTTATGCTTTTCTTTTCGATTTTTTGTCGGTTAGATCACATGTTGTATTAATGGTTACTCGTATTGTTGTTTTATTCATTGTACGGTGTCCTCTGTGTCTAGAAAGGCACCTTGAAATAAAATAATAATATACCTGTATTTGATATGTAAAAAAAAAAACTGAATGGCTGCATCCGGGTTACCGTGTGTTATTAGTTTTGAGAGGTTGTTATCTGGGAATAACGAACCTGCAAATGTCACGACTAGCCAATCAGAACCAAGCATTCCAACGAGCCGTGTAATACGGTCTATCGCATTGTCTCTGGATTTGACTCTGGGATTTTGAAATGTATTTGATTTTCTTGTTAAAGGAACAGTTCACACAAAAATGTCAAACTCTGTCATCATTAACTCACCTTCGAGTTGGTCCAAATCTGTACAAGTATCTTTGTTCTGATGTACATAGAGAAAGATATTTGTAAGGATGCTTGTAACCAGATCTTGGTCACCATTGACCACCATAGTAGTAAAATTACTTGTCAACGTCTTTGTTCTGTCAAAAAAATATTTTATAACAGTCCTGGGGCACTTTTGACTGCCATTGTCATATTTTCTACTATGGGAGACAATGGTGGTCTGGTTACATGCATTCTTTCAAATATCTTTCTCTGTGTTTATCAAAACAGATACATTCATAAAGATTTAAAACAACTCGAGGGTGAGTAAATGATGACAGATTTTTCCATTTTGGGTGAACTGTTCCTTTAAGAGAGACAGTGAAACACCCACTTTCGAAAATAAAAACTCATTTGTTAACAAAGAACATTTTGGCCATTGTCAACGCTTTCATTTTTGACACCTGTCAGGCAAATATCCTAAATCTAAAATGATTGTTAAGGCAAGTAACAAAACACGTCTTTGTTATACACCGCAATTCAACATTTGGAGTTCGAGGATTGGACAAATTGTTAACCCTAAATCTGTAAGAAGTGTGTCTGTAAGGTCACCGATGTTCAATTTTACATTCCTCGTGTGGTGAAGTTAAAATGGAAAGGTTTTGTGAATGTGGTTATGAGAACAAAAGGAGGTGATTCCAGTCTGCTGATGTGAATGATGGTGGTCCTCTGGTGGACGGTATGTGTCTCTGCACTTTTGTGTGTTGTATCTGGTTTTCATTATAGAAACCTCTTGGCTCAAGGCCTGACCGAACGAGTGGAGCTCTGCAGTGTCTGTGATGGTCACATAAACACGAGCGCTTTCAGACGCTATTTACAATGACGGCCACCCACTGTCTGGCTGCTCAGAACAGCTGGGTTCGGCGCACAAACAAGGATGTGAGTGCTGCGAGCGCAGGCCGTTACGGGCAGCGTCACCCGAATGTGGCGGATGTTTTGGTAGACGTGTGTTAACACAGAACGCCCACAGCTTGGTGCCTGAAGAGTATCTTTCTGAAACCATGTCTGATGTTAAACTGACGTAAAGAGTCCTCAAGCAGCTCTTGACCAACATGTCCACTTCATCTGAAATCTAAAAAGCAAAACCACATACATCTGATAACTTATCAGATGTTTCTCCTCCTCAGTAACCTCGCGAATCTCATAGGGTTTCAGAACTCTCAAGAATGAGAATGTGGCGACCCATCTGCCATCAAAAATCGAATCCGTCCATGTTATTTTCATTCATTTTCATGGCTCTCTGCACCATTATGTTAGCACTGGTCTCGTTCATGAGAAACATCTTAGACAATGGCAAATGTTTTCAGTGTGACATCATATTCCTCCTAATCATCTGGACCACCAGAGTAATACTGTGTCATCATTTACCCCCTCGTGTGATTCCAAACCTGTATGAGTTTCTTTCTTCTTCAGAACCGAAAAGAAGAGATTTTGAAGAACGTTAATAACACTGAACTCCATTGATTTCCATTGTTTGAACACAAAACCAATTTCTCACAATGTCTTCTTTTGTGTTTCACATACGGAAGTAAGAGTCATACACAGGTTTAGGCACACATCCGGGTATGGGGGTATTTTTATTTTTGGGTGAACTATGGCACCAATGATGCGGTGTATTTTATTAATGCTACATATACACAAATGAGATGTAAAAGTGCAAGCATAGTTTGTCTTTCAGGTAGGTGGATAATGACATGTGTCTGCGACAGTATGACAGTGTTTAAACGCTCTGTCATTTTTAACATGATGTAGCCACAACGTTGCATAAAGTCTCACATTGCAGTTTAATCTGCCCATCAACCACCTACAGACCACAACATCCGACTGACATTGACCAATTACAGCTTGTTTTGTTTTTGCATGTTAAATAAAACAAATATTACAAGAAGCAATGTACTCGTCGTATATTTAAGTGTAATATTTCATTACTACTTGGGAGTAAATTTGCTAATTGGTTTTGGCTTATAAAAATATGTTTTTCAGTACTTTTTTCTTTTACAGTAGGCATTTATTAACGTTCTGTACACAACTAGTTTTTCATGTAGGCTGATGCAGATATACTACAAGTGAACTTATACTTGTAGCACATTTTTTTGTTTATTAAAGTAGACTTTTAAGCACTGTACTGTATACCTTAGTAGACGACTAGTTTTTATACTTTGAAATCTTCCTTAAATAAACTTAACATATAGTTTATATTTATATATAAGTTTTTGTAGTTTAAAGGAGGGCCGGCCCTGCCAATCTTATGTTCATCTGGAGTACCTGTGGAGTGCTATTGCGTTCTTCAAATCTCTGAAAAGTGTTTACGTTTCTCACATTTACAGAAGACAGATTCAGCTGTACGATTATTTTCCGACCTCCCGGGGGTGTTCCAATGGGAGGAGCTAGAGACGAGTATGCACAGCTGTTGCATTGATGTAAATACTGTACCAACAAGTTTTGTTGTTATCATAACGTTAACTAACTTACAGTTTGATCGAGCCTTACATATATGATCCAGAATCGCACCCCTGTATCGTGTCTGTACAAGAACCACAGCAGAAACGACTAGAGATGGACGTCTCTATATGGTAAACATTGTTTTTCCATGTGAGCTATTTTAAAATCGTTTAAGTCACCATTCATAATGTTTCAATGGTTTTCTGTATTTGCCCGTTTTAAAAGGTGTAAATGCCATAGGTGCATTACAATGCCAACAGAGGCTTTCAATATTTCACAAAGTTTTACTTCCAAAATGGTCACTTTTATCGTCCGTCATTCAGTTGTTGCGAAATCCAGAGTAAAACTGGTACTTGTTTGAGATACAATCTTTTTCGAAATGACGTTCGCATCACAAAAACATTTTCACAACTCGTTGCTGTCCAGGAAATGTAAACTCCATCCACTGCTGTCGTCACAACGGGTCTTTTGGAAACCTGAGCAAGGCTTTTTTCCCCTCGCATCCAAAAACACACCATTATTACCTAAAACAACAACAATACACGATTATGCACCACGGCTTCTCCAGGATTGTTCATTCATGGGCGTGCTCTTCCAGGAGAATGGCCAATGAAACCTTAGGATCATTGTTTGGAAACAGGGATCCAGACTTATAAAAAACTTTCCGAAACAGGTTGTAGTGCTGGCGGGCAGTATCGAGCAGAGAAATACCACGTCATGAGTCCAACTCGTTTTTTATCAAGTTGACCATGTTAAGCTTGAGGACCCAGCACGTTTAACAGTATAAAGAAGGCACAATGGATGTCATAGCATATTAGGCCTCCTTTAAGTATACTACTGTTTCCATTTATTAAAAATATACCTGTAAGTGAATTTGAAATGTATTCAAAGTACATTTCTATTCAGCGTCACGTGTTTTATTTCCTCTAAACAATGTACTTTTAAGGACATTTCTCAGAACATAGACTGAAAGTATACTTTCTTAATTTAGAAGTTTAAAAGAAGTATACAAATAGCAGACTTGAATGCACTTTTTTATAAAGTATGAGACGGTCAGTGGGTGGTCTTTGGGTGTGTCGTCCGAGACTGGAGCTAATGATGGATCCCAGACAGCTGAACGGCAGCTCTGCCTTTAGATCATTTCTCAAACTTTCTCCATGAATTTCGATTGACTGTCAGATTTTCGAAAATAATAAGAGAAACAATTGTTGAAACGCATGAAGAGACTATAGAGGTATAAATTAATTGCAGATTGTCGAGGTCAATTTATCTGGATTTGAGTCGATTCGATGAGAAATGTTTGGGTTCATATTGAGATCTTCAATAATATTGACTTTTGATCCCAGACTTGACAAATCTGAGCTCAGTTTGACACATTGTTGACATCTCTTCTCAAACTCTAATGACGGACACATTTGTGATATAGATGAGACTTGAGCTACTTAAAGGGATATTTCATCCAAAAATTATAAATCTGTCATCGTTTACTCACCCCCACGTGGTTTCTAATCGGCATAAATGTATTTGTTCCAATGAACAAATATTTGGAAGAATGTTAGCCATTTTCAGTTCTGGGACATCATCCACTACACCAGTAGGAAAAACAATGTAGTGTTTTATTTGTTCTGTTGAACACACGATGAGATATTTTGAAGAATTTAGGAAAATATAGTGTTCTGGGGCACCTTTGACCACCATTAAATTCGTCCTACTATGATAGTCAATGATGTCCAACATTCTTCCAAACATCTTTCTCTGTGTCCAGCGGAAATGTAGTAGTTTAATACAGTAATGAAATTAAATTACATAAGCATTTTTGGGTGAACTATCCCTTTGAGTTTCTATTTTCTCACCTAGGAGACATGAAAGAGATCTCATCTAGGACTCTATAACTTTCAGATACATTAGAATACAGTTGTAATTTTCATTGTCTAGTTATTTTCACTAATCATTTTTAAACTTTAAACTGTTTTAGTGATGAATAGTCCAGTGATGTTGATGTTTGCTATGAAAACACTTGGTCACACTTTACAAGGTACCCTTTATGAAGCATTTATAAATGTGTTCATTAATGATAAGTCATTTACAAATGCATTATGAAGCAGTTATAACTGCATTAATAAAAAGAGGGATTTGAACGAAACTCCTGCCAAATAGTGAGCCATGTTTAACTCACGTGTTATAAATGCTTAATAAATGTATTTATTCGTCATTTATTTGACTCGAAAGCAGATTCATTATTATCTTGATGTTGTTTGCAATATAGGCTGTCAGACTGGACACGGTCGGGTTGTTTTTCTACCTGCTCACTATTTGCCAGGTATTTTGTTAGAATCCCCCTTTTTATTCATGAAGTTATAGCTGCTTTATAAAGCATTTGTAAATGACTTATTAATCATTAATGAACACATTAATGTAAAGTGTTACCAACTTTCAGGTCAACGCGCCGGTATTAGTGCGGCCTTGATAAAGACACTGCGGCATCGGTAAACTCTCGCTTGATGAAATGTGTTGCCCTTAACATTGAGCCAAACTGTGCGTAGTATAAACGACACAGATAAATCAGATGGAGTAATGAGAGCAGTCTTGGCTTCAGACTGAGAAGAGCTAAATCACATTTTGTTATTTGAACACATGAAAACTTAGTATCTTCAATGCTGAAAATAACTTTATAATAAGTGAAAAGTATGACATCGTGTCATATTGTCGTTTTCTGTTGTTATTGCTGATTCAAAATTTGTGTTTGCGGCTCTCGCTGATCTGGGATCTGATCCAGAGACACACTTGGGTTTAAGCATCGATCAACACATTTTAGAGGGGCATTTGTATAATGAATTTGCTCGTGGCTTGTGACCCTGTCAGAGATTGTCAGACACGAGAGATCAGCGTGTAATGAAAATGTATCTTTTATTATACAGGGACCGATGCCACAAAACTCATCTGAGGACGGCACAGCTCCAAACCAAAGCATGACGACTTCTGTTTCCAGTGGAAAACTCCAGTGTCCTCTACAGCGTTTCAATGTCAGATGTGGGTGTTCTGATATCATATCGGAGATATCCAACAACGGAGATCATTGACGTCATTTAATATAAAACTAAACACCCGTCTTCTGTTGAAATGAATGCTTATGTGCTCTTCACGTCTTTCTTGAGTCCTGAAAGATAATGGTCGTGAACGTCCGAATGGTTGGGATTCTGAAATAGGAAATCATTTTTCAACTTTTCCTTTTTAGACGTGTCTTCATCTTGTCTTAATCATATGAACAAGTTTAGTTTTAACTTACCAAGGCTGGCCTTCTCAGCAGGGTCTCTCTCTCTCTCTCTCTCTCTTTCGCCCCTCAAAAAAATAAGTACACTTCAAGTTCAGTTTAGTAAGTATACTTAAGCTCGCAAAGTTGATTCTAATATCAATGTCTAATGGATATCTATTTCAAAACTACTTGGGACTAAAGTGGCCTACTTTTTAGTTATTAAAAGAATACCTTGGAGTATAACAGTAGGTTTAAGTACACAAACAACTGTGTTTTTGTTTGCACTGCGACTACAAGTGAACTTATAAGTATACTCATAGTTTGCAAGTCAAGCACATGTTTAGTCCATGAATGAACACTTTGAAGTATACTCTCAATAAACTACTAGTTTAGTGGTTTTTACTGCAGGTACTTGTAAGTTTTCTTCAAATAAACTTCTCATCATAATTATAGTTTACTTTTTATATATTATTTATAATATTATAGTTCTTATATACATTTGTGTACATTTATAGGAAAGTTTTCAAAAATAAAGTGTTAAAAGACAAGCATACATAAGTGTATTTCTGAGAAGTGGATAAAAAGACTTACAGCAAAGCGTACTTTTTTTTTTGACGTTTTAAAGAAGTATATTACTGTAATAGCACTCTTGAATACGCTTTTTTTTAGGGTCTCTCGAAGATCTTTTATTTTGCTTGACAAATCTGTTACCTGCTTTCTCTTTCAAAGGAAGCGTATTAGAGAAATAAGCTGCTCTTATAGAAATGTATGACTTTGTAACACAGAGCCTTGAGCTCTCAGATATATGCAAACTGTTGCGGGCATCTGAAAGACTGTGAATGGAAATGCTTTAACACGTTTAACATTTATTTTTTTATGGATCAGACCAAAGGTTGACCGGATTTTTGTCGGATAGGAAGGATGAATACATATGCTATATTGCTCCGGATAATCTGAACACATTACTGGCATTATTTAAGCAGTATTTAAAATCAGCGTAAGACATTTTTATACTGTTGCAATCCTGTGATTTCGCGGTGTGGTCAACAGAGGACGCTGCAGGCCACAGAAATAAACAACAAAGGAAATGTTTTGTAAATGAAACCAACATGAAATAAAACAAAATGTGTTTAAATGTGCTTTTGATGACTTCTGTGGTCAATATGTTTTACTTTTAAAAACACAGGCTATTATGTATTTTAGAATGTATTAATGTGATGTTTAAATAATTTAGTTTCTATTATGAATAAAGGATTTACAATTATAATGAATGAACGTAAATAAGTTGATCTCGGTGGACATTATTGTGACTTTTGAATGCATTACAGTGAGGATGTGCTTAATCGTCATATATACATTTTACAATGATAGGAAATTAAAATATAGGCCTCAATTTCCCATTGCGACCCTTTTAATATTGGGTTGAAATATAATCTGGACATGCTTTTGGACATTCTTTTGTTGTTTATATTTTTATATATATTATAAGCTACGTTTCTGAATACTTTTATAAAGTGTTATATCTAGTTGGGGGCACGGGGTTTGAATTTAACATAGACTGTTTGCAGATGTCACATCGAGTCTGACTTACATTTTCCTCATGTTTATAGTTCAGGCCTCATTGAGGTCAGTATTGACAGTGTCTGTTTATTTAAATCTTGTCTGAGAGTTTCCACACTTCTCTCTGAGAGACCCCCTCGCATCCCAGCATGCATCTGCTCGGAGGCAGAATGTTTCACACATTTTCGCAGTTCATGATATGTACAACATGTCGTAAAGCAGGAAGGATAATGAAATCAGTTTGCGTGGTCGGGCCTGACCTGCTGAAGTCATCCCTAATCTTTCTGTGACTCCAGACAGAACTGACAAATATTGACGTTGTGAATCACTGTAAATCTCCCGTCTGGACCCAGAAAGACATATTGTGCTGATTATTTAAGGTTGAGTCCTCGAGACTATCCGCTAAGTTTCTGTGGGTTAACCGAGCACACGAGGTCACTCGAAGGCACTCATTTTTCTTGGCTTGAGCCTGGATCCTTTTTGGACGCTTTTCTTTTTGGTCAAACAGAACAAGGTTTACAAGAAATACCCCATGAGAAGGTTTGGAGCTGATGGATAGGCACATGTTCCAGAGAGCCATGACAGAACTGTCAACTGGCAGAATGTTGTTTCAAACCCTGGTTAGATCAAATATGGATATTTTAATACTCTTGAGATTGAACAATCGGTTAGGTTAGTCCACATTATATCAAATCGTGGGTTGAAACAATCCAGCATGTGAACGTTTACATTTACATTTAGTCATTTAACAGACGCTTTTATCCAAAGCGACTTTCAAAGAAGTCAGGGAGCAACAAGCGATATGTCATGCAAACGTGCCATCGTTTTTGATCAGAAATGACTGAAGTTACTCTTTGGTTATAGGGATACAAAATGTCTCTCGGTTAAAAACAGATCAAGTGACCAGTGGCGTGTCAGCAGACAGCAGCTCAAAACCAACGTCATTAAAATAAACGTCCATTCAGACAGCAAACATTCAACACCATTTCTCCTCCACAATAAAACGTATATGCAATAATAAGAACACACGAGAACGTACAGTATGAAGTTATAAGCAGGTCTCTGTTTCTAAAAAACGGTCTGACCGATGACCAAAAAGAGCAACTACAATTGTCATTTCAATGATTATCATCGGATGAGATCTCTATTATGTCTCAGACTGTGCTCAGATATTTCAAGATACCAAAGTCTGCAATGAAATTTCAACTCAATATGAACTCAAACATTTCTCATTAAGTTATTGTAAAAGAACATTATTTTATTACTTTTTATTTGAATGATTTATATGCTTATATACTGGATTTATATGATAAATTAAGGCATGTAGTTTTACAGTAGGTCAATAACAGTATGCTGTTATTGTAGGAGAAACGTCAAATGTGATGCTGTTATTTAAATGTGACACATTAATTGGAGATGTTGCACAAATCTGACTCTCACTTGGCCTGTGTGATGGTATTAGATAAATCAGGCAATGCTAAAGAAATGAGTATCAAATAGTAATGCTTCATGTTTTCAAACCTTGTAATGTTAAGTAATATCACGCATAAAAAAAAAAAAATCTGATTAGGAATGTTGGCTCGGGATCCCTTAAAAGAAACAGAATTACGGAAACTGAGATGTATTTCTGCAGATGTCAAATCATGGACCCTCGTTGTCCCATAATAAATATAACAAAAAAATGAGAGATGTGAAATTTGGGTCACTCATACACAGTTTATGCGATGCACAGTGATCCACCAAGGTGTTTTTAGGGGCCGTTCATATTACGTGTGGACTTGTATAAAACTGGAGCTTGCGCTCTCAGGGTGTTTGCCGTTCCAAAGTAACCAGGAATGTAGAGGAGACACTGTGTTTGCTGTCTCAATGTGTGTGTGTATCCGCGTGCAATTGTTCCCGACGCCCCCTCGCAGAGCTGGTTTTGTGTCTCAGCTTGATTCTATAGAAGCCTGGTGCGTTTTCATTCGTCTTACGTCGTCACGAACGTGCATGACACATGATCGGTATATACAGTGTGTTTTTATTCACTTGATGCTATTATGGGCCGAGTAAACCACACTTGGCCTTTCTGTATGTTCGCTTACAGAACTTTCTGCTGCTTGCAAACAGACTATTTATCCGGACAATTTTAAAATCTGGAAACATCATATTACCATTCATTTGCCGGTCTGATTCCACTAAAATCCAAGGTAAATTACCAACGCTATCATCTCTTACATGTGTTTTATTGAAGTAAATACATTGCTAAAGCGCATGCGCATGGTTCGGTGACCTGAGTTCGCGTGACCCCTGAAAGCCACCTAAGGGGGGCCTCAGCCAAAGGGCAGTCTAGGGGCCCCTGACCACGTGGCAGCACGCACACCACTCAACCAAACTCTAAAACTCACCTGTCTCTTGCTAAAAGTTAAACATTTGGTGCTAAAACAGTTCAAAACCCGTAATTTAGAATAGAGAGAAACACACACTCACACACATGATCTAAATGGGTACATTTGACAGTCTTTGATTGTTTTTATACATATCAAGCCGGAGACCCGAGCACGAGCAAGTTCTCTTTTTCACGTACCATGTCTGACGTCAGAGTTTGTCTGTCATATCCTCTATAAAGCCGTACTGATGTTTGCTCAGTGGGTGCACTTGATGTCATTCTCACTAACTTGAGATATTTTCAGGCCGTAGCTGTGTGAAGAGGAACAGGTCAACATCCAAAGTGCTTTACAAAACTACTTCCTGTGTGTATGACCACATGTTAAAACAACAAACATTTAGACCAATATTCGAATAAAAAATTGTTCATGTTACATTTAAAACATTTAAGTTAGATTAAATGATCAGACATAAGCCCTCTTCCGGTTAATATTTATTTATTTTCCTGAGGGGACATTCACCCAGTTTTATTTTGTGATGAATCTTTTAAAGGGGTCATTTGATGCGGCTAAAACTAATATTATTGTTTGTTTCAGATGTAATGCAATGTGTTTACACGATTTAAGGTTTAAAAACGCTTTATTTTCCACATACCTGTTTGTATCTCCTCTTTGCTCCGCCTCTCTGAAACCTGCGGATATTTTACAAAGCTCGTCGCTCTGAAAAGCAAGGTTTCCTATGATTGGCCAGTTCACTAGTGCGTAGTGATTGGTTGAATACTGCATGGAAACGTAACGCCTCTTACCATATTCGGAACATCAGGTTCCAAAACGACTGACAGGTGATAAAATGGCGTCGATCCTTCCTTATCAATTCGAGCCCGAATCTGATCCGGAAAATGAAGATCAAGCCGACACAACTTTGCTAGCGTGACTCGAGCATGATGAAAACGATTGGTTAAGAGCAATTGACTATAAACAAACAACCATATACATCATACAGAGTTTGTGTGAGATAGAAACAAGCATTATAGCAGGGAATGGCAACATAATAAATACTGCGAGTGCTTCGGCACTTCTTGATCAAACAGTGTTACGCCATGTCTCGCCGCGACTCCACAAAGATAATAAACCCCATTATAAACACCACATTTGTTGCCTCTAGTTGGAACTTTTTTTCCACGTTGTCTGCGTGTCTGCATTTGCATATCACACAAACAAACAACAAAATCCAACTGAACTCGCGTTAGCCCATAACAAGGTCTTTTACAATGAAAATATACTTGAAGGCTTCGAATCTGAAGCGCCGGACAGTCCTTGCAGCGTTTTAACTGTTGGAATTGCCCCACTTCCGTGCATAGCCGGTCTTGATCTCCCTCAGATTCGTGAAGCAATCGTTGGTGAAACGCTCTGCAGAAATCTGAACATTTGGATTGTACTTCTCTGGAACAGTGTTGAAAATTTAAATGTAACCATTCGTCTTTAGTTGCCTCCTCCTTTGGAAGGGCAAAGAAAGAGGATTTCTTTTCGCAACGAAACACACAGCGTCATCCGCGACATGACTGCGCCGGCGACGGTACAATGAGATTTACAAGACCGCCCACCTTACTCGCGTTTAGATTTGGGCGATCTTAGTCAAATCGTGTTACGAACTGACGTAGATTCGCCAGAGAGGTGTTACACGCAAGTCTGGGTGAGCATTCGCTTCTAGATCAAATGCATCTTTTGTTCCGACACATATTTTTACAATTTTACGTGTCTAATACATGCATGGGGAACTTTTAACACACCTGATTCTCGCGAATCACAGAAAAACACATATTTCCGGCGAAACACCCCTTTAATTTCTATTCCTATTACATTTCTTTATAACTATTTATGTATTTATCCAACTGTTTACAGTAGCTCCAAAGCGTGTGACGACAACATTAAAAGATGTCATAGGTTACTATCATGATCCTGTCTCTCCTTGTCTTGGTTTTCCAGGGCCTTGGTGCCATCGTGCCTTGTGCCTCACGTAACTCTTGTTACCTTGGTGTTTTGCTTTCGTTTTGGTAGATTGATTTATGCTATTGTTCGTATCTTCGACATTGTTTTATTGGGAGGTTTGTTCCAGAGAGTAATATTTTGTGTAATGAATCTGTGGAGTGTTTGTTATAGTAACTTAAATCCAGAATATCCTGTACATCTGAACATTGCTTGTTAGTACGATTTGGATTTTAATGTTATTTTATGTAAACTCTAATCTTTGTTATATACTCAATTGCCAAATTACGGAAGGTAGGGGGTTAGACGCCATTTTGTTTATATGCCTCTTTTATCACTTTGTTTATGGTTGAGGGAGGCAGATAAATTACTCTGTATTTAGTTTTCTTGTCATTTAAGGTTATTTGTTTTCAAAAAGAAGGCTGTATTGTTTATTGTTTTGGCCTTGTCTACCCTTGAAGATATTCCCTTTATATGTTAATACAAATGTTTATTTGGCAAACTCTCTGGTGTCAACACATCTCGCCTTCTTCTGATACGGCTTACCCATAGAGGTCGTAACAATCTCAAAATCACGAAGTCATCAAATATCGGTGATATCCTCCTTGAAGAAGGCAATCCCATAATGCAAAATAAAATGAGTTATGTTAAATGTCATGAGTTTGTATAGTTGAAATCCATGTTTTCTGCTTCATGTTTGGATATATACTGTAGTTTTGGGTTATATTTCTCAGGTTTCTGTATGGGCATATATATAAAAATGGAAAAGTCTTTCTAAAGTCTCAGGTGTTTGAAGCATCCAGACAGCGTAATGTGAATTCTGCAGTGGCAGCATATGTTACAGCTGAATATGTTTATGTTCTGTATGTTAGTCGAGGTGTCTGCCAGTTGTTTAAGTAAACCATACGAAATGTCTTTCTGTCTCCAGCATGTGTGGATCTCAGTCTAAAGTTGATTCCCCATCCGTCTTTAAACTGACTCGGCAGCTGAGGAATTTCTCCACTCGGTGTGGAAGACGATGTGCCAATGCAGACGTGCCACAGAGATGATGGCACACACGCACGCAAACCACACACACACACACAGCACAGGTGGTTTATTACATCTCCGTGGGCACAGTCCATTGGAGAAATTATTTAAAATTATTAAACTGAATGTTCATCATCATAATGGGGACTTTCTGCATTTTTACATTTTTAATGATGCATCATTTACTTTTGATTTATAACCTTTTATGCCGTAACGTTTTCTTTGGATTACCTCATTTGAATCGTTTTTCAAATATCTTTCATCATTTTCAATGAATACATCACTGAGATGTTTAAGTTCCACAAAATACATTTTATTTCGGACATAAGGAAGAAATAAATCGGCAAGAAATCAAGAATCAAACACAGCAGCATTGCGCGTATCCTTCATGAAGAAGGCAATCCCATAATGCAAAATAAAATTTTATTTCGGGAAATTCCTTTGAGATCTCTTTAACATTCCATTTTTCTCCCAGACAATGAGATTCAAAGCAGAGAAGATGGAAACAGTTGCTTAAGTCTCATCCGCGTCTCAGATGTTTCTCCTGAGAAAGAGAGTCAGAAATGTCACATGTGTCTCTGTCATTCGAGTTTGAGAAGAGATGTCAACAATGTGTCGAAGTGAACTCAGATTTGTCAAGTCTGCGATCAAAAGTCAATGTTATTGAAGATCTCAATGTGAACTGGAACATTTCTCATCCGATTGACTCAAATCATTTACACCTTTACACTCTTAATGTGTTTCAACAATTACACATTCATTTGAGTCTTTTTTATTAGTCCTAAACAGTTTCATGAGAAACATTTTGAACTATTTATAGGCTCTGAATTCATGAACACAACTGAATTCATATATAAAGAAAGAAACAGACATAAATGAGCATCATTGGATTTGTATATAATCTCTATGGACAGTGCTTCAGTATGAATTGACTTTGGGAATGTGTTCATTAGGATCTGTGTGTTTGTCGTGTGTTCTTGTCGGACACTCAGCGAATGCTCTGTGATGCAGCTGTACAAACACTCATCTCTTCACCAGCGTGACATATTTGAGAGGAGCAAACTGCTTTGAAAACAGAAGCGCTTCCTCCATCCGCTCAATGTGAAGATTTCCACTGAGCGCCAAAACAGGTTTTATAGTAACTGCGTTCCGCAAAGATCCGGCTGTTAATTGGCAATAAAAAATACTTATTTTGATAACTCACTGTTCAAAACAACAGCCAGTCTATTGAGGCAAGCGAGACGGCAAATAAGCCATTAAAGTTTCCTAATTTTCTGTCTTATAAACAGGCACCTGAACGTCGCCGTGAGTAAATATATTACACCGGCGCAGTGAGACGGGCCAGAACGCTGGAAATGTATTTTTCCAGACACATTCAAAAACAGAGAGAATCTATTTTGGCAGAGCTTTACTTACACGTGAACGCCAGAATAAATGTCTTGTTCTTATAGCTCATTACTGTTAAACCTGGCTCATGTTTTCTCAGATTCTAGGGTCTTCGAGTTTAAAACATTATTTGAGGTTTGAACATGTACAGTTGATCATTTTTCAACAACAATTTGAAATACAAGATCAATTTATTTGATAACTTTTGACCCAGATGGAAGTTTTATTGCTCTCACATCTCAAGAGATTTGATGGAGTCAACTCGGTCTCAGATGTTTCTCCTAAAATTGCTCTCGCAAAGAGTCTGGAGGTGTAAATTAATGTAGATTTTTGTAGAGGTCAAATAATCTGGATTTGGGTCGATCTGATGAGAAATGTTTGAGTTCATTTTGAGATCTTCAATAATATTGACTTCTGAATGCAGACGAGACAAATCTGAGCTCAGTTTGACACTTTGTTGATATCTCTCTCGCAAGAGAAACATCTGAGATGCCGATGAGACTCCAACAAAAGTTTCCATTTGCTCTCCATTGAATCTCATCGATGGTTCGAAGACAGATTAGAAAAATCAGTATTAAAGTATAAATAAATCGTTGTGTTTACATGTTTTACTTCCTGTATCCGGTTTACAGTGACAAATCCAAATCCAGAGGAGAACGAGTTTAGCACAGAGAGAGAGATTCATTCATCCAATGGTTCAGACACATGGCCGGAGGTTTAATAACATCTCTTCACAGGTCACTGTAAGTAAACAAGTGGAGATCCTCCTACCAACCCACAACCACGGTGATGTCATATATAGTCTGAAGATGATAAGTTTCATTTACGCAGGACTTTTACAAGTCCATTAAACACATTTGATTCTTTGGTTCTTCCATCTGAAACATTTAAGAACTAAGCGACACAGCAAAATCCTGTTTTGACAATATGCGACTTTTGTGACATCTCTGAAAATCTAACAGTAAAAAAGTTCAAGCATAAAGGCTTTTAGTTGAGCAGGTGGATTCATAGCTCAACATACAATATTCTGTTCGTTTCACATCTTTCTAAAGCTTCACAGATTTCGACGTCGATGTGGACCCACTGAAGAAACTTACTGAATTTGCTCCAAATTCATAACACGAGAAACAACTACCAACGAAATGTGAATCATGAAGTCCTGAAGACAAATGTTTTACTCTAATGTAAACGGTGTGAATGTTTCCTGTTTTTGGTTCGGCTTCATTTGCGTTCTTCCTATTTCATGGACACTTCAGTCTGAATCTACAATCCTCTCATGTCTTTAAACACAAACGATAGCTTTCTTTTGTATGGAGTGAACCTCTGATTTAATGAAGAAAGAGTTTAGAAGATAAAACCACAATTCAAGTTCTGTTTTACATTCTCCTCTTTCTGTTTATTGTGTATCAAGCCAAATGCCTTCGTCTACCCGAGTCTAGGATTCAAGATCCTTAAAAGTATAGCAAGAGACAAAAGACATAAGCAATACAGAGTGGATTTCTAAACATTCACGAATGTTTTAAAGGCAAACGTTAAAACTGAGGAGGCGTATGAGAGCTAGAAAAGGACATTTTACACAACAGTGGTAGAAAAATGATCGGACTCTGCACCACTCACAAACAAGACGGCTATATTCATCTTATTTTGCTGTAAAATAAGATTTATGTTTCAAAACCAATGCAATAAATACAAACACTAAAAAGCAAAAGTACACAAACATACTGCAAACACATAACAATCTAATAATTTATCGTTCTTAATTTAAAATAAAGGTTAAAAGAAGACAACGTTGTAGACACAGTAATATGGATATCAATGATGCTTTTTGCACAAGGGCAAGAAATTAAACTCATCTAAACACAGTACATTTGTCATTGAATATGTTTCCAACAGCATGGATTGTTTCAAGTTATTTCTTTAATTAAATTATAATGGGACCTATTATATAGGCCTTTCAAAAATAACACTGATGGAAGGACAATACCAACGGAAACCCCAACGGCTTTAATTCCTGTGAAAAAATGAAGAAAATGCATTTACTTTAGATTCGTGTACACGTCAATGAACTTTGAGAATAGTTCCCTTAAAAAAATAGTTAAAAGTTGGGCCTATTTATTGCACATCTTTCTGTGTATGCGTTACATATAATGGGTGGTTCAACCAAAAAAGAAACATGTGAATTTATTCACCTTCATGTCAAACCTGTATGAGTTTCTTTCTTCTGCAGAACACGAAAGAAGATATTTCCAGAACACACTGAACCCCATTGACTTCCATTATATGAACACAAAACAACTGAGACGTAACTCAAAATATCTTCTTTTGCGTTCCACGGCAAAAAGAGTCACACACAGGTTTACAACCACATGAGTGTAAATAAATGATGACAGCATTTTAAACTGCTCTGGATGGAGACTGAAGCTATAAAACCCTGAAAATAACAAAGGATCGTGAATGTAACCTATACAATCTTTGCTTTACATTTCCAGTTTTCTTACCGTAAGACATAAAGCAGCATTTATAGTTTACCCTAGCAGAAAAAGATGAGTAAAAGCCTTCATTAAAATGGGAATTAACCCTTTAATGTACGGAGATAAAGGAAGACACGTTTACTCACCCAGTTAAAATGCAGTTTCGTGTTTGGATGTAGATGCCAGTGTAAATGATTTCACAGCGCACAACATTATTAGAGAAATCTGACTCGGGCACCAAAAAATCTGGATTGACTGTGATCTGTAGACAACAAAACGAACAGGATTGTTTTTATATATGAAATTCCACACGGGTAAACTAAAGTCAAGCTTTCACACCTTCAGGATGTAGTTTCCAGGAGCGACGTCTGTGATGTCAATCCACTGGCAGTCAATGTTGGCTGCGTATGTATCATGGCAACCTGGACTCAGACCCTTCAAATACAACAATAAAACCTGTTCACTCCAAATACTTAAGAAGATCATACAGTCTTAACATGCGAATGTTTGTACCTGGGTGTGAGTAGTGCAGGCGTATCGCCGGTGAAATCCAGGATCACAGCCCGTGTCCTCCAGACAGAAACTCGCTTTGTGTCCCTCAGCAACCTTCAGGCCGGTGTTGATGTCCAAGAGGTCGTAGTGGCTGAACGCATCCATGCTGTGATAGTGTCTACGGAAAATAAAATAGACGTTACCAAATATGTAAGTATGCTTACACACCTTGAACATTTGGCACATAACACACAGTAAGGTGGATTTTTAAACTTGGGCCAGTTGGCAACCACCTAGCAACCACTCAGAACATTTAAGCAACCACATAGCAACATGCTTAAACCACCCTTAACTTACCTGCAGCGCTCGCATCGCTCATATTTTCATCATACATAATATGAACATTTGCTGTTGCTGAATAATAAAATTGAACAGATGTATGTTCTCATTGAAGCAGTTGTGCGATGAAATTCGTATAAACTTGTGATCACACAAATCTATTTTATTGTCGGGAGATACTCACTGATGACAGCTGTGCCACTCCCACTCATGCGTGGGTTTGACTGGCAGAAAGTCAGAAGTTCCCATGTTCCTCACCTTCTGTGGGAACCGTAGGAGAACCCTGTAGTCAATGTCTCTCACGGTTGGACTGTATGCTGATCTGAAGGAATGACATCATAAACATTGTAACAGATCGTGAGATGTCACATTCCCAATTAGATGGACTGTTGTATGATCATAGACTCGTCAAAATGAAAAATTCTCAACCACATTTAAGCCGAAAATGCTATAAAGTCGTATTATATTCATTATCAAAACATATATTTTCACAGTGAATTATTGCTGCGTGTGGAAAGGTCTTGGGATCTTGAGGGTTCTTGGTTAAAAGTTAATTTCTCAGAGAACTTGTGATGAGAGTTAGCTTGTCATATTAGGAACTCCAAAAAGTACCTTGAATATCTAGTTTTCTAACTGTTAAAAGTATTTTGATGTAAAGACCCTTTCTGTTTAACAAAAGGTGTTTTGTGGCTAAAAAGGTTCTTCTGATTAGAAAGAGATGGTTCTTTGTGTTTTTTAAGCACCTTTATTTTTAAGAGTGTAGAGTTGGTCAGTTTGTCTACAGACCGGTTGCACTAATGCTTGACAATCCAAAAGTGTCGTTGTGTAAATGTGTGCATGCAAAACATTTCAAAAAGCCACTTGGTTTTTATATATTTTTTTCGAACATTAGCTTTTTAAAGTTGCATTAATGTTTATATTTGGGCCAACTGTAAATCTCAATAAACACAGATTGTTAAATGGTTAAAAATGTTGATTTATACTAACCGCGCCAAGCAGTTCTCCTCGGCCGCGCATCGGAGCGCGTACATCTGGACGCGCTGGATGTAAGAGCCCGCCTGGATGGAATACGGATCTGGCACAAGGTCTGGAAGACCTGCAGACAAACACAAGACATGCATGGTTACCGAACTGTTCGATCTAAATACGTGGCATATATTTCTGACGTCCTTTTCGTTCTTTGCGCACAGCTCACCGTTCTGGAAATATCTGGTACCATACCCGGTTCCAGGCGGGGGACGGCGAGAAGCGACTGCTCTTCCGCTGGACGGATAGATGTTGTAGAAGACCGTATTCCTGTGTCGAGAGTCATCTCCTGCCAGATCATCTGATGCTCTTACTTGCTCCATCGGGACGTTTGACACGGGCACACTGGGGAGACTGATCTCGTTTACAAAATCAGAGTTCGGAGAAGTGTTGGAATTCTCACTGGACACCAGCTGAATACTGGCACCGGGCGATGCGCTCCTTGCCTCAGTTTCTCCCCGTGCCAAATTTCTTCCAGTAACGCCAACGCCTGAATATTCGGGGAGCGCGGTGCCGTTCGCTCTGGTTCCTGGAAGACCCCTTGCTCTCTGGCGGATCGGCACTTGCCTGGCACCAGGTGCGCGACTGTTGGCCACTCTATACTGCATGCTGTCCGGCCCCAGAAGCGCAGGGGTCCCGCTGTCCGGCGCGCTGTTGGCGGGTGCGGCAGCCGCAGAATCTGATGTGCCCGTGTGCATGTGCACTGTCTTGTCAATAACCGCATTTCTGTTGCTGCTCAGAAAAACTCTGGATTGTCTTCTGGCCGGCACCGGTGCCTGGTACTCCGAACCGGTGCTCAATAAACGGAACACCCGTCCGTTATTTACCCACTGGATACTGTTCCTCCAGGGTGCAGCCTGCTGTGCGCAAATCAAATGAATCAGCCCCTGAAATAAATATAAAATCAAAACCAAGTTGGGCATCTTAAGAAACATCTCAGGCATTGACAGTAGAAAGGTTTCCACAGTTGTTCCTCTGCGTCTCTCCAAGTGAATGTGGGACTCCGGAGTGCGTCAGCGGCATAGTCCAAATTTCCCTAAAGCCACATGAAACGGGCTTAAACCCACCGGACAGATATTTATCAAACTGTGGGAGTTTACACGCGCATGCACACTCAGGGTTTCCTGTGGAACCATGACTGTTAACTCTTTCCTTCTCGTGCCCAGGGTCACAAAGTTACATCACTGACACTTTCCAAAGTTCACATTTCTGTCCCATTCACTCAAATGACACAAATCTCGTTATTTGAAAAGAAAACTGGCAAAATATAATGTATTTATATCTTTATAATTTATTGGCTCCTAGGGCAAAATGCTCCCCCATTGTAACACTTTTTTCTATGCCTGTAAATTCATAATAACTGTAATTGAAGAAGTGTAAATAAATATACAATGACATTGTAAAAAAAATACAGACATCATCTCAAAAGGTTGAATATTTGTTTGATGATGTAAAAAATATCTGTCTATCCTAACTTCGGTCAATATAGGTACAAAAATAAAATAAAAAAGCTAGTTTCACCACGGAAAAGAAACATTTCAATGACAGACTCGTTGTAATGTATTCATGGAGACTCGAGACAAGCTTCACTCACTGACATTTCAATGAGATGTTTGTGAGCTCTTCTGGCCGCACCAGCGACACAAACAAACCACTTTCCCCTTCCAGGAGAAAACATTAGACTCATTATTTTCCTTTCATAGTTTACTTAAGGTTTAGAAGAAATTGGTTCATTAAATTGCCAAAAAAGAAAAATGATCCATTCAATGCTACTCTATATCAATAAGTTCAAATGAAATCAAATAAGGTGTAGTTTCAGGACCTTTAAAAATGAATGAGAAACCAAGTGTGAGAGAACATACGCTTCTCGCCATTGAAATTTAAGTAACACCAACAATTGTTCCAAACTTTATTAAAATACAGACTCATTAAAATACACTGTTGCAAAACCACAATACTGTTTTATATCTTAACTTACATAATCTCAATATCAACTAAAATGAAAGAGCTAATTTGGCTATGGCATCTCCAACAAGATGCCTTTGGGTTAAAGAGAATTGGAACCAACTCTCCGAGCCTACAACGCAAATGCTCTATCCTTCAGGACAATGGTATCTTAAAACCACCAACATAACCAAAATGTTTTAAATGCAGAGAGAACAGAATATTAAACATTAATAAGTGTCATGCTCTTCTCATCTTGATAAAAATTCATAAAATAATACAGCAGGGCAGAAGTTGGCCATAACTTACTGTAGATTTACATTTATGTAAACAGTTTGTTCAAAGATAAATGATCATTAAACACAAACAAGTCTTTATCCTTACAGGAAAAAAACTATAAAATGCTAAGCATTCTGGGAACTTAAATTAGAAAAATAAACAGAAAAAGGTTTATGTGGATTTCTGGTTCTAATGCTTTGCACGATGCTGCTCTTGTAAGATAAAGAATTGTTAATGTTTGATATTCATCTATCTTTGAACAAACTGTTGCCAATAAATTAGATACATTTTACAAGTTACAGCCAAAACTTTTATAGTTGAATTTCTATCAGTATAGTATTATTTACCGCTTTTCAAACACCGTCACAGTTTGTACTAGTTTATGTTGGGAGGATTCTTGAAATCCGCAACTCAATTGGTGTTGAAAAATTAAGTTATCTAGCCAATTTATTGCAACTTGAATATTGTTTTAAACACATAAACATATTTGTAGGTAAAATTCAACACAATGTGAAGTTAAAGTAGTTATAGACATTATTAAGTGAGCTCAACTAGTTCAAATTGAGTTTCAGACGTTTTAATTCTAAGAAAAAGTTAAATTTTTTGACTTGCAGAAATGCATCCAATGATGTTATGCTAACAGATGCCATGAATTATTAGCACAGGACTTCAACAGATGCAAAGTAACTGAGTTTCTCTATTCAGCAGTGACTCTCAGCCCTGTCCTAGAGCTCCAGTATGTATCTCCCTCATCAACACAATGCACCTGTGCGCGTGACACTGATGCAGTGCTGCATGATGGGATCGATAACATGTTAGGCTGCAGGTCCACAAGATGGCAGTATACATCCATTCTGGAAAATGCAATTGAATAACATTTAGACTGATTTGGATTTTAAGATGTATTTCAATAAACAAACTAACCTAACAATTTAACAGGTTTAGAGTTTAAAGTATTTGAAATAAACCTGATTACCTTTAGCCTAAGGTTGCATACACATTTTAGTCAATATGTATTTGAAGTATTTTTTACTTAAGGTTTTTTTAAAACATAGTTTGCTAACAGTAACTTTTACTAACGGGTGAAGACATTGAATTGTTCATTTATAACCCAATCCTTTGTTTTCCATATTGAAACGACTTCAATGTTATCATGAAGTGACCTTAACCCTTTACTTGCATGACTTTTGAGCAAAGGGTTTTACATTGTACATTTATTTCTAACACAATACATTTATTGCATGCTTCTCTCAATGCACATTGCAAGTTATTGTTAAATGCTGTAAAAAGTATTGTCAGAATACGAGGACAGAATAAAAAAGTAAGATTTAAGAAATGGCCAGGAATCAGAATCTCTAATTGTATAGGCTATTTCATTTTACAATATGTTATAATATTATTAAACAATCGTAACTATTACATTCAGGGAAGGCAAACAAATAAAGGGTTCTATAATATAATTATAAAGGTATTTGAAAAATCAAACAATGTGTTACATTGAGTCACATATTACGAAATAATAAAGCATTCTTCTCATACAGAATCGAGCTCAGGAAGTTCAGATAATGTTTGATTGATCTAAAACTCCCTGCATGTGACAGTCTGTGTCTGTGGTGGATCGTATTTCATTAACACAGCGGGGAAATCACAGCGTGGACTTTGAATACCGAATAGGGCGAGAGCTGTTTAGAGACACAGCGAGCAAAAATAGATCAGATCAGATGCGGAGACGCCCCTTTGTCAGACTCTATAAGACCACCCTGACCACTAGATCTGTTTCGCCACAAGACACTCACTCTGCAGAAGATAGGCCTACTAAGATACAGTTTAGACTACAGTAAGTATTAACATTACATTGAGTTTTGTGTGTTTAAAAGTGCAAAATGTGTAAAAGCAATCACAACGCTATCCACCAGGTTTGGACATTTTATGTAAGAGAGCAAATCACTGAAATAAAATCTCTATGTCTTTGGCGGCACCTGCGGTTGTTTGTCACTGGCTTGTGAAATAAAATCTTCCCTCCCGATACGAACTAACGCTGCTACGCTTTGAAATTATTTTATTCGTAAATCTAGGTGTCCAGAGCTGCACTGATCTTTGTGTGATTTGTGAAGATGGTCTTTAATGGTTTGAGCACAAGATATCCCAAAAGGAATACACATCCACACACCCGACGCCACGTAAAGAAACATTACTCTTCGAGGAATTACCATCTAAATGATACTCCCTAAATTTAGGGCTGAAGGTCACCCTTTATTTGCTTCTGATGGCGAGAAACAGGTGAGACATGCCTTTTTGCCTTTCAAGGAGCTTTTCTATCCAAACGACCACCTGTTGGGCTTTTAAATCATGGAATGGGCTACGTGCAATTCTTGGAAAAAACGTGGGAGTGAATCGCATGAATGGATAAACATGGAAGATACGAACATGTACATTCGTCTCATCAACGATGTGCGTAAAAGCGCACGTCTCCAAATGCGCACCACTCCATGCGCACGGGATCAAATTAAATTCAGAATAATTCAGAATATACATTAGATATTTTTTGTCATTAACGAGAGTCAAAATTTCAACCCAATGTTGGAATAAATGATCATTAAAATGAGTTAACCCATAAAATAACTCATGACCAAGACTTTGCAGCATTGAAATCCAATTTAAAGTGGAAATTTATTATGTTTTTAATCTCATTTAGCTCATCCTGCTAATAAATGCCCAACAAACTCTATAGAACTGACTGATGACACCACTTGTTTAAGATTGTTAAAATATATTGAGCATGTGGCACAATCGGAAAATGTCCCTCGATGTTTTTGCTTGGTCACTGTCCCATTTTTATCTCAGAAGGGTTGGATGGCCATGAAGTGGTTCATTTCACAATATTGATAGCATGTTTTATGATTGAATGCCCAACACATGTCCCTGGCCTTTTCGAGATTAAAATCATTCTTTGACCACGTGACGTGCTGACACATGGTCTCCTGAAGAAATGTCAAATATATTAATGTGTATATATTCCTCAGAAATGGAAATATGTGTGTGACATTTTGGAGATCCATATGTCTTTGGTGACATGAGCCGCTTATCTCGTGAAACTAAAAATAAATAGTGCTGACCAGTTTGTAATGGAGAAATGTGTTCTGTGGATCCTTTACCAACCTGCTTAAATAAACGTAGATAAATACGGCACAGTACAACACAAAATAAATTGAGATCTTGTTGTATGACAGCTTTTAGAGCATAACATTGATTTAACGTAGATACATAACTCCAAAAATCTGTTTCATACAGTATTTAAGTTTAGGGTCTGGGCCTGGTTGCGTAAAGCACCGCAAATTACAGTTAAGGTGTTTTATGCAACCAGTCCCAGACATTTTAAATAGACCATATGACACAAAACAACAAAAGTGTAATGTGAATGACCTTAATATTGTATAAATAAACTCTGGTCACACACACATAATAAGAAGTGTGTGACAGACACAGAAATTATGTTGTTATTTAACATATGTTCCTCACACATTTACAGCTGCCCGTGGTACAGCAGCTGCCACGACTCAACCATCTTAGTCATGACATGAGGGTGTGTGATAACATTTTCAGCTCACCAAAAGTCCCTCACGCGCATCACTTCCTGCAGAATCACAGTAATTTGATGCCTCAACAACCGTATTTTATTATGTTAAGTATATACAAATCGCACAAAAAACCTCAAAAGAGTTGAGGGCAAACTACAGTTGAAATTGAAAACATACATTTACGGTGCAACAAACTTAATATAATCAGTACAAATGCTGTGAGGAATACGCCTGAAAAGTTTGATAGTTCACATTTTCGGGACATTTATATAGATGTTAATAAGATGTTGAACAAAATTAAAGATGTGTTTAGCAATATTGATTTTGGTTTGTTGTGAATAATTGTTTTCTGTGAAATGACCATTCTAGGTGATTCGTGTTTGCTTTGGTAAGCATAGACCTTGTTCACCACATTGTATTTCTCAATAATGAAGACACACATCAAATGCAAATTCTTTGGAGAATTGTTCAATGACATAAAATCAGTCACCAATTACTCCCATACTATTTGTTATTGTAATATACTATACAATAATATGTGAACATTACGGGAAATACATTTAAATGTTTATGTTCAGCCTACATGAGCACTGTAAGTAGATTTAACTAGTGCTGCGTCGTTTTTTAAGTGACGAAGGTCAAGTTAACTCGTATGTGTTAACGCAAAAGATTGTCTTGTTATATTGACTTAAATTCTCCTTCAGTGGAATTGACTTAAAAACCATGATGCAAAATGGTGCACATATATTTGAAGTAAAGTCAACACATCGTTTTTTATCATATTTACCACAGAAAACCTTCACGGGAGGTGCTTACTTATTTATTCATTTTTAAAATGTACAACCCCAAAAAGCTTATAAGCCAATGCTTTTATATTGTATGATGTGTTCATGTAATGAAATATACTTGAAATCTATACAATAAATTGCATGTAGCCTATATAAAGTGTCTGCCAATCTTCACAAAAGAGAAGTGCATTTAAGTGTGCTAATTATACCGCTTAGTTTTTATTTGCTTTTCAGAAATGCACCTAAAATCTCAGTATATTTGGTCTATACTTGTGCCCAATCTTTTGATGGAAGTACAAGTCTTCTTGGCTTGTTGTTCGATTGAGATGTCCATACTTTTTATCATATAGTTTTACATATTGTCTCATAATTACATGATGAAGTTTAGATATTATCAATATAATATGAATAAATAGTAAACTAAGTATCATGTTAAGTTCACGTAAAGAAAATCTACTGACCATGAAGTGTACTTCAAAGTGTACGAATGAAAAGTGGGTTTTAAACTAGTATAGAAAGTTTACTGTTTGCATTTACATTTAGTCATTTAGCAGGCGCTTTTATCCAAGCGACTTATAGAGTGTTCAGGGAGAAATAAAGCGATACTGTTACACTTAAAATGTATTTTAAAACTTGACTTTCAGTTTTCTGTACTTAATAAAATATACTTGAAGTATACTTCTTTGTAAAGGATGGTGATGCTATCAAGGTGCCGTGCAGCACAGGCACATTGGACATATCCCACGGAGTGACATTCCCATTTTCTCCAAAACAGAAAAGCACACAAATGTCATTTCACGCATCTGTTCGTGAAATCCCCTGTTTGAACCTGTTCTGCACCTCCTTTATTTGTGTGTCCGTGACAAACCTTGTCATTGGCGACATTGTCACCTTTCCCCCAGCCAGACCTCGTGGTTTGGGCCCGTGGCCAGGACGCGATGCTGAAGCGTGACATGTCTGGGAGTGGGTGGAACTGTTTTGAGATCAGCATTTAGACCGCACATTATTCCGTCCCTCTTGACATGGAAGGCATGTGGTCTAAATATAAGTCCTCATGGCCGGCTGACACACACCGACCTCCTGATAATGCGTCATATAAGAAAACCCCTCTCCGACCTGATAGATCCAATACACGTGCCACAATACAGCAGCACACCTTTTATATTCTTTTGCAAATCCTACAGAATATTATAATATTTTCATTTCAGGAATCTGAGTGCAATACCATTGTCTTTAGATTGCGGTTTCTCCTACAGCTTGTAGTATATTTGGTTGCATAGCGTGTATGACTTTAACTTATCATTGAATTCCCCTTTTAAGAGTTTGTGTCTGTATACTCAAGGGATGCCAAAGTTTTTTCTGACTTTGCTTATAATTTAAGCACTCTGCTTTATAAATAAGTAAAATAAAGGGCGCATGATTGCTTACATGTTACATTACAGTCACATTTTCTGATAAAAGTTTTGAAAAATCTAAAGCTTCATTCAACATATGTATGAACTGTACAGGTCACTATTTAGTTAACATTTTTGAAAAATGTTCATGCTCCAGGGATATGCAACGATATTTTTTCAGGATGCACTTTTAAGTCACCTATTTATAGAAAGAAATGTTATGATCGCCAAAAACTGCATCATTGTGGCATTATAATATTCAGTTTTTTTTATTTTTGTGTTATAGTTTGACAGTTTGTTAAATAACACATTTATTTATTCACATCTGTTTTGACGATTATGCTTTAATAAAGTATGATTGACAAATCGTGTCTAAGTGTGATGAACTGAACGAATGTGTGTCCAAAAGTTGTCTATGCATCGAGTGGCATCATCTTTAGAAAACAAATCCAGCTTTGCTGAAGTGTATTTTATACGAGCAGATGATAATGCACTCCAGGCATTTATGAGATTATTTACATGCATGCCTCAATGCTAGAAATGAAAACAAAGTTTCAATTACAGTATTAAGTCATGACAGTCATTATAGTTCGTAATGCCTTTTTAGTAAAGAAAAGTTCCACAGATCAATACAAAATTCAGGGCTTTTGCCATCTGTCGTAAAATAAGTTAGTATGTCATAATATTATTTACAAAATTGGTTCGAAAGCAGAAGCCGTATCTACTCAGATGCTATTTACAGTTCTATACACAAACATCTTCGTGCCAACAGGAGATGCTGAAAGAGAAAAATAGATATTAAAACATGTCATTGTGACAATGATTCATAAATGCAAGAGGAGAGAGGGTCTTACCTATAAGACATTCAACAGAGTGTTCTGGATGTCCTCATAAACTTGGTTATAGATCTCCTCTTTTGATTTCATCCCATCCAGATATTCTGCAGACAGAAATTGAAAAGGTACGTTACAATAGTCAACAAAGTTGATCTGATTCGAGTTATTCTGAAAAAGGTCCGATGGGTGACTTACGGATATCTAGGTTGGTCTCCCCCATCTCTGCTCTATGTTTCAAGTACATGGGCCAAACATGACCATCAAACAGACCGGCTGGGTCAGGAACGGTATAAGTTCTCATACTGAAAGGAAACACGTTTGTCAGAAAAGAAAACATCACAAACCAACGTCTTCGACAAACATTTCATGGTCCGGAAAGATGTTTCACCTCCTTCTCCTTTTGCACTCCTCATATGGAATGGTCACGTAATAACATTTGTTGTAGACATCAAGCAAAGGCCTGCAAACGAGACAAAAGGTATTAAAGCGTCCGCTCAATAAATAAATCTGAATGTAAGAAACAGTGTTCAGAACACCTACATATAGTTATACAGCAGAAATCCCTCCACAATCAGAATGTGGATGTCACGTTGAGGGTCCGCGCCGTCCAGCGTTGCTGAAACGGTCACGCCGTGGGAACGGGCGAACTTGACCGGGTTCTCCATCCATCCCTTCACGGTGTTCACCATGGCGTCCATATCTAGGGCGGTAATCACTACACGGGGCGACAGAAAAGGGAAGACGTGTCTTACATCCCAAGGAAATATAAAAGTGATACAAGATAACACGTTCTCTCTTCGTTTTATTATTTTCTTTGTCTGTCACTAGCTCTGCGAGTCCTAGTTACTCTACCGGTCAAACGTTTGGACACGCAGACTAAACAACAACTAGAAGGTTCTCCAAACGTTTGACTGGTAATGTAAGACTTTGCAGGGTTTGAAGTTTATGTAAAAGAAAATCAAAGAAATGGTCATGGAAAGGTGGAAATACATTACTGTTTTTCTTCCTACAGCGAAAGCCATTCTTACCATCCCACTGTCTAAAGCCGTCTTCCCCGACCTCTATTTGATCTTGGGGCTGCAATAACAGTGACCAATAAACAAAAGGTGCAGATTGCTCACGCAGTGCTGGTCCCACCTGGACATGTGATGCCAAGCCCTCACGAAATCATCAGCTTTAATTTGAGTCATGTCAACCCTGTTGGTGACTGCACCGCGAGGGCAAACATTTATTTCGTCCTTGACGTTTAACTAACTGTTACCAGCATGTTGCCAATGCGATTTAATGACAGTTAGGAATGTGTGTGATGCACTTATCAACTACATGAGCATGTGCACTGGAGAGAGTTTCTGAAGGATAGCTAGATCTTCTTACGGTGATAAATGGATGACCAGGAGTATCATGTAGTGGAATTATGAGTTTGATGCTGCAAATGAATGCCTGCTAGATCAGACGGCATCTTAGGAGCCTCAGGAGGCATTCATTTGTTGGGTTTGAGCTTGGCTGCCCAGGAGAACACCAGCATATGGTTTATGGACCACATGGAACCAGCAATAATGAAATTGGATCCAGAAATACAACAAAGAACCCCTATATGTCCTATACTGATTTAGCTTATGCAATGCATCTATGCTGATTATTTATGTTACTGTATTTATTTTCAAGAATACTAGTATATATACTACAATATAAATACATATACTGCAAACATATACATGTGTACTGTATATATGTATGGTCTATATGTCGTCCATACATATGTAACATATATAGACTATGAAATACTGGGAGATACCACAGAATACTGTCAGCTGTCATTTAAAAGTGTGGTATCTATACATACCTTGAAAAAATCATCTTGATGTACTACACAACAGTTTGGTAGGGTCTTTAAAAGTCTACTCGTCAAAGTTGTCTTTCCTCCATTGGTCACACTGTCAACGACACATGACACACGGTAAACAATAACACAATAAGATAAATCGTCGATACAAAGACGAAAAGCAAAACGTACCCTCCAATGCCGATAATTAACTTCATCCTGACGTGTCTTGGTCAGTTCGAAAGCGTCTGTACAGTCGGGAATGATTCTCTTTCTCCCTTTTCTCTCTCGGGGACTCTCACCCACTCTTTACTATTTCATTGATGGATTTGGTATTCTCATTCAATATATAGGCGCCCCGGCTTACGTCACGGAGAAGCTCGTGACTCGCAGAAAACGTCGCGCTGGAGGAACCAACCAGCGGCGAGGGTCAAGCCAATCGGAGCTTGGCTCGTCTCGTTAGATTTGCATAGCGGCAGCGGTGTCGCTGTGCAGCTGTCGCGTCGCGTCACGTCTGTCGGCGGGTGGGGGCAGCTCAGATCGAGCGAACAAAGAGTGGAATTATACCGACGAACATTACCACAGATGGATTCTTGAATTTTTATCGATAGCCTAATAAAATTAAAATAAATAAATTTTTAAAGAATTCTTAAAGAAAAGATTGTTAGTTTTTATTCTGTTTCTGCTGCCTCTGTTTTATCATTTTAATAAAAAAATGTATTGTTATATAGGGTTATGCATTGTTTTAATTGTTATATGTTATCGTTTTATATAGTCACGTGTTATACGTAACACATGTGGTCAAAATAAAACAGAATGCTAATATTCCATAAAAACATGTTTATAATATATATGTTTTATTTATGTGTTTCAGATGTATTTTAATTCCGTGTGTTTTATTGTTGATGTGTTTTTGTTGGTCTATAACACGGCCCATATGACAATTCAAAAAAATGTATAACACCTATATAACAATACAGTTTTTTATTAAAATTATAAAACAGATGCAGCAGAAACAGAATGAAAACTAAACAATATTTTCTCTTTCTTATCTATTGAAATTCAAGAATCCAAAGACACATTTCTGAGTCAGCCCCTTTTCCTCGGGGCAAATGAGTGGGTTCAATACTCCCTCATCACTAAGCAGAAAAATTATTTAAAAACGCGAAAAGTGGTAATGACTTCTAATATTATTTCACTATTATTTCCTTATTTTCAATATCTTTAAACGATTTACTGTACACAATAAAGGAAAATCTGTATGATCAGCGTTGAGTGTCAAACATTATGTTGTCTACAAGAAGAAAACGGTGTTCTTGAGTGTGTTGATGTCTTTATGTACTCAAATTCAATTTCAACGTCAACACGGAATGTCTCAACCTGCTGTTTAAAACCACAGAGGCGCTGTTACACTATAAAAACTTTTCTGTCATCAAAGCTATTTTCCACCTTCCACTATTTGATTTATATTTGTTAAAACCCACACACAGAGGTGAATGTTAAGTAAAGTCTGGACGGTCACATGCTTTTGAGACTGAGCGTCGTGATGAAATTGTTTCCAATTACTTGACTCCTTCACTTGGCAGAGGCAGTTGAACTTTTCTCCTTGTGTGGCGTGAAAAGTTTCATACTATCTAGCTCTTGGTGGGACGTGGCTCGGCTATATTTGGCATGAAGTGTGTGTGTGTGTGTGTGTGTGAGTGTTTGCCATGATACAAATACTTCTGATGCAACAAACTGGCCCAATATTTTCCTACATAGACAGCATTGTAGACACATTGCTGAAATGTATGGATAAATAATAGAACATTTCAGAAGGGTTGGGTATAATTCGAATGATCAATTCCGTTTCCGTTTCTAATTGATTCCAAAGTTGCAAAAATGAACCAAAACATTAAGATGTCAACCTGTATGGTAATTTAGTCTTCTCGTTGATATAAATGCTCCATTGAGTGTATATACACGTTTAGTAAAATAATAAAAATATGGTTAATTTTCATATTGGGGCTTTTATTGAGACATAAGCAGATCATTTCTGAAAATGTGCACACGGGAATTGATAAGATATTTAAATTTGATATTATAATGATAATAAATATGTGATAATAAATGTTTATTTGATATTATAATGATAGTAAATGTTAATTTGATATTATAATGATATTAAATATATGATAAGAATATTTAATTGTATATTATTATGATAAGAAATAAATGATAAGAAATGTGAATTTTATGTGATAATGATAACTAATGTATGATAAGAAATGTTCATTTTATATTATAATGCTAAGAAATACATGATAATATTTTTTTATTTTATTTTAAGTTTCTGATTTCCATTTCCGATTGCACAAAAAATGTCTTTAAAATAAAGTGAGGAACATTCACAACCTGGCAATAAAAAACACGAAAACTGAAATAAAAAAAATCGCTGTATACTAAATAAACATGTAAATGTAAAATGCACATAACATAGTTGCTATAAATTACATTAAACCAAAAAATTGATAAAAATACAGATAAAAACGGAGATGTAGCAGCATGACAACACATAGGGTACAAAACACAGAATTGAATTTTCTTCACATTATGATCTTTACAGTCATTGTAGATATTTATAATTTAATGTTGTGAACGCGATGTTATCTTTTAGTCATTCCGTCATCGTCTCATCCTATAACCTTGATAAACAGCAATCTCATTTCTTTTGTATTCATTTAATGTAAAAATTGCTTTGAAACTCACTTTAACATTTGCATGCTTGACATTTACGTCGGCAAACAAACAGTGAGATGTGATGATAAAACCTGCTATCCAAGTGAGAAAAGAATGGCTAAAACCTTTCTCTATCTTAATGACGTTAAAGAATGCAGTTTATGTGCAGGAAAAACCATTAAACTAGATCGGAGCAAGACGTCATGAACATTCAGAAGTGACGGACATGAGGGTCAATGCAGAATCTCATGACCACCAGTGACAGACGGACCTACAGTGACAGCTGCCAGTGACGCACATCACGGCCGCCTCAAACTACAGTTGTTCTTTGATTTAATATCATATAGAGAAATACACAATATTAATCTGTCTGATCTGGAATCATCCGTGGCCATTGTAACAACACACACAAAGCATGACATTTAGCTTTTATTATCACCTCATCAGTATATGTGAGTCGATTAGTTATTGCACATTATATTTTACAAACGATTTACACACAGTACACTGTAAAACAGTTTGATCATGTACATTATACAATAATGTGACTGAAATGACCTCATTAAAATTCACTTTGAGCACCAATAGCAAAGTGTGAGGGGAGGGATAACAGGCCCCGCCTCCTGTGATGTCAGACGTGTGATGGAAGCAGAGCTACATCACATGTACGTGAATAAAAGTAATTTCAGATGGCACATCGGAATCGAACATGCCATATATTTGGGCCTTATTTGGAATAGAAAACAACTGCACAATGTATTTTGTTGGAACGAAAAACCCAAATGACAGTTCCTGAAATACTGTTTCCTACAGCGTGTCCGTGTCCAGTGTGAACAATGAACCAAAAAACGTTTAATCTTCACTTTTAAAGGTAGAATATGTGATCGTGTCCAGAAACATTTGTTGTCATGCAGGTTGGAAAGCTCTTTACATCCTGATAGCAATCAAGTACAGTGGTCAAATAATACTTTTATAATTAGATATCATCTAAGGCGCAGGACCAAAAAACGTTCGACCAATCAAAACGTTCTGGCCGAACGCTGTGACTGGTCACGTGTACATTTTCAGCCCGCGTATTTTGCATAGCACTGTCAATGTAGGGAGAATTGCGGACAACAAGCGACAATCAAACTTTCCTGCGTAACCGCCAACAAGTAAATCTACAAAACAAAGTCAGTTATTGAAAAGCAGTTCTCTCTTTCTTTTGGACAGGTACATTCCAGAGGATTCTTATTAATTTAGTTTGTAATTCGTTACGTGGATTTACGAAATACATTAATGTGTTTGGCGGATAGTATTATAATATCAGCGCTAGCAGGCTAAAATGAGCACCATTCCAAAACAACCACTCCACCTTTAACATTTTCACAACACTGTAAAAAAATCCACAGCCCAACTCCAAATTTTCTAAATTTTTATTTTGCCCAGTTGACGTTTCATACCATCAATTGTGTCGACAATCAAGCGGGCGTTTGTGAAATTTACACGATTTAAATTTCAACAATTTTCCATATGTATTCAATAGAATAAAGGACTGATTTATTTTACAGTGAGCACATTGCGTGTTTACACCTTTCAAAACCTGGACCAAAATTGTAAAATGGATGATTTCTGAAGGTGTAACTGAAGGCCACTGTCTGAATTACAATATGAAAACAATACAGTACAGTTTTCTGTCATAAAACCTCTAACAGTGTTAGTAAATGACTGTAGTTTTCTATTCCAAGCACAGCCCCTGAGCTATGTTACATTAACAAACTTCAGTAAAAAACACCAAACATGTGTGCCATGTGTTGCCCACATGTGTCCTAGAATTCAGAGATCACTGTACACATCATTCACATTACATCTGAAGGATTTGAGTTTCTACAAATCAGCTTGTGTGTGTTTTATCTGAGAAGTGACAAAAAAGAGGCTCCAGCGAATGGACAGACATCTGTATTGTATGATATACAGAAATGGACACTGATGATATTAAAGATGCAAAAGCACAACTCAGACCATTGGAGAAAAGTTAAAGGCAAAAAGAGAAGTGAGAATTTCAGTCACCTCTCAGATAAAACACACAAACTCGGATCCTAAGATCCTTCACATTTGAGGAAAACACTATACTGTGAGCATGTGGCACACAGTTCTGATAATCCAGCATTTTCGTCTCCAGTTCTCAGTCCTCCCACCATCAGCATCAGTTGTGGAAATCTTAATTTTATAAGAGGACAGAACTTGAGAGGACCACATGAAACTGCATTCACAACCTGTTTAAATTCGATGTTATGACGTATATCAAATAGGACATTCAATAAAAAAAATTTAAGAACCTTGGTAATTCATTATTTGCTATTGCCATTACATGCCAAACGAATCAAAACTGATGTGCTAACAGAAGTGTGTGCAGTTTTAAAGTCCCTGTGAACAGGATATTGCGATTGGTTTTACTTCTGTATTTTGACGCCTTTCCTAGTGAAAAGGAATTTTGAATAAAACAAGTAGTAGGTGTGGCTTGCGATTTTTGCTTAGATTTCATTGGATGTATAAAAACATCCATTGCATTTTGAAATGGCAGCATACTGACAGCTGAAGGGGAGGAGTTAACGGAGTCCCCGCCCAAACCGTCTAACAGACGTCATTTAAGATGGCTAGTCATTACGGGACGGAAGGGCATTTTCCGATTTTAATTGAAGAATATGAGTGCTCACTGATTTCAAAAAGAGAATGACCCACATTGATACGCTATTAACTAGAAATGTAGGACTTCACTGGGACTTCAAGAATGTAAACAGGCTTAATTTTGGTTTCATGTTGACATAAATACTTGCAAAGGGCAGCATTATTCCAAAAATTAAATCTGTTGGTGTTGTGAAAGTGATTGGCAAGTTAAAGTGTCATGACAAAAATCAGCTGCTATAAATCGATGTGTTGGAAAATGAAGAATCACATTACAAATCAAACACATTTTCCATCTGTGCAATGAAAGACACCTCTTTGGTGTATTACACAAGATGTGAGAGTTTGCACAGATGTTCCTCTTGAGAAACAAACAAGCATTAGAAAAGAGAGTCCTGTTTGTTTTCTCTAACGTTCACACTTGCTCAGCTGTGATCCAGATTTAAAATGAATCAGATCTAAAGGTGAGCGATTGTTTATGGAAAATGTCACTGTAAACAGAAAAGCATCTTTGTTTTGCGATGTCTCATGTCCATGTGTTTGCTTACAGACGTTTCTTTGGAAGATGACATGCACACGTGTCTCATTGAAATGATGAACTTCAGGACTTCAGGTTAATCTGAAAATATAATTAGAAAATATAATTTGCTATCATAAGTGTCTTTACTATGGATCTAAATGTGTTTAAATGTCATCAGAATAACAATGCAATACAAAAACTGCAGGCGTTGTATTGTAATGGTGTTTCATGTATTCTGACTTTACATTTACATTTATTCATTTGGCAGATGCTTTTATCCAAAGCGACTTACAAGTAGTTTTTTTACAATGGCACATTACTGCAGAGCAATCAGGGGTAAGGTGCCTTGCTCAAGGGCACTTCAGTCATGACCTGCTGGCACTGAGATTTGAACCTGCAACCTTCTGATAACAAGCCCAACGCTCTAACCCCCAGACATGGTATTTCTTTGCTTGAACCGCTCCCCCAGCGTTCGTACATGTTTTCCCTAAACGATGCCAGGCATGAACCGCATGCGGTAAGTGAAACTGTCTGTGTTTTGTTGGCAACGTGTGTGCACGTGCTTTAGTTACGCCCCCTGCCCCACACGCGTAGCACGTTTTCGGAAATAGTCGTACAGCTGTATCTGTCTTAAATAAATGTGATCAAACTAAAGACTCTACTGATATTTGAAGGGTGCGATACTATTCTGTAAGTACTCAAGATTAACATGAGATTTACAGAAGCTCTGCGGGATATGGCAGCTTTAAGAAGAAATAGAAAGCTAAGGTGAGACAGACAGATAAGGCAAGCGATAGAAGATCCACAAGAAAGAGAGAGACAGAAAATTTTGAGATTGCTTTATAGTCGCAATTTAGCGCATTCTTCAGTTCACAGCAACACAGAGTGGATTGAATGTCACAAGTAGAGAGGCAGACAGCAAACAGGAGAGACAAACAGCTAACCAGAGAGACAGACAGCTAACAAGAGAGAGATAAATAGACAGCTAACGAGAGAGACAGACAGCAAACACGAGAGACAGACAGCAAAGGGGAGAGACAGACATCTAAGGGGAGAGACAAACAGCTAACGAGAGACACACAACTAGCGACAGAGACAGAGAGTTACGAGAGAGACAGACAGCAAAGGGGAGAGACAGACACTTAATGAGAGAGACAGACAGCTTACGAGAGAGACAGACAGTAAAGGGGAGAGACAGACAGCTAACGAGAGACACACAACTAGCGAGAGAGACAGAGAGTTACGAGAGAGACAGACAGCAAAGGGGAGAGACAGACACTCATGAGATACAGACAGCTAACGAGAGAGACAGACCGCTAACAAGAGAGAGACAGACAGCTAACAGGAGAGACAGACAGCTAACAGGAGAGACAAACAGCTAACCAGAGAGACAGATAGCTAACAAGAGAGAGATAAATAGACAGCTAACGAGAGAGACAGACAGCAAAGGGGAGAGACAGACAGCTAACAGGAGACACACAACTAGCGAGAGAGACAGAGAGCTTACGAGAGAGACAGACAGCTAATGAGAGAGACAGACAGCTTACGAGAGAGACAGACAGCAAAGGGGATAGACAGACACTCATGAGATACAGACAGCTAACGAGAGAGACAGACCACTAACAAGAGAGAGACAGACAGCTAACAGGAGAGACAGACAGCTAACAAGAGAGACAGGCAGCCAAGGGGAGAGACAGACAGCTAACGAGTGAGACAGACAGCTAACAAGAGATAGAGACAGACAGCAAAGGGGATAGACAGACACTCATTAGATACAGACAGCTAACGAGAGAGACAGACCACTAACAAGAGAGGGACCGACAGCTAACAGGAGAGACAGACAGCTAACAAGAGAGACAGGCAGCTAAGGGGAGAGACAGACAGCTAACGAGTGAGACAGACAGCTAACAAGAGATAGAGACAGACAACTAAGGGAAGAGACAGACAGCTAACAAGAGAGAGAGACAGACAGCCAAAGAGAGAGACAGACAGCTAAGGGAAGAGACAGACAGCTAACGGGAGAGACAGACAGCTAAAGAGAGAGACAGACCGCTTACAAGAGAGAAAAAGACAGACCGCTAATGAGAGAGACAGACAGCTAACGGGAGAGACAGACAGCTAAGGAGAGAGACAGACAGCTAACGAGACAGACAGACAGCTAAAGAGAGAGACAGACCGCTAACAATAGAGAGACAGACAGACTGCTAACGAGAGAGACAGACAGCTAAGAAGAGAGACAGACCGCTAACAATAGAGAGACAGACAGACTGCTAACGAGAGAGACAGACAGCTAAGAAGAGAGACAGACTGCTAACAAAAGAGAAAGAAAGAAAGAAAGAAGTGAAATCTGTCAAGTGTTGGGTATTCTGCTTTGTGACTGTAGTTTTCTGATGTATTTATCACTGTTCTCGGTTAGAGTGTTCACTATGTGTAGAGTTTCTGTACGACAGCAGGCTGGAGGACGATAGATAGAGCGAGCGAGCGATGACCATGTGACTCGCACTGCCGCTGCTGGGATAGCACTTGTGCATCAGTGTAAAAATAGCATAAACTGAAGAGAGGGGCGTGTCTGATGAGAGCAGCAGATGTGTCTTATGTAACACACTGTGTTAAAACATTTCACCCGGCCTCGCCTCCGGCCTATTCAAACATGGCGTGATGTTCTCCTGATACGGCACAGAGGACATGAAACCCAACCCTGACGGATGAATCTACTGTTACACTGTCTCTTACCCCGCTTGAGATTTCAGGGACAGGCCTCTGCAGCGACTGACACAGGCCTGCCAGAAATACACCAAAACATCGAAATCACGTTATAAATAACATAATGCAGAATGAGAGCTTTTGTCATGGATGCTGACGGTCAATACAGCCGTCCAGGCATACTTTAATACTCAATATCGTTTTTGTATAACACAGCATGCTCTTTTCAGATTTTACCTCTCTGACGTCTTTGCCAGATGTTCAAGTCTGTGAGGATACAAGTAAAGAAAAATATTAGCGAAATACCAACACATGCATGAATTCTAAACAAGCACCTGCAATATGCACACAATAAGTGGACACAGCCACCTATGACATCTTACGAAATTCACATATATTGTGTTTTTCACAATGAAACTAGTCTCCATGAAGATACTAAAGCAAACGTGTGTATGTGTGAGTGCATGTTAAGGGCAGGGTCATTAGAGGTAATGCCATCCGGTGGCCTGTTTAACATCTAAAGGTCAAAGGTCAGTTGAGTTTTACCTGTCGCTCTGAACTTTAACCCTCTCCTCATCATATCTGCGGACAGACATGAACACAAACTCTTATCATACATGACAACACCGTGAACACTTTGTCACTACGTTATGTTTATCGTGTCAATTTTGAGTATCCATAAAACCCCCAGATATCTTAATACATTTGGCAAAATGTCAGGACTACACAGCAGAACCTTTTGTGAGATTCTCAATCCCACAATGCATTGTTTTTGAACTGACCTTCTATATCCAAAGTGAAGAATAAACTGTCAACACTGATCTTCAACATCCTCTTTCATTGAAGGAAAGACACGGAACGACTCTTAAGTCATTCAAAAAATTGTGTAAAACTACATAAAGTCCTCATATTAACTTACTTAAGTATAATAGATGCGAGACGGATACATTAATGCATGCATTTTAAAGTTAGTCAATTCCACTATTGTATACATTACACAGTATTTAGTTAAATTAAGCAATTAAATGAACTAGTAACTAGTAACACCCAACACTGACTATGCTGAAGACAGAAAGTCTTAAGACTTTCGATGATGCCCACAAAGGCACTCAAGGATATAAACGCATCCTAATGCCTCCTCCTGCTGGTGAAGTTCACTTACTGCAGCACGCAGTCTGGAATCTGCACATGCTCCATAGGAACCATCTGACCTAGTTCATCCAGACTCTGGACGTAACTGATCTTCTCCATAAACTTAACACTAGAGAGAGATATAATAATGCGAGTTTCAATACATGATGATTTCTAAACAGCTGACTACGATGTGATATCAGATGGTTTCATACCTGATGAAAGGTCTCGAGATTGCTAGAACAGTACGAATGAACCAGGACGGGTGAGCGATGATCAGACCTTTGAGGTTCTTTCTTAACCTGCGTGATAGAAAATCAAAGAAAGTGTCTCAGAAATTGCTCCCCGGCCCTGAGGAAAACCACACAAATGATTCCTACCGTCTCTCGATCATCTGATAGCATCTCTTGAGCCAGCCGATTCCGGGCATTCTTCTGCGTGGCGTGGCTCCGTTCAGATAGATGATCATGTAATCTTCAGCCACCAGCAGCTCTAAACTACTGATCACATACCTGCAGTGATAAAAAAAAAGCAAGCCTTAAGGGACGCGTCTGTTTTCTGAAATAATCGAAAGAGCTGTATCTGTCTTTATACAGTAAATGTGATCAAACTAAAGAGTCTTCGAACATATGACGTATGAAAAAGTACTCTACAGGTACTCAACATTAATATGAGATCGGCAGAAACTGCACGTGTTACATAGACTTTAATATGAATGTATAGGCTATGTAAGTGTGTTTTATATAAATGTGTGTGTTTGAATGTTATGAACATGTGTGTATGAGGTTTGTTTGTGTGTCTCTCTGTGTGTTTGTGTGTATGTGTGTGAGTTAGTGTATCACAGTCTTTCAGAAAGTGATTCTCCATGATGTAATTATGTGAACAGGTGTGTCTCTCTGTGTGTTTGTGTGTATGTGTGTGAGTTAGTCTTTCACAGTCTTTCAGAAAGTGATTCTCCATTATGAAATTATGTGAATATGTGTGTTGTAAATGTGTGTGTATGAGGTTTGTCTGTGTGTCGCTCTGTGTGTCTCTCTGTGTGTGTGTGTGTGTGTGTGTGTGTGTTCGTGTTGTATGTAAAAGTGTGAGTCTATGTTGCAAGTGTGTGTGTTTAATATAAATGTAAGTTTGTTTTATATAAATGTCCGTATTTTATGTGTCAGTTTGTTTGTGTTTGAATGTTATCAACATGTAATGAATGTGTGTGTAGGAGGTTTGTGTGTGTGTGTCTCTGTGTGTGTGTGTGTGTGTGTGTGTGTGTGTTCGTGTTGTATGTAAAAGTGTGAGTCTATGTTGCAAGTGTGTGTGTTTAATATAAATGTAAGTTTGTTTTATATAAATGTCCGTATTTTATGTGTCAGTTTGTTTGTGTTTGAATGTTATCAACATGTAATGAATGTGTGTGTAGGAGGTTTGTGTGTGTGTGTGTGTGTGTGTGTATGTGTGTGTGTTAGTGTTTCACAGTCTTTCAAAAAGTGATTCTCCGTTATGCAATAATGTGAATAAGTGTGTGCGTGTGTTTGTGTTCTATGTGAATGTGTGAGTCTGTGTTTTAAGTGTCTGTGTGTGTGTGAGTGTGTTTAATATGAATGTATATGTAAGTTTGTTTATTTGCATATAAATGTGTGTATTTTATTTTGAGTGCGTGTGAGTTTGTTTGAATGTTATGAATGTGTGAGTATGAGGTTTGTCTGTGTGTCTCTGTGTGTGTGTGTGTAATAACCTCGGTCTCCCATACAGACTTTACATTTTATGCCACTCAAGTTGCTGTTCGAAATGGTGTCAATCTACACTTTCTTTATTTCAAGCACGTATTGGTTGGCGGAGCTAGTGTTAATAGTCTCGGCCAACAAGGCGGGCTGTTTGAGTGTAAATATACACTACGGCATTGTACATTATGCAGTTATGTTATATTTTATGTTCAATTATGTTAATATTTGTGAGTTCATGCATCATGTGAATGTGTGAGTGTGTTGTATGTGAATGTGTGTGTTGGTCTTACAGAAAGAGATTCTCCATGATGTTATTGTAGTCTGTGCAGCCGCTGTCGGGTAAATAACAAGCAGCAAATACGATAATAGCGTTCAGTCCTTCACCGTAATATCCTGCATAGAAAAACTGAGTGTTCAGTATCCAGTGTCAATTTGATATTTATTTAAGACATCATGTTTAATACTCCTGACATCAATTCACTTTTCTCCTCTAGAGATCTTTTTTTAACGTTCCCTCTATTTCAAACACAAGGTTTCATGCACCGAACACATCATTTATAATCATATCGCACCCTCTCTCTGACTTATTATAAAAACACAGGACGGGCGGATCGTTTAGAAGAAAGCGATGTTCCATGATTCATGTCAATGAAAGCAGAAGTGAAACTGACCTCCATGTGTGACGACACGCAGGTAAGGTTTGATCACCTGCATGTCTATTCTGTGCTCCTGATCTCCAATGATCACCATCCTCCAGAGACGCCCCGCGCCGTCAGCTTCATCTGACCCCGCACCTTTCGCACTGGCCACTGGCGTGTCATCTGTAAAGAAGAACATCAGCCCATGATCTTGTGTCCCTTCAAAGATCTTAATGGGAATGTGTGACTTCATCCTGATGCCACGTTGGAGTCTTACAGGAAAGTGAATGAAAAAGTGAATTTAGCTTTTTTCATTAAGAACACAACAAAATGTGGACACCTCTTTTTCGGACCGTAACATTAGGGTTGGTGTTTTTGGGAGAGCCCAACAGAGCCAGCCTTTGACCTCTCACTGACCTTCCCATTCCAGTTCGTTGCCGTTGTTGATGGAGCCGAGAGAGTCATCGTCTGGTGTCTCGATGTCGTCAACATTGATGTCGAGGTCGTCTGGAGTTTCCAGAAAGTCTTCGGAGAGAAGAGAGCCTTCGCTCTTGTCCAGTGAAAGGTTTATGTCGGGCGCGACCAGCGTGCGACGCTTACGCTGAACAGAATCCAGATGAATGGCCGTCAGAGCACCTTGATGAGCTGAAGCACATATACACACTTCAAACAATCATGAAACAGCAAAAACAAGACGTTTATATGTCTTGTTCTGATAATGAAGTTTCACCACATGACCTTACATATAGAATCTCATCTAATGACAATTATGAGTCATAATCTACTTACTTTTATTGTCATATCTTTTATTGACTTCATCTTACCAGAGTCGTGCATGAGTCCTTCAAGATCACCATCTTCAGGTAAAGGTCTGTCAAACAAACCAAAACATAACAATATTCAGCTAAAACACGGCTCTTTAACTGTTAAATTCGGAATCGGTTCACTACGGTACAAGACCAGTAAAACTACAAAATAACATGAAGCTCACACACACACAACAGAAAACACAAGTAAACGAGACGGTACACAGATCTGTGTCAAGACACAAAGGATAGAGCTTTTAAATAATACGTTTCTTTAGAAGGAAAGACGACAATTATCATATCATTGCTGACTACAGTGTGCCATTACCCAGAAGTCTGTGCGGCATCAGGGGACTGCAATCAAATCCCTCTAAATCTTGCACGTTGTAATTTGTTTTCTCATTTGCATAAAACATACCCATAAAAAGCACAAATTGTATAATAGATCTCTTTAATATTTCTCAGAGACATCAATGACATTAAATGAAGAGCAAAAGCAAACAAGACTCATCTGTGTGTCAGAAAATGCTAAGAACAGTCATTCAGGTTTGAGAAGAGATGTCAACAACTTATCAAACTGAGCTCAGATTTGTCAAGTCTGCGATCAAAAGTCAATATTATTGAAGATCTCAATATGAACATCTCTCATCAAACTTACTCAAATCCAGATCATTTGACATCGACAAACTACATTTATCTACACCTCGGACTCTTCATGTGTTTAACATTTAGACTTTCACGTCTCTTTTTATTTCATTTCAACAATTTTGGGAGAAACAAGTTGATCCTGAAATTAACTGAGAGCTCCATCAAACTTCCATCACCTCTGAGCAATAAAATGTTCCTCTGGCGAGGAATCTGAGCTTTTCTGGCAACATTTGCACCAAACTTTGTCTGTTAAAGACAGTAATCGTGTGATCATCTTACCGTGGGAAGTCATCGTCTTGCCACTCATCTTTCGTCTCCATGTTCTCCATACGTAAAGTGGCTTCAGTTGTTCCCATCCTCTGTCCCGCTAACACTTTTCAACAAAATCAATAACGCAATTATAAATCGCGTACAGTGGCTTATAAAGCCTTGTGTGTTTAAAATCACGAAAGGTTTATGACATTTTCTTGGATTTATCCTCAGAAATTCATATTTATTCAAAATTAACAAGTATTTTCTGACTTTTCCATTTCTTACAAAAACTAATAGCCATTTTTTTCATAAAAGTGATTTAACAGAGAAAAATGACAAATCGTGTGTTATCCAGGTGTCTATATTACTTTACTGTAAACAGCTGTTAAGTATTTTACATACATTTTTATGGCTGTTTTGATATAAAAAACTTTGAATAACAAAAACCTGAACGCCATAACAAGGGTTACATTTAGCATTTATATATTGTTGAAATTGCTATGTAAATGAAGCAGTTTAAAATGTACACATTACATTTATATATTACATTTAAAACCACATGAGAAGTCCAAAGCGTTAATTAAAAACAAACTATTTGTATAGACGGGTTCTTTGGGTGCACGCACCTGGTCCAACCTGGTAACAATTATAAAATTACTATTGGTTTCATATATAATATATATTAATTCAGATTAATATTTCATTGTTTATTAACTGTGTACAATTAAATGAAAAAAATTTGAATGACATCACCAAGCCCTCCAATTGTCTGACCCCTCCCATCCAAACACCACTCATACAGAGACGACTTTCTCGATAAAATCCCAAAACACAAAATTGACTCGTATTACAGAATCACAACAAGTTTCTAATAAAATACTCACAACGGATGCTTTCTTTTCTCTAGTGTTAATTCCTGTGTCACGTCTCCAGCTTTCAGGCCTCTTGAGTTTTCACGATTCAATCCATTTGTTCACATCAGAAGAGAAAGCACAAGACATACTCTCTCTCCGTCTCTCTGTCAGTCTGTGTATGGGAGGAGGCTGATGATGAGAGGGTGTCCAGCGGTCTGATGTTGACAAGCAAGATCTCCTTACTTGAAAAACAGATTCAGAGGACGCCACGTAATCCCAGTTGTGTTGTCAGAGCACAGCCGTGGGCCTTCTGATGGGTAATCTCACCTGGGGTCACCTTCTGCTTCTCTTATTCTGTATCTTTCCCTGGAAACACATCCATTTTCCTCCCGTTTGAGAGGAAGACCTTCCGTAACCTTGTGTTTTTGCTCTATCTGGAACAAGCTACTAAAGATGGATGCCCCTTCACTGTTCCCTAGCAACAGCATCCCTGTCTCTCCAGCACAATCTCTCCTCTGTACAATCCCCTCTCTCTCTATCACAGCTGTTGGTGCTCTGGGCTGTGTCTCTGAACAGAGGATCAACCTGTGATTGGTGGAGACATGTTTTCTGCTGCTCTCTGATTGGCTCAGGTTTTATTGAATGATGTCATCTGTTTAAAACACAGGAGGTCTGTATATCACCGTCTGCAGGGTTGTGGGGTGCGTCTGCACACATTTGCAGTGTATTTGGGGCAGAGACTTGCACGTGCATTGTTTATATTACATGACAGTTAGTCACATCAACTATATTTTTTACATTATCCTGGTAAGAAAAACAAAATGTAATCATGGCAATGCAAGTAATTGAAATACAGGTGATCTTGAAGAATATCAATTGAATTTAGTGTATGTTTAAAAAAATGTGGAGTAAAAAACAACGTGGAGTGTAATAATACATCACATCACAATATATCACAATCCAAAAAATGTACATGTCAAAATTACAACATGTGATGGGAAATTACGGTGATATGTTTATGATATGACTTTTGTTTAACTCTATTGGTTGATGTTCAAATGTATTTTTATACACAATACAAATATGAATACATGAAATCAAATCTTTTATTTCTGTATTTTTCTCTTATTTTGTTTACCATAGTATTGTGTATTATACCAAATAGTGAGCTAAGTCTGTCATTACACCCCTAGTAGTCATATATTATGTATTATTATTACAATGAGGTCTTATAGACCTCATGAGCCAGTTTAATTATTCCGATTAAAACGTCATGATTTCACTGTGTTGTTTTCTTCATGCATTTGTACAAAAAAAGCTCAATTTTGTCCTCTGGTGTCTTTCAATATGAAGATTTGAAGTAACTGAAATAGTCACAAGTTAATGAAGAGATAGCTGCTGTCTGTTAGAGATTAAGCCCGAGGTTTTCTGTATGAGAAATAAACAAACTGGAGTCTGCTATCGGCATAAAGAAATCCATTAACATCCATTCAATGCTTTAGGACGGGCAGCCACGTGGAATACATTTCTAAATGCATTCTCATCTGTACGTCCAGATGACTGACTGTCTTTCAACCAGATATGACATATTATAACATTGGTTTAGCTATTACAGGAAATACAACAACAAGATGATAAATGACATACACATACAGAGTATGTACACAGTTAAATTACTTTCAATGTCATTTAGTGTATTTATGCCATACCTTTTAAAATCATGTTCCTTTAGTTACATGCTGTTGTTTTCACCACAAGATGGCGATAGAGTTTGAATAAACCACATCCAACATGAAAGAATTTAAATCCTATCTTCCCAGACCTTGAAATTCACATGGAACAGAGTGTGGTAAAATAAGGCAGAGAATTAAATTAGAAATATAATTTAAGAAGCAACATTAATCTAACAATTACAATTATATAGAGATTTTTCATGATTTTAATTGACTGCAAAGCAAATCTGAGTTGATGTGTTGAGATCTTGCAAAAAGCAGACACACAATTCAATTCAATTTTCATTTTTATTTCACATTGTGCATTGTTCCAAAGCAGCTTTACAGGGGAAATTAAAAACACAAAAAAGGTAAAACACAGAACATGAATAGTTTAACTTGTTATATAAACACAAATAATATCTAATGTCAGCAGTCTCCCGGTGGTTTATTTAGCATATTTTGCATTAAGTGAACGCTTGGCTGAAAAGTACTACGTATGAGAAAGCTCGACCCCCTTTGGTGGATTTAGTTATTCTAGGTGTTATCAAAAGTCCTGAGTTTTGAGATCTTAGAGAGCGTGATGGCTTGTAGTGTGATAGAAGCTCTGTTAGGTAGGTAGGGGCTAAACCCTTTAAAGCTTTATACACAGAAAATGATGGTCATATTTTAGGAGAACAGTCAAGACTTGATTTAATCTCATCTGTGTCTGAAAGAAGCAACTGAAACAGCAATGAGAACTGCTAATGGCAGGACATTGTGTAAGAAAGTGCATGGGTTCAATCCCCAGGGAAGAAATATTTACGATACAAACCTTGTCTTGCACTGGCAAAGTATCAAATGCAACTTTTCAAAAGGGAAATTTTTATAGGGTAAAACAACCAGCAAATGAAGAGAGAGAAGTGTAAGTTAGAAACAACATATTGGTCTTTGGCTCAAGAGAGATTTAAGAACAGATGAACAGAAGGGGGTCTTAATCTGACTCACCCTGAAGATCTCTCTCTATGTGTGAGATTATGATGCACTCCGCATCTCCACCTGTATGTTAGATGAAGATCTGTGCAGCGTGGTACAACTTCTGAAATTCTTACAGCAAACCTGAAACTAAATGAAATTTACGATTTAGAAAGAATGAAATAGCACACAATTTATGATATATGTATTAAAAGTCTTCAGTTTTTCTAGCTCATACATTAAAGCAATGCATGTGTTTATGCAGTTAAGCAAATGTGTATGTTTAATGTACATTTATTAATTTTTAAATTATATCTATTATATATTTATATTGTATTTATATATATTTTTTTAAATGTGTATGTTTAAAGTATCCATATTTGTTTATTATTATAAACTATTACATTTATTATCTATTTACAGATTAATATAATTATTATTTATATTTTTATGGCTGTGTTTACATAATATATGACTGTTTGCTGTGCATATTCATTTTGTATATTTAAACACCGCCATGCAAATGTTTTTAAAAAATATAAAATATAATTTTTAATAATTGGTAGATATAAATAAAGACATCTAAATGTTTCCTAAATGCATATGAATGTATGTTTTTGCGATTATAAATACAAAATTAATATGGACAGTGCACAGCAATATATTTTGTAAACACAAACTTTTATTCTGCATGCGATTAATCGCGATTAATCGTTTGACAGCTCCAGCATTTATGCTAAGTACATGCACATAAAAAAGATCAATAAAGCTCAATCGAACATAAAAACGTTTAATATTGGCCTTAAACCTTGAACTCCATCTGATGAATCCAACCAGCACAACAAGTCTCGTTGCTCTTTTTTTAATCGGAAAACCCTGGAGGACGTCATGTTGGGACGCCGGAAATCTGACAGGACCAGACACCCCCTGCCAAATATACAAAATTAATATGCACAGTACACAGTCGTATATTATTATATATTGGCTTTCTTGTGGCTTCTTGGAGAGCATTGCGCTAGCAATGCCAAGGTCATGGATCCGATTCCAGGGGATTGCACATAGTCTGAAACAAATGTATAGTACAATGCAATGTAAGTGGCTTTGGATAAAAGCGTCTGCCAAATGCGTAAATGTGCATAAATTATCCTAAAGAAGGCAACGATTCACATTAAAAGTAGCGTGCGCTATACTTCTCGTTCCTTCTCATCGTGAGAGTATTGTGTCCTTGAAAAGTCCGGGTGTTCATGGAGTATTTATAATGAGATAAGCTCTTGAGCTCTTTTCATCATCTAATACATCCAGACCTATAGCTTCACACCTTCATCTCAATCAGAGGGTCCAAATCCATCTCCAAACATATCCGCTGTCATTCGTCCCTCCATCGTTTCACCAACAAGAGGCCAAATTAGTCTTCACAACTGCATTTCTGTTTTGGAAAGGTCACGTTGGGAAGGTTAAAAAGAAACCTTTGGTTCAACCAGACAGGTAATCTGTTAAACAGCTCCAAGGTTTGCGATCATGGCGTTTCTCCTCCAGCAGATGGTTGGGGATAAACTGAAGAACATGACTGGTGGAAATGATGAGGGAGAGGATAAAACAGGAGGCAAAGAGACGCCGGCGTCTAAAGGAATGAGCAGAGAAGAGTTTGAGGAGTACCAGAAAGAGCTCATCGAGGAAAAGTGAGTACATCTCTCGCCGATGACATCATGACAGTCACATGACATACTAACACACTTTTGACAGATACTGTATGTCTGTTACAGAGTAGCTCATTTGAATTATATTTTACAGCTCAGGAGATTTGATGGGAGTTCTCAGTTGTGTTTCATTTCAAGATCAGCTTAGTCTAAATATTTCTATATAAATATTTCTCATAAAATCAGGAATAGAAGTTGAAACGAAGGAGAGTTAAAACCCATGAAGAGTACGGAGGTATGCAATGAATTTTTAGAGGTCAAATAATCTGGATTTGAGTCAATATGTTGAGAAATGTAAGAGTTCATATTGAGATTATTTTTCTTTATCTATAACACTAGTGATGCTTTATCAAACATATCCGTTTGCTCTCCATTTAATCTCAATAATGTAATATTGCAGATATTAAAGAGATCTGTGATTTCTAATGGGTGTGCTTAAAGTCCTTCAAAGCAGATGGAAACAGTATTTGTTTTCATGAATGGAATAGCTGAATACGTTTATTATAAAATGTCGTCATATACTTTGGCAAAATAGTGTACAGTATATCTATGAGTATATAGGTGAGTATCACCTGGATGTGAGTTGGTAGGAGTAAGAAAAGAGGATCGATGTTGGCAGGGGGTGTCTGGTCCTGTCAGATTTCCGGCGTCCCAACATGATGTCCTCCAGGGTTTTCCGATTTTAAAAAAGAGCAACAAGACTTGTTGCGCTGGTTGGATTCATTCGCATGATAGCTTTTTAACATGACACATGTTCTGATCCGTCAGAAAATCCACACAAAAAGGTTACAGTGGTTTTCTAACCAAATAAATGTTAAATCATGTGCAGTACACCATTCGCATGAATTTGTGACTTGTTTTAGGGTCCTAAAGTTCACTCGAAACAGATTATTTAGAAAAACATTGACAATGCACCAAATCATGTGCTGATATAAACTGTATGTATATACAAATATTTCTTAAAAGCTATATATTAAATATACTTCGTGCATTTAATATAGCCAAAAAACAAGGTCCTGCCTATCAGGTTAATATCTATTATAATATAATTTAATAATCTAAAATGGCACATATAGAATTTCATAATCATCACATAATCTCACAAGTGGCTTCTTTACTGGAGACTTTGCCAGACACTGTTTTAAAACACTATGAAAGACTATGAAACCACTACTCCAATACCTGAAATATAAAGAGAAACGTAATTCTACAAACCCTGCTCATATGATATCAGTCATCTAACTGGAATGAATTTCAGTCCTGTTTCATCCAAATGAAGTTCAGTTAATAATGAAATCTTTTAGGCTTGTTTTGACTCTGTCAAGGTAATGTCATTATAATGCTGTGAATAATGAAGAGGCTTTGAATCTTCAGCAGGATATCTGCACAGGATCAAGAGTTTTAAAGAGAGGGAAACTCTTCCGTGTGAAAGCCACAGTGACGTCTAGGAAAACAGACTACACACACTGTTTACATCTTTACATCTCTTTACATAACACCTGAGAGTCTTAAATCCAGAACTGGGTCACAAGAGTCTAAAGCAGGTCAAATGTCTTCTACCAAGGGTTCAAGTATAAAAACAATAAGTGTACTACTGCTATAAATAGTTAGCTATTAACAAACCATTAGCTATGATTTTCCCCCCCAAAAAAATGAATTTGTTGCTTATTAATAGTTATTAACGTAGATGTTAGGTTGAGGTGTTGGGTAGGATTGGGGATGTAGAGTATGGTCATGCAGAATATCTGCATTATAAGTACTATTAAACAGCCAATATGCCAATAAAAGGCATGCGAATAACTCACACTTCAGTATAGGGGACAATAATCGCTATTAACTATGACTTTTCTTCCAATAAACTCTTAGTTTGTAATAGTTAGTATGGTAGTTGTTAGATTTAGGCTTTGGGATGTAGAATATGGTCACGAGGAATATGTACTAATAAACAGCCAATATGCCAATAATTTAACCTTTACTTACATTTAATGTGCTTTCGATGGACATAAAATCACTTTTGTACATTTTTTAAGCACGTGCGCACCCATTGCCAACAAAACACAGACATGTGACTCAGTTTCAATGTGTTCATGTACGGTCTCTTTTAACGCTGGAAACGCTCCATCTATCAGCTTCAAACGATCTCCATATCCACCGTTTATATAACATCCATCGCTGAAATAGTGTGAACAAACAGAAACACCTCAATCTCTCACTATCGCTAGAGTAACAAGCTGCAGCTGCAGGCTCACAGCGCAGACAATCTTGACACAGCGCAGACAATCTTAATGGTGAGTGTGTCTTCCTATCGCTCTTCGGTTGACGCCTGGGTGGGCAATTTCTTTCGCCTTGCCGTGGACTTGCTTTTCCGTAAGAATTGCCCAATATGGAAGTAAGAAAAGTTTTTACGTAACGGTTTTTCATATTTGAAAAAAACTTTCTGAAACCGTATACGAAGTATATTCGAGCACAGCAATACTACGTAATACGTTCAACTCGTTTTTTGACAAGTTGACCGCATGAGAAGACGTCTAACATTGTAAGGGACTGTGTCCACCGAGGCGTTTTTACGCGACTGAAAACAGCAGGAGTTCGGCAGAAAACTGGCCAAAGTTAAGCACTTTTCAATTCTGGGCGCCGGGTCAAACGCGAAAAAAATATGTGGCTTTTTAAAAAGAACGCAGCCTTTTATGTAGGAAACAATTGAAAAAAAGTCTGTATCCCGGCAGAATGTCCTTGGTGGACACATCCCCTAAAGAAGTCAAAATGCATGAAAGACTTTTCATGTTGCATCCCCCCTTTAACCTTATAAGCCTCTATCCTGCTGTCACATTCATATAGTATATGACCTGTTATTTATTCTTAAACTTTGCAATCCAATTTCTGTGTAATAAAACATTCTGTGTAATATGTATTGCAAGATATCAAATCAAATATAGCTTTCCTGTAGCTCAGTGGAAAGAGCATTGCGTTAACAACGCAAGGTTGTGGGTTGGACCCCGGGGGATTGCAGATACCTATGTATAAATGTATTGGATAATGCAATGTAAGTCGCTTTGGATAAAAGCGTCTGCCAAATTCCTAAATGTAAATATAACCCACTTCAACAGGAAGACTTTGTTAAATGCTGAATGATTTTTTATGTTTTGTCATCAGGATAGAGAGAGACAAGGAGTTCGCCACAAAAAAATCAGAAAGAGCAAACCTGCGAGTTCAGTTACGAGACAAGTACAGACTACCACAGGTAATGCCGGACGACATTCACACCCACTGAACGAATGCTTTTCTCTAAAATAAGATGAAATAAAACCACTGACGGGAGTCTAAAGGGTCAATAAAAACAAAAAAGTTGAATATATAAGCTATAATTATCCAAACTTTCGACCAGATTTGTGATATTTTATTAACCATGACGTATTTATTTACATTTAGCATTTTTAATCATCATGTTAACATTGTGACCCTGTGAAAGTTTCATTTTTGGGTGAACCGTCCCTTTAAATTTACATACCTGATCGCAGTTCTGCATCTAGATCCGTACAAATTTGAGTAAATATAAAAAATATTCATATATCTCACAAATCTCTAACAAAAAGACAGAGCAATTATCTAAATCTGTTTGTTTTCCAATCCACTGTTCGGAAACAGAGCGCCCAAGACGATGCCACCATCCAGATGGCCGGAGATGACCTGGACCTGCCTGAGGAGCTGGCAAAGATGGTGGAGGAAGATGAGGAAGAGGAAGAGATCAACGATTCCTTTCTGGGCAAACTCCAGAAGATGGATGTGGACTTTGACGCTATCAAGGCCAAAGCTCAGAACACAATGAGCGAGGTGAAACAGACCGCAGAAGAGAAGTGTGTCGCCATGTAAACTGATTTGACTGTGTATGACAGATAATGATTTAAAGACTCGCAGTGTATTTATATCGATCTGAAAGAGCTTATGTAGCACACGGCAGGATTTAGTCAAGTAGGACGTGATCCCTAACCAACTTTATTGGTCTTGGAGTCAACATCCCATTAAAACAATCACATGCTTTGATCGTGCAAAATTAATTCACACTATGCATTGATAAAGCAACAGGAAGTGATGTCACACCCTAAGCCTCTCTTCCAACTTCATATAAATAACAGAAGATGCTAAAGTCAGGACATTCACATACAGACGACGTTTCAATTGGACAGAACATTTCATGGCTGCGAAACTGTTTTTTTTAGATGCACAACATATTTTGTATTTAGTGTCTCTTTTCTTGGTTTATTCCTGTCCTTTCATTTCTTGCTTCCTTTCACCTCAACGGGAAAAACTGGCTCCATCGTATTTTGCTATATTGTCAGATTGATTAAAAAGCTGTTTTATAAAATATTTGCCATCTGTATATAAAAACATCAATCGAGAAATAAACCATTACATTGCAATAACATATCCATTATCAGCTTGTCCAAAATGCTTTGTCCAAAAATGTCTTTTTAATTCTGTTATTTCTTAAATACGTGTGACCGACAAGATACGAGGCAGTCTTTAATCATAGTCCCACATTTGAGTGCAAATGTTTCTCTCAAATTGATGTCACAGAATTTCGTAACTATTTTATTGGTGGCTAATTCGTATGAATCTTGTATGTTCTGAATCATGCAAAACGAAGGATTTTTGGAAAAAGCAATACTTATGCTCCGTCCCTAAACCTAACGTCACAGGCGCAAAAGCATATCATACCAAAATGTCCCAATGAGATCACACAAGAAATAGTTACGTAAAATAGTTACGTTTTTGCCATGAGATTGTGTTGGTTTCTCCACATGTGCAGAACATCACTTTCTTTCATGGGATGTGATGGATTTACTGTCAGGTGTGCGCATGTGTGTGTAAGATGCTGTAGGCGGTGTAAATTAGCACATAAAGATTAAGCAGTAGATTAAAGCTAAAGCGCGTCCAAAGCATGTCAGTGTCTCTGCGGGATTTAACGTCATCAACAGCCTAAAATTACAGCACCAAATCCTGAAGCGTTTGCCACAACACAAAATGACACAATATGAGATAATATTAAACAATAAATAGTCCAAAAACATGAGTAATAAAGAAACATATCACTTTCAGGTTAATGGTTATTATATAAAGCAAATTTCTCCCGTGAATGGTGCGAATTTCACGCGCGAATGAAGCGAGTAAAATCCAGATGTTCAAGCGTCCAACTACTCGCGAATAGCGCGTTTTATTCGCGCAAGTCGCGCTTGGTGTGAACACACAGTTAGACTTTACTGAATTGAAGAACTGATTTAACAGACAAAAGAAATACTGATGAGTAAAGATGTTACAGACTAGTACTGTTAAAAGGGGGCCCCAAGATGGATCCAGGGGAGACACAGATTTTGTGGCATTTTATGAAATATACAACAGCACGAGCACACAACACATCATCACATTAATCCCTTCGTGTTTTTACATAATTGCACGTTTCTTTAAATGCGACCAAACTACAAGACCCAATCGACAAAATTCAACAAATCGTTCAATACAATTATTATACAATAAAATGATAATATAAATTAATATTTACATGATGAAATATAAGTATAAATATTATTAGAAATTAGACACAGAGCGCTTGGACTGCGGTTAACTTGCAGTCTGTGTTTGGCTAGTGTCTAATAATACAACTATTTATATTTAACTTTACTGTATCATGATTGCATTGTAGGTTCATTGCCAAGTAAAGTTTAATTTCAGTTTCTCCTGCTTGTTATCAGAGATGATCTACAGGCACTTTATTGTTTACGAACGTGTACCGGAAGTTAAGGGCAGTCCACGAACGTGCGCATGCGCAGTAACGTTTTTTTTATGTTGTAAACCGTCAATAAAACACAAGAATTGTCAGGCATTTTTTAACATTTACATTTATATTACATTTAGTCATTTAACAGTCGCTTTTATCCATTTTAACGATGGAACAAGGCTTCAGTGATTTCGTTTTACGATATAAATTACACACAGCCATACTTCAGAGATGTAGAAGTTGACATGTTTTAACCACATAAGTAGTTTTTCATCAGCATCCCTCCCCGTCCCAGTCTTGGAAGCTGACGCAGCTTCTTCAAGCGTTAGCTGCTTTGTCACTAATAGGATCTGAGGCTTAAATTGTCTTCTGATAAAACTAAGGAGCTTGATATCTACGCTGCACCTCTTAGCTCATTTGCTCTCAATTAGGATAACGAGGAAACAAGCAAAGGAGGACAGCCTTAATATTTTAACCTGATAAATTATTAGTGTCTTCATTCAGTTAGCCGAGACAACTATCGACTGTGTTTGACGCGTTGATCTTCACTGGTACACTTTGATAGTCTATTAGGAACACGATGTCTTGTTTGTTAATATCAATTCACCATAACGGTGATAACGATTTCAATAATTTGTAATAAATCTTGCTATAATCATGTGCATTTATAAAAGATTTCCAATAATACAAACATTTACATTTAGTCATTTAGCAGACGCTTATATCCAAAGCGACTTACAAAGAGTTCGGGGAGCAATAAGAGATATGTCATAAAAGAGCAATAGTACAATAGGTGCTAACACAAAGTTATAGTTTCAACAAAAGTAAGACCACTACCTGTCGAGAGAAGAGAGAGGGTTAGTGTACTTTTTTTTCATTTGTCTGTCAAGTATACAAACATGAAATGAGTTCAGCCAAAGATAATAGATATCAACAAAATGCCAGGTCTGGGAAACTGTGTCATTGCACATTGCATTCTGGGTAATTTCCCACATTGAACGCATCAGATATGATTAAAACAGCGCACTTGTGCTATCTTTCCAACCGCAGTAATATTTAGACCAGATTCATGTGTTCAAATATGTAAAAACGCTGTTGACTCTAATGTACTAAATAATGAACATGGAGCATAGACAGCATCTAAATGCAAAACAGGAAAAACTGAAGCAGTTAATTCAATTCAACCTAAAAAAATATAGCAGAACATATATTTTCACTGATAAAATGTTTAGAATTTTTGGGACGAATTTGTTAGTGGCACGAGCCCTGTCACTCGTTCTAGTGAAGATGGTATTTGGGTGCTTTTCCTGAGGCCCAGATGCAGTCTAAGTCTTTACCAGTTTCAAGACATGAGTTTAACTTTTTCAATTCTTCACAGCTCCGTCCCGCTCTGTTCTGTTTCAATTCAACTCATCGAGAATGAAGTGTCCTTACCTGCCCCCTTAGATCCCACGAAGAAGCGAATTACCACGGGCTTGATTCTCCTGCAAACAATAACAAAACCGTGCTATCTACATGTACAAATCACCATCAATACTACAATGCTACAATGTGCAATGTTTCCAGTTTAGTTTCAGGAAAACATTAGACAAACCTAAAAATGACTATACAGTCCGTCTTACGTGTGAAACAACATGGACGGGACTTAAACTGGTGATCAGTCCAGCGTGGAGGCTCTTCTTTATCGAAGATAAATTCATCATCTGCTTAGGTTTGAGAAGTGACTTACACAATGCACACCTGTCCTTGAAAATAATTCTACGCATGCCATAGTTCATATTTTAGAGCAAGGATCGAGGGAAAACAGAACATTGCATCTCTTCCTTCATTCAGAGATCTTAATTGATCGTGTAATCTTTAGAAGTCCAGAGAAGACCTCCAGCCGAATCAGTAGTCTCATTAGGGTTAGGCTTGATCCATCAGTCTCTGCGGTATCACCCCGTCCTATCCAAATCATCACAGTCCAAGCCCTTAACCAACACAAGCCAGTGACAACGTGAGGAAGACACGTTTAAAACAATTAAAAAAGAGCCTGAGCGCTTTGTTTACCGATGTGAGGTCAAGTGTGGCACCGCTTGATGAGGTCACATCTGAGTCTAATGAGCTACATGAGGTCAATTTACAGTAATTATCAGCAGGTGAAGCCAATGTATTACAGTCCATTTGTTAAAGACATACTGTAAGTGCCGAAAACAGATCAAACTTAAAATACATCACAATACAAACACAACTATAAACCTGTAAATAAACAAAGATTTATGATATTAGAAACATAATGCAATTAAAGCTATTTCAATGCTAAATAAATAATATATATATATATATATATATGTGTATACTGTATATATTTGTTTCCAAAAATCTTGTTATTATCATGTTTTTATCAAAACAAACTGTAGTTTGCTTGACATTACTTGGAATGCACAATAATAAAAACGTGATTTTTGAAAAAAGTAGAAACATTTTTTGGAAATAATTTGGGAAATATCCTATACATATAGATTAGATTAGATTCAACTTTATTGTCATTACACATATACAAGTACAGTGTAACAAAATGTAGTTTAGGTCTAACCAGAAGTGCAGTTAGCAAGTGCAGGATATACAGTTACAATAAATACAGAATACAATAGTGAGAATATAATACAGTGGACATGGACTATAAAAATATTTTGCAGTAGGAATGTTCTATGAAAATATGACAGTAGGTATATACTATGAACAATGTATACAGATGGCTATATACTATGAACATTAATGTACAGGTGGATATGAACAGATAATAATATATATATATATATATATATATATATATGCACATACTGTATGTGTACAGTATTACGTGTGTTGATATATGAATTATATATATATATATATTTATGCATATATGCACATACTGTATGTGTAGAGTATTATGTGTGTGTTTATATATGAATTCTCTCTCTATATATATATATATATATATATATATATATATTTGTAAATATATATATTTATGCATTTGGCAGACGCTTTTATCCAAATTGCCTTTGGACATGGCATTATACTATACATTTGTATCAGAGTATATGCAATCCCTAGGATCGAACCCATGACTTTGGCGTTGCTAGCGCCATGCTCTAACCACTGAGCAACAGTGTATATGTATATAAATAAATAAATATATATATATATATATATACATATATAAATATAAATATATATAAAATACAAAACTGATTATGGAAATATAAAAAAAATTAAACATGTGTATTTGTTGCATGCAAGCATCTATAAAATATTTAAATAAAATGAATGACAAAACAAATATTAAGACTGCACACATTGCAAAAAGGCAAAACAATCACATTTTCAGTGGCTTTATTATTTTGAACATGTTCTGAACCCAGTGACTAAATCCTTCCTCTTATTCAGTCTTTCCATCTAATGTGATAAAGGTATAAAAAGGTAATGTAGTCTATTTGATCACAAAACAATGTTTGTTTCGCTTGGCAGGCCACATAGAAATGACATAATATCTGAAAGTGCAGCACCATCGCAACAATAAGAATAAAACTACAACAAAACCAATAAGTGAAAGTAATGAATTGTGTAGGGTTATATAATTAAAGTATGGGAGTATTAACATCGTACGTTATTTATTTTTATGAAACACTACAGGCATTTGGCAGCACTTAAAATAAGACATCTTAATACATGTTGTGTTGTCTTTGTTAAGTTGGGGACACTTTCAGTAGGTCACCATTATCATGTAGACAAAAGACTGTTGAAAAGACATGGAGTGGTGCTTCATTAGCGCCGGCCTCCCTCTGTGGACAAACCACTGCCAACGTTTAGTGCAATTACCCTATGGCAGAGAACAACTGTCAATCATCCTTAAAGGGGAAGGATTCCAATTATTAAACCTCTTAAGTGTTCTTCTCTTCCACCAGCCCTCTGCGTGTCAGGCCAGTTATCACTGCTTCATCTGAAACATCAACACCTCCATGTGCTCTGGCGATGGGAAATCTATGAGTGCTTTGGATTTTGACTCACTTTGGGAACTTTGAGTAGAAATTCATTTGATACATCAGCGCCATCTTTACAAGGTGCACTTTGGGTAAAAAGTTGCAGCGTTTCATTTTCGGAGATGCCTGGAGCCGACGACTAGATGGTATGATTCGGATGACTCAAGAAGCTGATGCAAAAGGTATTTTTTCATTTATAGCGTTTAAAGAGATCATTGGGAGAAACGGGGTAAATAATTCCTCACTTTTAATATAGATGAACATACTTTTAATTGCACAGTTCGAATGGTCAAAGTTGAGTAAAGTCATTATCAAATGTATAAAATTATAAGTAGGAACAAAAAAATAAAACACACAGTTAATAGCACAATTGCCTACAAACTTTCACAAACCATTCTCCCAACACAACCGCTCTAAAAAGTTAGTTTTTTCTATTTGTGAGCTTTTAAATTAAGTTTTAATGTTGTGAAAATAAAATGTGACATCATAAACTTGGCAAATAAAACTCCTCAACAGAACTTTAAAACGATGACTAATGAATAGACCAATGCAACTCCAATGACCAATGTATTTTATGAAAAGATTTCCCTTTCATAAAGGATATATTAAAAGTTGATTTGTGATGAAACTGACAACTGTTGTCCATGCACAATGCGTCTTTGTCATATTTCATGTGCGTAGCGTTCAGCCCAGCGACAATAAAGTGTCTGAACCCGACGCCCCAGTTGTCTTTCAGTGAAATTGATGAAGCATGGAAAGCTTAAAGGGTCAGAACTGTCCAGTTACGTTTCGTTTGACAAATGTGATGTGCCGGAAAAACACAGATTTCAGTCTTAAACAGAAAGAGCTGACGTTTAAATAACTAGCTAACACTTGCATTAACTGTATGTATTTATTTTACATTAAGTGCAACTTATTTTGGACTTATAGTAGAGTATTGAGAATATGTTATGCCATTTACAGTCAACATAATGTATTGATGTTGTTGCAGAAGGTTATTATGAATGTCAAACTAATAAGTGATGTTTATGAAAAAGCACTTTGTATTGTTTTTTTAGTACAAATATCTAAAAGTTCCTAAATATCTTAGGTCACTTTCCTAAAAACAACCTTGAAGTCTAGTTTTATGAACGGAAATATAATATTCAATTAGGTTTATGTTTAAAGCAAGCAAAAAATCTGTCAACCTAAATGTGACCCTGGACCCAAACCAGTCACATTTTCTTTCATTTTTTTTAATTGGGATTCTGAAAAGCTTTCCATTGATGTATGGTTTGTTAGGATAGGACAATATTTGTCCGAGATACAACTATACAGAGCTACAGCTATACTGTACTAAAAGTTAAATCACAGGCTGCTCTCCATCCTGCCTTCGGCCAGACGATACCGGAGCATCCGGTCCCGCACAAACCGGCTGAAGGACAGTATTTCCTCAGGCTATTAGACTGCTCAACATCAAAAGCTGACACAATCCACAAGCTCACGCTTCTTTTTACAATGCACTACAGTTTCATGGACTATAATGCATCATGCATTGCACGTAATGCAATGACCAAATTTGCATACCTGTACTACGTGCACTATATGGTTGATCCATTATACATACCTTTCATGCGTACACTTGCATACATAATGTGTATATATAACGTCTAATGTGTATGTTTTGTGTACATTGTATATATACTGTCCATTTGTGTATATTGTATTTTGTGTATTTTTTGTGCGGTCACTGTTCGTCTGCACTGTCACTTAAGTATGTAAAGTCGTACAGTTGTCTGTCCAAATGCATTCTACTTTGCACGTAGTATGCAACCAAGACAATAAAAGTGAGTTGAGTTGACAATTTGAAAATCTGGAATCTGAGGGTGCAAAAACATCAAAAGGCCTTTCAGGTGGTCCATCAGAGGTGATGCAGAGGTGCTGCTAAGTAGAAACAGGTCTGTTTTAATGCTCTCTATTGGCTTACCGCTGTAATAACATTGTGGAGAGTAGATGAACCTGAAAACTGAAATTTTAAGATTTACATGGATACCAAACTTGAGTGGGTAATTCTCAAAGAGCGGGCAGCAGCAGGTGATGTTTGTAAGCGAGTTTCTGGCCATGTTACTTTGACAATTTGCTGCTTCCACTCACAAAGCAAAAGTGTTGATATATAGTTACGGTTGTAAAGTTACAAAATATATTTTTCTCAGGTACCTAATTTGTATTTGTTACAAAGTTGAGTAAAGGTAAAAACTAAATTCAGATTATTTTGGCATGCTGTTTTAAACAAACTTTGTAAGAAAATCACTTTTTGCAATGTTCAAGCAACCATTTAAGAATATATACTGTAAATATCTAAAGGTCCATGGAGTAATTTTTGGGATGATCTATTTGATAGAAATGCAATATAATATAAATTCACTCTTCAGACCTTACACCATGAAGCATTATATTTATATTACATTAGAATGAGATATTTCTATCAACATACACCGCGGGGCATGTAATACGCCATGTTCTGTCAGTATTGAAAGTTAAAAATATTTACATTATTTGTTTAAACTTGTTTTCACGTCCTATCGGTTTCCATTGAACTTTTAACATTTATCATTGTAAATTAAGTGTCCAAACACATGCATAAACAATACTGAACATTATCATTTTGATTATAGAAATGACAATAAACAGGGTTCCATCTGAATAATGCCAACATATTTTAACAACAAAACATTTGTTTTCCCCCCAGATCTTTAAAGAGAGGACTCTTCACACGCACGGGACCACGGGTCACTGAAGCTTCCCGCTGTCACCTCTCTGAAATTGAAATAATTTTTGGACACAACACAACAGTTTTCTCAAGGTGATTTGCTGCACAGACAGATTGGATGCATCTGTCACCAGATACCATGAATATGGGAGATGATGGCGGTCTCTCGTCGGACAACTACCACGATCTGGGTAAAGGCGGATCTGGAATGGGCGGCAGGGTCCACAGTATTGATGTAATTCTGGGCTTCAGTAAGGACCAGGAGTCTTTGCTCGATCCGGTGGCATCTGTCGGCGCGCACAAAGTGGACGAAACCGAGCTGGGGGAACAAGAGAAGCAAGTGACCTCTGACCCCTACAGTCACCTGCAGAGTCTCCCTGATAACACACAGCAGTCAGTCTATCACGGTAAGGCCTAGTCCACACGATTCATTTAATGTCACGTCAATTCAGGACAGTACAAATAAAAAACTGCATTAAAGAGACGGTTCACTCTTAAACATAAAGGAGCTTCAAAGGTTGATCACAGCGATGCCATAGAAGAACCAGTTTTGGTTCCACAACCATTCAGACAAAGTTTTTTTTAAAGAACCATCTCTTTCTTACCTTTTCGAAACCTGAAGACCTTTTACTTCGGTGGAACACGAAAGAAGACATTTTGAGAAACGCCTCAGTGGTTGTTTTGTTCAATAATAAGAGTCAATAGGGTTCAATTCGGTTTGTTTATCAACGTTCTTTGAAATGAAAATCTTGGCTGTTGTCAGGCCTGTTGGGCTCTCGCGGTCAATGCGCGCCAGCGTTGAGTGAACCTCTTAGCGGTTGGATTAGCAGTCTTGGCCACATGAGGTCCACAGGTTTAACTGGTGACATCTGTGTGCATGCTTAAGGATTACTGGAAGGACTTACTTCCTAACAAATCTATGGTTTGTATCACCATCACTGTTACGCTGCCGTTTCCACCATCAAGGATCTCATGTAAGGACCTCTCAGGAAAATGTACCATGTTTTTATTATAGTCAAAGTGGAGTGATCATGCTTTCTTAGCATCTGTCATTTTGAAACCTGACATTTATATTATACGATATGATATTAATCATCATTAACATAATTACAATGGAATGTGTTTACCGTCTTGGCTTCAGTATCAGGTCAATAATCTGATTATGGTATACGGCACGCCAAATAAAGAGCTCTCTTCCTATCCTTGCTGTAGATACAGGATTTTTCTCCACGGACAAGTGTGATGGAGACTTAGGAGATCCACGGAGCTCGGTGAAGAGTGACAGCCATTCGCCGGACCCCCCTGATGAGGATCAACCTAAAAAGAAACACAGACGCAACAGAACCACCTTCACCACCTATCAGCTTCACGAGCTTGAACGTGCCTTCGAGAAATCCCATTACCCTGATGTGTATAGTCGAGAAGAACTGGCCATGAAAGTCAATCTTCCGGAAGTTCGAGTTCAGGTAAAACTTTGGGCTTCAGAAGCACTTAATGTCATTAAACAGAGCTTAATGGTGAAGTGATCGATGTAATTTCATCACAACTTTGACATTGGGGTTATTTGTAATGGAATTAATTTGACAGGACATTACAAGGGGATGAGGTATTACAAAACAATGAGGTATTGAGTCAATGAAGAGGGATTTGATATGTGAGGTGAAGTTTGTTATTAATGGTCCTGTTGGACTAAATCCTAGATTAGGATGGCAGGATTTCAATGCGGCGACTAAACCACAGCGGCAGGTTGCAGGAAACCCGTTGGGTTCAATGATAAGGTGACCAGATATTTTTGTAAATGAAAACCGGGGATATTTCCTACTTAAATGGTCAAAATATAATTGAAATCTCATTTGTTATAATCAATCAATTAAAAACGGCGACAAAACACTTTTGTTGCACATAATTATTGAGTTTTTGTGCTGTTTATTATTCTTTGCAAAAAAAATTTGAACTGACTGGTTTAAATAAAGTTTACCAAAACTCTATAGAAAAAAACAGTATAACTTTAAAAAAAACTTATTATGTTTGTGCTTTTGGAAATGGACCTTTGCATTACGCTTTTTTTATATTTTTGGCTCATTTTGAGCACATATGTCCTTTCTGCGATTGTAATAGTTGTCAGTTTAAATAACAGTTGACAGTTGTCAAATTTCTATTTGTTTATATCGCTGCGTACTTTCACCGTATGTGTGGGAAGTAAGTGTTATGAGGATGTAACTTAATGGTAAAGTTCACAATTTCATGTAAAACAATCCAGCTCCCTGGCCTGATCCTGTTAGCACATACTACTCATTTAACATCAGTAGTTAGTACCCAGAACCCGATAACTTTGACTCTAGCCTATTGTACGGAAGCCGTAAATTGCCAAACAAAACAACAAATTGCAAAACAAAAAACAAATCTAAAAGCCAAAAAACTAATCCTGAATCACAATTACAAATCTGAAAACACATTAACAAAATATAAAGCACAACTTCCGGAGAGAAAATAACAAGTCAGAAAACACAACGACAAATCCGTCAAACCGGCCATAGTAGGAAACTTTTAAATGGTAGTCAAAGGTGCCCCAGAAATGTTTGTTTTCGTATATTCCTCAAAATATCTTCTTTTGTGTTCAACAGAACCAAAAAAATACAAAAACATTTTCCCTACCCTATTGTCGATGGTGCCTCAGAATTGTTGGTTGCTAACATCATTCCAAATATGTTTCTTTGTGTTCAACCGAATAAATACATTCGGTTGAAGACTAGATTTTAGACTAGATTTTTCACCTACAAATATGGCCGCGACACCCAGCATTTCACACCGCGTGACGTCAGCGCCACTATAAGCGGGATAAACCACGGCTAGCTATGCATTAAAGGCTCTTGTTAATATTTGTACACCAGAGGGTATATGCATTCATTTAAATAACGTTTAGTCTGTAAAGTTATAGCTTTATCGTCTAGCAATGGAGACCACACCTTTAGCGTGTGACTACAACATTTAAATTCTTTGTTGATATACATGTTTTTATGACCTTGTATGGGACCACGATGGGAATAAGTAATTTTTTTGTGTGTGTTAATGTTTATCCTTGACAAATGAGTGTATTTACTACTTGGTCTAATAAATCCAATCCAATGAATCCAGTATGGGTAGAATAGAAATACATCCCAAATGATATGCAGTTTTACTTGACGGTTCCTGATATGATCAAACCTCAAATGTGGTCCATGACAATTGTGTTCTCCAAAGCACCTTAAATCTTATTCATTAAGAGTAATTCTTGACTGTGATCCACTGTACAGGTGTGGTTCCAGAACAGACGTGCAAAATGGAGGCGACAGGAGAAAATTGACACCGGCACTATGAAAATGCACGACTCTGCAATGTTGTCCTTTAATCGGCCACCCATGCCCTCGAACGTGGTGCCTGTAGGTAATTCCCTTCCCCTGGACCCTTGGCTGTCTTCCCCGCTCTCCAGCGCCAGCCCCATGCACATCCCGGGCTTCATGGGGCCGGGTCAAAGCCTCCAGCCTGCTTATCCCAGTCACCCCGGGTTCCTGAACACCTCCCCGGGCATGATTCAGGGAATGCAGCCCATGCCACCGCCTCCTTACCAGTGCCCGCCTACATTTAATGACAAGTACCCGCTGGATGACGTGGACCGCAGCTCCAGTATTGCGGCTTTGAGGATGAAAGCAAAAGAGCACATTCAGTCCATGGACAAAACCTGGCACCCCATGTAAATGGGAAAATGGTGAACACTACGATGTTTTTTAGGGATCTCATATAGGCATGTGAACAGACGAAAATAGTTTTTTGATAAGGGTTCAGCGGAATGCCATAGAGACGATACCAGGCAAACAATGAGGGCATGAGTCTGTTTTAAATTGAAATGCATGTGGACAAGATAAAAGGCCTCAAATGTTTCAGGATATTCAATCCACATAAACATGCCTGATGGACCTAATGGACAAGCCTGATTCGTTTCGTAATCATCGGCAGCATTGACTGATGGTTCAGGGTTCTGGAATCTACTTCAAGGCATATCTGTAAAAGCAAGCTACAGCTGATGAGCTTCGTAAGAGTATGGTTTGGTGCCAAGCATCTCTACGTGTCAGGTTGAAGACTCACAGGGGTTAATTTTCCAGGACAGTGCATCTCAGGACAACTGATACCTCAATGTCTGTTTAGAGGTGAAGATCATGTTCTACCAGCTAGACACGAGAAGCATATGAAGGTGACTCTAAGTCATAGTTTCAAATAAATTGTACAGAGAAAAGACATAGACGTCTCTAACTTCGGACATTTCCAAGCCATGGTGTGAAGATCATTTCTGTGTGTAAATCACTTGCAGGTCATGTAAAGTGCCGCAATCCTGTCTGGTGTTCACGGAGAGTTTTGACGTATCCATTGAAATGTTGAATAATAATCATATGTTGAAGGTGTCAGAGGGTTATTATCTCGAGATGCAAAATAAAAAATATTTTGCCTAGAGAAAATGAAACCTCCTTTTTTGCGACAATACATTTTTAGCATCGTTTTCTTATGTCGATTGGGCACAGTTCTTTTGAAAAGATTAAAATAGATACTTTCCACATGTCTTTACATTACACATGGCATCTGGTTACACATGGATTAAAAACATCCTGTTTCTGCTTAATCTAATGACTATTATCATTTTGGGATTTTGAGGTAAATTATTACCCATATATAAAGAGTTTGGTTCCAAAATATGACTTTAATTTTTTCAAAACATTTGTTTTTTATTGTGCATTCCAGTTAATATAAATCAAACTGCAGTTGGTTTGTTTTGATTTAAGCCATAATACATAAAAAACACAATCAAAATATGATAACAATAAAATATATGATTTTAGATTTTTAGAGTTATCTCATTTCGGAAACCAAACTATTATGTTTATGAAATGTCGCATTCACGGTTATAAAGTATAGGCTATTTTAAATGACTAAAAACAAATGAACAGATCTCAATCTTACCGAAAAGACACTTTGACCGGATATATGTTTAAATGACATGTTGTGACTTTATGTTTAATACAGTTAACATGCATAATGTTGACTGGAATCCTGAAAACGGACAGATTCATATACATTACAATATTTGATATCAGTGATATCTAAATTATGTTCTGCGACCTTTACATGTTGTATAGGACACACTACAGAAACTTTGTGAGGACATTAGAAGATTGTGTGGGCATATCTGTCAAAGCAGGTGTGTGTGTGACCCCTGCCGATTCTTCATTATTTAAGATTATTGATTGCCCATCGATGCTGAACTAATGTGCGTCGCAGCCAGCTGTCGGGCAGCGGCTTATGCCATTCAAAATGTGCAAACGTCAGTCAAATAACAAAATCAGTTATTATTGTATACACTTGTCCTTGATGGAGGTATAGAGTCACTGTAAAAACGCCACAATCTAAATATAAAAGACTGAAATGATGGTATGATCATTTTAATTTGTTGTGATCGCTGTGAAAACGCAAAGTATGTCGAGCTTTGTGACCTAAAATCTTTTAGATATTTAGATAATTATGTAGATCAAACTAAATAAAAGTTTAACATTGATTGTCTTATAAAGAAAATATGATTCATTCATTAAACATGCTTTATAGTTGTGTACCTTATTAAAAAAGAGTTTTTATGAAAGATTTAAGATTTCCATGAACTGCAAAAAAGCCAAAGAAGATATTTACTAGTCTGTCAACTTTAGAGTGGATTTGTCACACAGCTTTATCATTCGTGAGCTTATTAACATACATATTTTGTTTAGGTGGAGGGTTGAATATGATTGTAGTTTGCGTCAAGATTTGGTGATTTTCTTTGCACTAACAGTTGGTATAAAAGGGTGTTAAAAATGCATGACTGGTTGATGTTTACAAAAAGTCGCTAAACATGCTTTAGAGGTAAAAAGCATTGTTTAAACATCTGAGTTTCATGTCATAATATCAACACAAACTTGCGTTGTCAAAACGTTTAAATGTATTACCGAATATGTAAACTGTGGATGTTTATTTTTCAACATAACAAAAATCTCATGCATAAATAACATTTTAGGATATAGCATAAACTTTAAGTATAAGAAATGAAAAAATGTAATTTTTCAAAATCAATTTTATTTACAAATAACCTAAAAATAGATGGCTTTCAGAACATCGGATTGTTGTTTGACTGATGTGTTTGTTGTTAAAGGATTTTCTGTTTTAATTCTTTTGTACCGCAGTGAAAATGAAATCTTGGAAACTGTTGCATTGTTTGATATTCTAAGTTAAAATAATGATCGTATTGAGGTGTATATTGTTAAAAAAAACAATAAACATTTTGATCAGTCTTGTTACTCTTGCATTTTTTGGTATTTTTGTAGATAAATCTAACTAAAACTATTAAAGAATTTTAAATGTAATGCAGGGCTCTTTCAGTTTTGGGGAAATCAATTGGGGCTTTTTAGAACACAGAGAAGTCTGTAAAAACGTGAATTACAAGAGTTTATAGATTTAGATTATTAGAGGTTGTTTGTAACACACAAAACAAAGGTTCTGACCCCTTATTGAAAAGCTTTGAAGATCCAGAAATGTTCTTCCTCTACTTTTATTTAGAAGATTGTAGTAGTTCGCCCCCTCATTAGTGAGCGTGTTCAATGGCCTTGACTGGGTTGTGAGTTTAGTGACCTGTCCCTGCCTGCCCCCGCATGTTATCCGGCACCAAGCCAGCCTGTTAAGAAGATGAACCGGCCATCCATCAGCACTCCCCAGGGGATTTAGGGGGACAGATCTCTCTACTATGACCGCCTCTAATTGCCCCATGAGCTACTGTTAGTTTCACTAACCACACAAACTCAAAAATCGTACCATCATATGGCTTTTCAATTCTAGACAGCAATGTTATTTAGTTTAAATCATTTTTTTATGATGTGGTCTCCAAAAATGGCCATAGAAATTGACACACTTGACACAAGAAAGGGCGAGAGAAGAGGTCAGGGGTAAGAATCCTGACTGGTTTGATTCAAGTGTCTTTAGCTTCACATTTAACTAGATGACAAACTCTTTATACAGTTTAGAGTCGTTCCATCTTAAAGACAAGTCGCTTTATTTTGCTTGCTGGGGTCTGATAATAATGAATGATTGATCGTGTATATGTGTGTGTGTGTGTGTGTTGTCTTCACGCTGTGCATGGGTCTGGAACCCGAGATGTAGTTAACTCTCTGATTAGAGAAACATGTTCAATGGTGAAAATAATAAGGGAAGCGAGCGGAAATAATTTGATTCGATGTCTATGACTTTTCTGTGTATGCTTTGCATGCAATAATGGGACATCGGTTTGTCCCATTACCACATTTTGAGAAATGCTAGGCTATTCTACCAGAGCACGCTGAAAGTTATATTGTATCCCACAATTTGGTGAAGCACTAACATTCATTTTCTAGGCCATTTTACAAAGAGGTTTAATCAACATTTGATTTTTAGTAGATGCAGGCCTATATACAGGTGTCTGACAGAGGTGGAGTTTATCACATAAATTAGGGACATGTACAATTTCATTACAATGAAGTCTGACAACCAAAAAGTCTAAAAGAGATTAAATACACATTAAACACTAGTTGCTGTTAGTGAGAGTTGTCTGTTCAATCGTGCTTTTATGAAGGACGTACGTCTGTGTTAAGGCTCCATCTACAGTTGATAGAGTGAACTGCAGTAGATATACACTTTCAGTTAAAATGAATGAGTTATGAGTTAAGACATTATAAAAAAACATCCTGTATTTTCGATATGTGCGTTGAGAATTGAGTAAAATTTGCATTTAAATTTACGTATACAATTCTTCACGTCATAATCGTGATTTATATAAAAACCTAACTTAACCTCTTGACACTTCATGCATAAGAAAACTTACGACAATGAACCATGGTTTTATTATAGTAAAAGTGTAGTTATATATTTTTGCTAAATTACCATTTGTTCACAATGGTTACACTTGAAGCCCGTTTCCGCCAGGGTTGGGATTTTTTTTAATTAGTATCATTAGTAGTTATCATCATCTTCACCGAATATGACTTTCTTCTTGAAGAATAATGCAGTCGGAGTTTAAATACAACGTATCATTTGGGGGGCAATTTTTTGAAGCTTTAAAAAGTGTTGGACAAGGCTCTGTGGTCTTAACAAAGGTCCTCTGAAGAGATGCAATGCGTTTATTTAAGAGAAATATCCAAATTGACGGCGCTATAGACGTTAATGTCTAACTTCCGGTTTGTTTCATATACTTCACATTGGCAGGCAGGCACGTGCAGGGGATGCGGAGGATGCTTGAGCACCTGCCTTTTTGGCCCTTAATGGCAAAAGTACACTATTGTCAAGGCAAATTTATTGTGCGGGTAACATCATGCTTTTTTGTTAAAATAACTTGTTCTAAATAAAAAACATAATTTTCCAAGTTCGCCCAATTTTCAACTATTTCCAGATTCTGCAAGGGGGGTGTAAACTTTGGACTTCGACTTTATGTGCAAATCCAATATTTGTAACTTCTGAAACATCACGATATACAGCACTGCTGTAATGATCATTTAAGCCTTTTCCCTTGTGCACCTTTTATATTTTGAGCACCTTCCCCTTTAAAGTTCTCTGCATGGCCCTGTTGTCAAGTATGAAGTTATTGACGGATATCCGGTTAGTTTCGTACTTATAGAATGAAGGCAGGCAAGAAGGGCCCTCTGGGAAAGAGACACCGTTTGTAATGGCATCCCAAACGAAAGCGAATATCTGAACGAAGGGCCCTTCCTGAAGTCTGTAGGCAAAGGATACATGCAGTGTTCACCTCAAGGAAGTGGGTGCAGTTTGTGAGGACGTGACCTTGAATGTGTTCTTGTAAAGCAAGTGAATATGGTGCAGAATTTTTACTTTGGCTTTGTTTGAATGTCATACACATTGCTTCTGTCAGTGATAAAAATGTGATGTTAAGATGGTTAAACGTAGTAGTTAAGTTTGAAGAAAATGTTTAATAACACTCTAGCTGTGTTGTATAATGATATAGCTGTTTGTTATATGTTATAGCCAGGCTTTATATACTTTATTAAACACCAGACAGAGAAAAAGGAAAACCAGCTGAAATAAGACAATTAGACAATGTTTTATTTATATTCAAAATAATGTTTATTTGCAACAACGGAGCGTTGGACTTCTGAAGCTTCAATATGAGCTACAATATGTTGGCACTGATATTTCCATATAGCATAAATATAGCAAAGATGTGATCCATTGATAAATACAGTGAAAAAGAGTTCGGTCTTGTTAGATAAAAACGAAGAGGAGATAGAAAATCAAAAGCTTCTTTATCTAATATCCTGTGATTATATACAGTTGGCTAAACATTATCAAGATAGGATGTCAGTAACATTCACCAACTTATCTTTTAGATGGTGATAGTAAAAAGTCCTTTGGCCGGAAAGTAACAGTATGGCTTATTGTATAAATGACGTTCAGTTTATCCCTTTTACAACCAAAAGGCCAAACCTGTCCTGATCGCACTCATATTCAATTCAATGTTATTTATATAGCGCTTTTCACAATGTGCATTGTTCCAAAGCAGCTTTACAGTGTTTTTTTACTTTTGTTTGTAACAAATATGTTCAACGCAAGCACTTCAGATGATTTAAGTTTATGTTCTGTTTTCTCTGAGTTACAGTAAGAAAGTCTATTAAGATTGCTGTGACTCCACCACCTCGACCAACCGGACGTGGCTCATGCAGTAGCTTGGTGGGGTACACTCATTTAGACAGAAATAATCATTTGGTTTAAGCCAGGTTTTGGTGAGACAAAGTAATGACAATGTAATAAACAACCAAAACCAATACATAAAGTTCGGCAAACTTAATATTATATCACTAAATTCAATCCAGATCCGATTTTTTGTCCAACTTTTGCCCAAATTATTATTATTTTGCAGTACTATTTGGGGGACAGATACGGACTCTATACATTTGAAAGCAGAAACATTAATAACAGCTAAGTGGGAGGAACACAAAGTTTTGACTTACGGTGGGAGACGTAGTAAAACGGTGCGTAGCGCCTTCGAGATTATGTCAGGAGAGCCGCTCCGATGCTGCTGGGGTGCAGGCCGTCGGGTGGAAGAGCCTAGGTCGCTCCCAGAACAGATCAAAATTATTAACAAAGAGCAGCTTCTGTTCAATACACCATGACATCAACCATTGATTAAGCAAAAATTGTCTACTGGACTTTTCATTCCCTCTACGGTAGGTAGGAAGCGGCCCTGATACGATGATCCTCGCCGCGGGCGAGGCGCTGCGTACCGTCTCCATCAGACTCCTGAAGTCCCTCTTCAGGATCTCCGACTGTTCCAGTTAAAGATGGTTAGACATAAATGTATTTATGGTCATACAGAACTGTTAAAACTCAAGCTTGTCAAGCAATTGTTTAGACTTAATAATGGTGTACACAACCTGTTATGACGTATAGACAGAACCCAAGCGCAGGCAGCGATTTGCTAAATAACAAAACCTTTATTAAAACAAAGACCCTCGATGGGGAAAACATGAACACAAACAAGACTGAAAACTAAAACTTCCCACAAGGGGGACAAAACAAACAAGGTCTTAAGAATAACAAACTATAAGTCCACAAACTGAGTCCAGGGAACAGGAACACGGGTAATCCAGACAGACTAGGAAGGGTAACTGTGCAAACTGAACCGACAAGGGACAGAGGGAAACTGGGGCTTGATAAAGGGAAACACTAACAAGGACTGATGACACAGGGAGAGTGGCCACAGGTGACATGGATGAAACACTAAGGGAAAGCTAACAGGAGGATTGCACGAGGCAGGTGAGGGGACTGAAACACTAAGGGAAAGATGGACCAGGGCTGGAGACAAGACTAACACTAATGGACCGCTAACCGGGGAAACAAGGGGGCGGGACTAAAGGACGTGACACCGGAGAGAGAACATGGCTTCTCAAACCAAAACAATGCTCTTTCTCAACACAAACCACATGGGACTGACATGATCCTCCCACAAGACTCGAAAACCAAGACAAGGAGAGGCAGGATCATGACACAACCCTAATGTGAAATAATAAAAGGTAGATTAAATGCACATGATCGGAATAAAAGCTCGTTGTTTTGCATTAGAAGTATGAAATAGAAGTATAGTTTTATTCGTTCTACTACATACTATATAAATGTCTGTGTTTTATTCTCGACTATGGCAACGTGGTTATTTATTCTGTTGTCTTGTCTTCAACATATCACTGAAAATGGTGACAACCATTCATTTTAAAGTATCGAGATATGAAGCAACAAGATGGATGATAGTTAAAGCCTAAAGTTGTATCATTGCTTTCAATGCGGAAATGTATGCAAGTCATTATATTTTGTATGCATGTGCGAGTGTTTTATAGATGCGTGTGTACGAAGAGATATGTACAGCAAGAATAGACCTGGTCGGTGTTGTGTCATAGCTGGGGGCGTGGCCTGATCAATTTACTTTTAAAGCAAAGGATTTAAATGAACATTTGCATTCATTTCCTCGTATCTAGTAAAATAAGGGTAACTTAAAAGCATGCAAGCTTAGTATTTACTAGTGTACCGACATGTGCTCATGACCTAATGCATCTTTATGTCATGACTGCATACGGGTCTATGATTAAAGTAAAGTCAATGATGGTAAAGATCATGAACTGTGCTATAGCTTCATTACATCCACAGACTAGTGTACCTGAAGCTTGAACTAGCTCAGATTAGCCCTTTATTAGTTCTCTTTACCTCCACTAATCATTGGTTCATTTGGAAGGAGGAATTTAATCAGATATTCGTACTAGGGATGCACCGATCGGGCCCAATACCAAGCTCATGTACTCGTAAAAATTCCCCGATACCAAAGACCGATACCTCGCATGCCGTAATTGACAGAAGGTTCCAGTGCACACAGAGACACCAGCCGCGGCAGACACAATGTCATAGAGTGTTCACACCAAACGCGGTAAATCGCGCGGCGTTGGACGCTTGAACATTTTGAGTTTACTCGCTTCATTCGCGGGTAGAATTCGCGTCATGGGAGCAGTGTTGACAACTTAGCGGCTTTGTCGCTATATTTAGCGAGTATTCAGGCCCCTCTAGCGACACATTTTCAAAAAAGCGATTAGCGACAAATCTAACGACTTTTTCTGATGTTATTGGAGACTCTGAAGTGAAAGCACATATTGTTCTTAATCTTCACAACGAGCAGCGGGTGCTGCCGTGAGCCGCACGCCCCCAGAGCAGGAGATGTTCACCCCTCCGCGTCCAGACTGCAAATGATCGCGCGCATGCGCAGAAAGCCGCCGCCGGCTGATCCTGCCCGGGCTTACAATTCAGCATGAAATATAAAATGTTCTTTGTCTAAACTAATTAAATCACCACAGAAAAATAAATCCTCACACAACCTCAGTCACTTTACTCTCGTCCACTGTGTGTGTGCCTCTCTGTGACATAAGATCAATTAGCTTGCTAGCTCATCATGTCTCAGTCTAAATATTGTTAATCTAGATTGTGGAAGCATTTAGTTTTTAAGTGTTATGGTTAAACATTTTAATATTTCACTGTGACTTGTTGTAGGCTCCTAAGTAAACCATAAGGTTAAAAACCAAACATAAGAAAAAAAATCTCTATTTTGTGTCACTTTTGCCGGTCCCAAGCCCGGATAAAGTAGGAGGGTTGGAAATGTGACTTAAAAAAAAAAATCTCTCCTACAGCGTCCATCACAATTATATGCACAATGCAAATGGTCAATTATGCAAAGTATGTGATGACATCATTTGGCGACTTTTAGGACAGCCAATAGCTACTTTCCTTACTGAGGAGTTGGCAACACTGGAGCGGAGGCAGAAATCTGAAACAACAATGAAGGACTGCGCCTCCGAAGGATCTGATGGACCCAGACACGGCACCAAACGAGTCTGTCTATCTTCAACCTTCCATAGCACATAATGCGCAGCTACCCTCTCAAAATCCATGTCCAACATTTCGCAATTAGACGGGAGCCGCCTGGCAGAAGCCCCTCCCATGACGCGAATTTCACGCGCGAATGAAGCGAGTAAACTCAAAATGTTCAAGCATCAAATTACTCGCCAATAGCGTGTTTTATTTGCGCAAGTCGCGCTTGGTGTGAACACACAGTTAGCAGTGCGGAAATATTTCAAAACCAATGATGACCCACGCATGGCAATCTGCACGCTTACGTCCTTTGTTTGCCCTTTGGAGGTTATTGGACATTGAAATTTGGGCTTTGAAAATTTGTGATAAGCACAGAATAATGATTTATTTTTCCATAATATGAGTTGAAGTATTTAAAAATAAAGATGCCGATATGTTCATTAGTGTCATGGTGTTGTTCTTAGAAAATTGCCACATAAAAACAAAAAAGAAACTGTACAATAGGCGTCGGTATCAGCACACACACACACAGAATGGTTTTGCACAAACTGTTCTGCGCATGCGCTCCCTCTCTTGTCCTCATTGTCACATCACAGCAGGTGATGGCCGGGATTAACAATCTTGGGTACGGGCAGGGTTCCGGCTTTCATTTAAAGCCTGTGCAGAACTCTAAACCTAACTCAACCTAAACCTTACCCTTGCTAAACGTAACCCTTAAAGTCCCCATGAAATCAAACAAGAACATTTTAAGTGTTTTACTCCGTGTTGCAGTGATTATTATAAACGAGTTTATCCGTGCACACCATTTCTAGCCTTCACTTCAAGCCCAATTTACAACAAAGTGAAAAATAAAGCCCTGCCCTACATTTTATTTTATTTCAGAAGCCGTTCCACTCGGATATAGGTCGCGATACGGAAAAGTAAATCGCAACTGCTGTTTCATGGGGACTAAGTACTTGTCAAAATAATTCATCTTTTTTATTTCTTTGCAATAAAATGAAAATCACTCGTATTGTCATTTATTAGGATTTGTGTATTTTTTTAATCAGCATTTGTTTTTTTTATTTTGTTTAACTTAAAACATTTTTATAATATATGCTTTCCAGTGTTATATTAAATAAAATCTTGTTTACTGTTATTTACTGTGCTAAATTCTGCCTTAACCTAACCTTAACCATTAAGTACCTTAAATTAGCCTTAAAATAACATTAATCCATATGTACCTAACGGATACCTGCTAACCTTAACACTTATGAGCCTAAATCTAACACTTAACCATTAATTACCTAACATTAGCCTAAAAATAACATTAATCCATATGTACCTAAGTAATACCTGCTAACCTTAACACTTATGAGCCTAAATCTAACACTTAACCATTAAGTACCTAACATTAGCCTTAAAATAACATTAATCCATATGTACCTAAGTAATACCTGCTAACCTTAACACTTATGAGCCTAAATCTAACACTTAACCATTAATTACCTAACATTAGCCTAAAAATAACATTAATCCATATGTACCTAAGTAATACCTGCTAACCTTAACACTTATGAGCCTAAATCTAACACTTAACCATTAAGTACCTAACATTAGCCTTAAAATAACATTAATCGATATGTACCTAACGGATACCTGCTAACCTTAACACTTATGAGCCTTAATCTAACACTTAACCATTAAGAATGTAAGACGCTACATTATATTCTACGTCATCTATATAAATAAATATAAATATATTTGTCAGATTCAAGAATTAGACATTGGCACTATTTACAATAACTCTGTTATTGTCGGGAGACACTGCTCGGCTAACCTTGAGTTTCTCATGGTTAAATGTAGACCGTTTTATCTGCCACGGGAATTCACTTCCACCATTATAACGGCAGCTTATATTCCACCGGATGCTGATGCCAAGCTTGCTATGAAAGAACTTCATGCAGCCATCAGTAAACAACAGACTGCTCACCCGGAGGCTGCATTTATTGTTGCGGGAGATTTTAATCACTCTAACTTAAAGACAGTGCTCCCTAAATTTCATCAGCATGTTTCCTGCCACACAAGAGGAAACAAAACTTTGGACCATGTCTACACAAACATGGCTAAAGCTTACGCCGCGACACCCCTCCCCCACCTGGGACAATCTGATCACCTTTCTTTGTTCCTCACCCCCAAGTACATTAACCTCATTAATCGTGTGAAGCCATCAGTAAAGACCATCAAGGTGTGGCCTGCGGGGGCAGACTTTACACTCCAGGAAAGGTTTCTACACACAGACTGGAGTCTGTTTGCTTCTCAGGCCACCAGTGGCTCTCACACGGACATCAACAGCTACACCTCTTCTGTTTTGGACTACATAAATTCCACCATTGATAGTGTCACAACCCAGAAGCAGATCACCACGTACCCTAATCAGAAGCCATGGATGAACAAGGAAGTGCGCCTCCTGTTGAAAGCACGTAACACTGCCTTCCGATCGGATGATGCACATGCCTATAGTACTTCTAGGGCAAACCTGAAGAGGGGCATCAAAAAGGCCAAGCACTGCTATAAGCTGAAGCTAGAGGAGCATTTTTCCAATTCTGACCCTCGACGCATGTGGCAGGGCATCCAGGCCATCAGTGATTACAAACCCAACCATTCCACCCCCTTAGCCACAGATGCCGTCTTCCTGAACGAGCTTAATGACTTTTATGCTCGCTTTGAGAGAGACAATAAGGAAACAGCTACCAAGCTCACACCCTCTGCTGACCACCCAATCATCACACTTAACTCCACTGATGTTCACAATGCACTAAGTCGGATCAACGCGCGCAAGGCTGCTGGCCCAGATGGCATCCCTGGTCGCGTACTCCGGGCATGTTCAGAGCAGCTCGCTGGGGTCTTCACGGACATATTCAATATGTCCCTCGCCCAAGCAGTGGTTCCAGCATGTTTTAAATCCACCTCCATTGTGCCCATCCCAAAACATTCAAACCCGACGTGCCTGAACGACTACCGCCCGGTAGCACTCACACCAATTGTCATGAAGTGCTTTGAGCGGCTGGTCCTGGCACACCTAAAGGACTCTTTACCACCCACACTGGACCCATACCAATTTGCCTATCGCAACAATAGGAGCACAGATGATGCAGTGTCCATGGCGCTGCACTCCGTGCTCACACATCTGGACAACAAGGACACTTATGCACGTATGCTGTTCGTAGACTTCAGTTCTGCGTTCAATACCGTCATCCCTTCCAAGCTAATCGTCAAACTTGGAAACCTAGGCATCAACAACCCTACCTGCAATTGGATTATGGACTTCCTGACGAACAGGCCTCAGCTTGTTAGGTTAGGCCCCATCTGCTCCACCACCACCACCCTCAACACTGGTGTACCACAGGGCTGCGTACTGAGCCCCTTCCTCTACTCCCTTTTCACACTCGACTGCAGGCCTGTGAACGGATCTAACTCCTTCATCAAGTTTGCAGACGATACAACAGTGATTGGTCTCATCAGCAACAACGATGAGACTGCGTACAGGGAGGAGGTCCGGCACCTGGCCACATGGTGCTCAGCCAACAATCTGCTCCTTAACACCTCCAAGACAAAGGAGATCATCGTGGACTTCAGGAAGGCGAAAGGAGACACACACGACCCCATCCACATTAATGGAATGGCTGTTGAACGTGTTTCCAGTTTTAAGTTCCTGGGGACCCACATTTCGGAGGATCTGTCCTGGACCACCAACACCTCATGCCTGGTCAAGAAGGCTCACCAGCGTCTCTTCTTTCTGAGGACACTGAAGAAGAACCAACTGTCTTCAACTATCCTGGTGAACTTCTATCGCTGCACGATAGAGAGCATCCTGACCAACTGTGTCACAGTCTGGTACGGGAACTGTTCTGTTGCTGAGCGCAAGGCATTGCAGCGGGTGGTGAAAACAGCCCAGCGCATCACAGGGACTACACTTTCTGCCATTGAGGACATCCAGAAGAAACGCTGTCTGCGTCGAGCTCGCAGCATTCTCAAGGACTCCTCTCACCCCGCTCATAGACTGTTTACTCTCCTGCCTTCTGGTAGGCGCTTCCGGTGCCTCCGGACAAGAACCAGCAGACTAAGAAACAGCTTTTTTCCCAGAGCTGTTTCATCATTGAACTCTGCCCCCCACTGATTCCACTACCTCTCATACCTTTAACTCCAATGCTGCTACAACATTGTTTACATTGCACTACAGGGCTGCATGCATGACTGAACTGTACACACCAGTACTTCATGTATCTGCTCTACCGGACTGTTTACACACACACAGCACCATTTGCACTCTATACTGCTCACTTGCACACCAGGAATATTTAACTGAATGCTCATTTGCACTAATGGACCACTTCCATAACTGCATTAACCTATATACTGCACTGTAATTCTATTAACTGCATCTAGTCATCTATTGCACTGTAACTTCAATAACTGCATTAACTAATCAACTGCACGGTAATTCTATTAACTGCATCTAGTCATCAATTGCACTGTAACTTCAATAACTGCATTAACTAATCAACTGCACGGTAATTCTATTAACTGCATCTAGTCATCAATTGCACTGTAACTTCAATAACTGCATTAACTAATCAACTGCACGGTAATTCTATTAACTGCATCTAGTCATCAATTGCACTGTAACTTCAATAACTGCATTAACTAATCAACTGCACGGTAATTCTATTAACTGCATCTAGTCATCAATTGCACTGTAACTTCAATAACTGCATTAACTAATCTACTGCTCTGTAACCTTATTAACTGCATTAACTCATCTTCTGGACTGCAACCTATTAACTACATTAATTCGTATATTGCACCGTAACTTTAATAACTGCATCAACTTCTACAACTGCATTAACTCACCTATTGCACTGCAACTTTAATAGCTAATGTCAATAATTTATGCATACCTAAGTCACTTGCACTATTTTAGTCTAAATTATTATCTGTTCATATCCACCTGTACATTAATGCTCATAGTATATAGTCATCTGTATATATTGTTCATAGTTACTGTCATATTTTCATAGAACACACCTACTGCAAAATATTTTTATAGTCCATGCCCACTGTATTATATTTTTCATATTGTATTCTGTATTTATTCTAACTGTATATCCTGCACTTGCTAACTGCACTTCTGGTTAGACCTAAACTATGTTTCGTTACACTGTACTTGTATATGTGTAATGACAATAAAGTTGAATCTAATCTAATCTAATCTAATCTAATTTAGGCTATCCGTCAGGTTTCTTGAGAGAATAGCAGTGCCGTCGCTATTGGGATAAAGACCATCTCCCCAAAACAGGTCAGGTCTAAGTACAAAATGCTTCCAATTATCAATGAAACCGAAATTATTCTGTGGGCACCACTTGCACATCCAATCATGCAGTTGCCATAATCTACTATATAATTCACCACCCCAATAAGATGGGACGGGGCCAGAGCATATTACGGTGTCTGACATGGTTTTGGCGAGGTCATAGACCTCTTTAATATTATTTTTGCTCGTCTCCGACTGACGGAGTTGAACCTCATTAATGCCTAACTGTATAATAATTCTATTATATCTAGGCTTGGCATTAGCCAAGACATTAAGTTTAGATTTGATGTCAGATGCTCTGGCGCCCCGTATACAATTAACCATGGTGCCTGGTGTCTCTACTTGCACACTTTTCAAGGTAGAGTCACCAATCACCAGGGTGCTTACCACAGGCAACCCAACCGGTATGTCGAGGAGGGAGGAGGATCTGTCCGAAACAACAACAGGTGCCGGAATAAAGCCCTCTTTTACCTCAAGACCATGCTTTTGTGCAGGTACAGGCTGGACTTCAGATGAAGATCTCGGGGCAAGTGGAGAAGGTGCTGAGAACAAAGCACAGAGTAAATTATGCACCTGATACGTTGCTGCAACCTTTACATTACACTCCATTCACATCTTTTTTTAAGGAAGTAAAGCTTTTGGGCGTCGCATTAAAATAACTGATTTCTCACATCACCTAACTGAAAGAAGCTCACACACATTTTTCACGCAATGTTTAAACTTCAAAACTTTCAGCCTTCATTGAATGATATTGTGACCTGCATGGTATGACCTATGAATGCTAACCTGTTAACAAATCTGCCAATGAGTTCATATCAAACACTAATCGACAAGAACCAAAAAGTAACTTTGGAACTTACTAATTTTCTTTTCGTCAGGAGGAGGAAAGTAATCACTCCACTTCGGCACATCCAGTTTAAAATACTGCTGTGATGTTGAAACGCTATCAAGCTTCTTCGCAGTCCGCCTCGAACGAACTTCAGACCGGACACGTAACGGCCTCTCCAATTTCTCTATACGCCGTCGCTGTACACACAACAAACACAGAATTAATACACAAAACGATTTTGTACATTCAAATTGGCTCATGTAGTGATTGTAATGACGGTTCAGTTATAACTAACCTTTGAATTATCACAAATGTGATGTTTGCCAGGACAGTCAAGCAGCGACTGTGCACTCGGGGCAGATCCAGGACACTGAGATGAAGGTCTATAGACACATACAAAATATTGATAAAACAGTTTCTGCAAACATTCAAGGACAAAGCATCGTTTTATTTGAACTAACATGGCTAAACCTAAAATAATCTCTAAGTAGTTGTTTATAAACGTAGTTACTGTACATTAGGCGTTCAACTGATTCTTGATGTTAACTGTGAATGTAATTTCTTACCCTGTGATGATGGAGCTTGTAGTGTCGCAGCGAGGCTCAGAGGACTCGCTTGTAGTTTTGCAGCGAGGCTCAGAGGACTCGCTTGTAGTGTCGCAGCGAGGCTCAGAGGACTCGCTTGTAGTTTTGCAGCGAGGCTCAGGGGACTCGCTTGTAGTTTCGCAGTGAGGCTCAGAGGACTCGCTTGTAGTGTCGCAGCGAGGCTCAGGGGACTCGCTTGTAGTGTCGCAGCGAGGCTCAGGGGACTCGCTTGTAGTTTCGCAGCGAGGCTCAGACGACTCGCTTGTAGTTTCGCAGCGAGGCTCAGAGGACTCGCTTGTAGTTTCGCAGCGAGGCTCAGAGGACTTGCTGTCAGCTCTTCTGTCCATCACATCTGCACCTGTAAATGAAAAGCACATCATAAGTAAAACAGCACAATAAGACTGAAGGAGCACGGCAGCATATTGTCAGAAAGACATGCGATGAGAACAACATTAAATAAATTAATAGCATGTTATCTCAATAGGTTTATCCTGCTTTACAAGATAAGCGCACATCGTCATGTTTACGCTACATTTGATCGGATTTGCCTCAAATCAACTTCTTAAAATATATTTACAAGGTGCAACCAAAAGTTACAACAAAACAAAAACAGTGCATGGCATCGTGTAACTGGAACGTTTTAAGACAGACACTGTCTGGTTAAAGGGAAACTTCACTCAAATTTTTATTCTATCATTTGACCCCATCGACTACCATTGAAGGAAAAAATACTGTTTCATCTTTTTGGTTCTGTGGAACACAAAAGACATTTTTAAGGAATGTATGACAGCAAACTGTTCTGGGGCACTTTTGACAACCATTGCATTTATTCCTACTATGGGAGTCAATGGGGAGCAAAATCTGTCTGGTTATAAACATTCTTCCAAATATCTTTCTCTTGTTCATCAGAACAAACAAATGTAAACCGATTTGGAACAACTCAAAGATGAGTAAATGACAGAATAAAATGTTTTGGGTTTATCCCTTTAACAAAACAAAAATCGCATACATTTATACATTATGGATGAATATTGTAAATAACTTACAGATCTTTAACGCGGTCTCAAGCGAGCAATCATTTCTGTTGACCGGGCGTGCATAAGGATGGCTTGTTTCCCGTTTACTTTGGAAACGAGGAGCCATCAACCTTAACGCTTTCCCACGAATGGTGATACGCTCAGGTTTTTCCTGTAAACACAACAGACAGAGAATGAATACATGAGACACTTTGATGTAAAAGCTGGTTTTATGTCGTGATTATGATGAAGGTTCAGTTATAACTCTAACCTTTGAATTATCACAAATGTGATGTTTGCCAGGACAGTCAAGCAGCGACTGTGCACTCGGGGCAGATCCAGGACACTGAGATGAAGGTCTATAGACACATACAAAATATTGATAAAACAGTTTCTGCAAACATTCAAGGACAAAGCATCGTTTTATTTGAACTAACATGGCAAAACCTAAAATAATCTCTTAGTTGTTTATAAACGTAGTTACTGTTCATTAGGCGTTCAACTGATTCTTGATGTTAACTGTGAATGTCATTTCTTACCCTGTGATGATGGAGCTTGTAGTGTCGCAGCGAGGCTCAGAGGACTTGCTGTCAGCTCTTCTGTCCATCACATCTGCACCTGTAAATGAAAAGCACATCATAAGTAAAACAGCACAATAAGACTGAAGGAGCACGGCAGCATATTGTCAGAAAGACATGCGATGAGAACAACATTAAATAAATCAATAGCATGTTATCTCAATAGGTTTATCCTGCTTTACAAGATAAGCGCACATCGTCATGTTTACGCTACATTTGATCGGATTTGCCTCACATCAACTTCTTGAAATATATTTACAAGGTGCAGCCAAAAGTTACAACAAAACAAAAACAGTGCATGGCATCGTGTAACTGGGACGTTTTAAGACAGACACTGTCTGGTTAAAGGGAAACTTCACTCAAATTTTTATTCTATCATTTCACCCCATCGACTACCATTGAAGGAAAAAATACTGTTTCATCTTTTTGGTTCTGTGGAACACAAAAGACATTTTTAAGGAATGTATGACAGCAAACAGTTCTGGGGCACTTTTGACAACCATTGCATTTATTCCTACTATGGGAGTCAATGGGGAGCAAAATCTGTCTGGTTATAAATATTCTTCCAAATATCTTTCTCTTGTTCATCAGAACAAACAAATGTAAACCGATTTGGAACAACTCAAAGATGAGTAAATGACAGAATAAAATGTTTTGGGTTCATCCCTTTAACAAAACAAAAATCGCATACATTTATACATTATGGATGAATATTGTAAATAACTTACAGATCTTCAACGCTGTCTCAAGCGAGCAATCATTTCTGTTGACCGGGCGTGCATAAGGATGGCTTGTTTCCCGTTTACTTTGGAAACGAGGAGCCATCAACCTTAACGCTTTCCCACGAATGGTGATACGCTCAGGTTTTTCCTGTAAACACAACAGACAGAGATTGAATACATGAGACACTTTGATGTAAAAGCTGGTTTTATGTCGTGATTATGATGAATGTTCAGTTATAACTCTAACCTTTGAATTATCACAAATGTGATGTTTGCCAGGACAGTCAAGCAGCGACTGTGCACTCGGGGCAGATCCAGGACACTGAGATGAAGGTCTATAGACACATACAAAATATTGATAAAACAGTTTCTGCAAACATTCAAGGACTAAGCATCGTTTTATCTGAACTAACATGGCTAAACCTAAAATAATCTCTTAGTTGTTTATAAACGTAGTTACTGTACATTAGGCGTTCAACCGATTCTTGATGTTAACTGTGAATGTCATTTCTTACCCTGTGATGATGGAGCTTGCAGTGTCGCAGCGAGGCTCAGAGGACTTGCTTTCAGCTCTTCTGTCCATCACATCTGCACCTGTAAATGAAAAGCACATCATAAGTAAAACAGCACAATAAGACTGAAGGAGCACAACACCATATTGTCAGAAAGACATGCGATGAGAACAACATTAAATAAATCAATAGCATGTTATCTCAATAGGTTTATCCTGCTTTACAAGATAAGCGCACATCGTCATGTTTACGCTACATTTGATCGGATTTGCCTCACATCAACTTCTTGAAATATATTTACAAGGTGCAGCTAAAAGTTACAACAAAACAAAAACAGTGAATGGCATCGTGTAACTGGGACGTTTTAAGACAGACACTGTCTGGTTAAAGGGAAACTTCACTCAAATTTTTATTCTATCATTTGACCCCATCGACTACCATTGAAGGAAAAAATACTGTTTCATCTTTTTGGTTCTGTGGAACACAAAAGACATTTTTAAGGAATGTATGACAGCAAACAGTTCTGGGGCACTTTTGACAACCATTGCATTTATTCCTACTATGGGAGTCAATGGGGAGCAAAATCTGTCTGGTTATAAACATTCTTCCAAATATCTTTCTCTTGTTCATCAGAACAAACAAATGTAAACCGATTTGGAACAACTCAAAGATGAGTAAATGACAGAATAAAATGTTTTGGGTTTATCCCTTTAAAAAAACAAAAATCGCGTACATTCATACATTATGGATGAATATTGTTAATAACTTACAGATCTTCAACGCGGTCTCAAGCGAGCAATCATTTCTGTTGACCGGGCGTGCATAAGGATGGCTTGTTTCCCGTTTACTTTGGAAACGAGGAGCCATTAACCTTAACGCTTTCCCACAAATGGTGATACGCTCAGGTGTTTCCTGTAAACACAACAGACAGAGAATGAATACATGAGACACTTTGATGTAAAAGCTGGTTTTATGTCGTGATTATGATGAAGGTTCAGTTATAACTCTAACCTTTGAATTATCACAAATGTGATGTTTGCCAGGACAGTCAAGCAGCGACTGTGCACTCGGGGCAGATTCAGGACACTGAGATGAAGGTCTATAGACACATACAAAATATTGATAAAACCGTTTCTGCAAACATTCAAGGACTAAGCATCGTTTTATTTGAACTAACATGGCTAAACCTAAAAAAATCTCTTAGTAGTTGTTTATAAACGTAGTTACTGTTCATTAGGCGTTCAACTGATTCTTGATGTTAACTGTGAATGTCATTTCTTGCCCTGTGATGATGGAGCTTGTAGTGTCGCAGCGAGGCTCAGAGGACTTGCTGTCAGCTCTTCTGTCCATCACATCTGCACCTGTAAATGAAAAGCACATCATAAGTAAAACAGCACAATAAGACTGAAGGAGCACAGCAGCATATTGTCAGAAAGACATTCATTTATTTAATGTTGTCAAAATCTTAACAGGTTTTACAATATAAACTCATTTGAGCAGATTTGCTTCACATCAACTTCTTGAAATACATTTACAGTCAAAAGTAACCACAAAACACAACATCGCGTAAGTGTGCCGTTAAAAGTCTTCATACACGGAATCTGTCCGGTTAGCAAACACAAGCACATATAGTTTATATCAACTTTATGAAGGTATTAATAACTTACACATTTTGATCGCTGCCTCGCGCTCAGAATCGCTTCTTCTGTTGACAGCGCGCGCATACGGATGGCTGGTTTCCATCGAGCTTAACGCTTTTCGTTTAACGGAGAAAAGCTCCGGTGTTTCCAAGTGAGAGTTTCGCAGACTTATCCGAGAAAACTGTTTTGCGAGCGAGGAATGCCCGACTGAACGCGTGAATGCCAAAATACACGACAAAACTGGGTAATCGACTAGAGCTGTCACGAACAGCGAAGCCAAACAAACCAAGAGTGATGTTTACCAGCGATGCGCTCGAGGGACCCGTTTCAGAAAGCAGGGTAAGTGCAAACTCAGAGTAAGTTAACCCCAGAAAACGGGATACTCTGGGTTTTCAGTTTCAGAACGCGAGTTATATCAAACCCGTGACCGCGGGGTAAGTCAAGCCCGTTTCAGAAATCAAGGTATCTTATACTTAGAGTGAGTAACCAGTAACCTACTCTGTGAACCTAACCTGGTCTGGAGCAGGTTTTATTCCACTAACCCGAGGTTTGTTTCAATCTCCGCCCCCTTTTAGAAGCGCGAGTGGTGTTGAAATTGCCTTCGCCGTTTGTTTTTTCATTCGTTTTCCTTAATCGCGCACAAGTTCGTAACACAGACATTAAATGTCCGTTTATTCAGGAACCCGTAGACGAGGAAGCTGCATTCATTCAGAGAGAGTTACATTTACGTCGGGAGAGAATATATGGTGAAGCCACGTTTGGATGTTTTATCGTATCCGGAGGATTCTTTATTTGAGCGGCACAGTTTTTCTTTACAGTCCATTAAATATATTCACAATCTGCTTCATCCTTACATCACAAACCTCTCTCGTGAATGCGCTCTTACATCTGAGCAGATTATTTTTATGGTCACGTTTCTTTGCTAACGGAAGCTTTCTTTATAACACCGAGGATGCAGAACACGTTAGCAAGGCAACTGTATGCAGGGCAGTAAGAAAAGTGTGCATCGCTCTCAAGCACTTTATATACATGTGTGTTAAGCTTCCTGTGAGAGCCCTCAAAGAGGAGTTTCATAAGATTGCAGGTGAATGGTGAACGTCTTTCTGAATAAGCTGATCAAATAAATGTGCTCTTGCTGCCAACTCTAATAATTCAAATACCCTTTAGGATTTCCCAATGTGATTGGGTGCACATTTAAAAGGTCCCACTCGCCCCTCTCTGCGCGGGCTTCGATCTGCCGTCGTTCAGAACGAGGGACGGGCGCTCTAACCACGAGCCTAACGACCGCAGTCCCTATTGCGTCTGTCGCTAGAGCATCTCTAGCTGGCCTCCGTTACACACAGCTGGAGCAGGGGCAAGCATGGACAGTTTTTTGTCTTCTATAGCCACAGTGCTCGGTTCTCATATCCTCATAACTTTCAAGGCCAGTTTATTAAATATATCAAACATTTCCCAGTCAGGCATCCTACAAGCAAGAGCATTTAAACTCACCGGACTGAATGATGTTTTTATATTTTATTTTCAGCTGCTGCCATGTTCTTTTTATTGCAGAAGGATTGCACCTACATGACAAAAATCTTAGGTATATATGTATTTATATATATATATATATATATATATATATATATATATATATAGGCCTATATATATAATATCTCTTACATGTAAATGTGTATATATATACACACACATATATATATACAGTGCCTCCAATTCGACTGAAAGGAAATAAACGGAGCGCTTTTTGTCACGTGGCGTTGCCATGGTGAATCGTGTTATCTTCGCTCAATTGATGATGGCTTTTTAAAGCCGCGATGAACACGCGTGACCTCGAGTAAACTTACTCAGAGTGGATTGAACTGATTGAAACCAGCTGTTCTGAAACAGAAAACTCAGAGTAGCGATTATCTGAGTAAATCAACTCAGAGTTCATATTTTAACTCAGTGTTGCTTTAACCTCCTTATTGAAACGGGTCCCTGCTCATATAGCCCCTGATGACGCCGCACTTATCAGCCAATCAGAAAAAAGAAAGAGTCTACACAATAGCCAATCAGAAAATTGCACTATTGTATCTGGGTAAGATTTAGCGCAAAAGTTTTTCAGCCTGTTCGCTGACAACACCTGCTCATAACAAGTAGTCTGGGCCTCGTTATATTCTCGTTATCACACCATGACTGACATTTTATCTCATTAAACATCTCTCCAAATAGGCTTAATCATTTTCTTAGCAATAAATAAATTAAAGTGTATTGCATCGTATATGATCCAGATGATCCAGAATGCGGCGGCAAGAGTGGTCTTCAATGAACCGAAGAGAGCGCATGTAACTCCGCTCTTCATCAGGTTACACTGGCTCCCTGTTGCCGCCCGCATAAAGTTCAAGGCTTTGCTCCTGGCCTACAAGACCAACACCGGATCTGCACCATCGTATCTCCACTCGCTAATGCAGATCTATGTTCCTGCCAGATCACTGCGGTCTGCAAAGGAACAACGACTAGTGGTACCATCCCAAAAAGGAAAAAAGTCACTCTCCCGTACCTTCACTGGATCTGTTCCACATTGGTGGAATGATCTACCAGCTGCTACAAGATCAGCAGACTCGGTTGCCATCTTTAAAAAACACCTAAAAACGCATCTCTTCCGTCAACACGGTGCTGATTGAGTTTTTCCTTATTCTCTTCCCTTTCCTTCTTAAAAAAAAAAAAAAAAAAAAAAAAAACCTTACTAACCTCACTATTCTTAGCTTTTATACTGTGCTAGGCTTTAATGGACTAGTTTGATGCACTTATGTATTTTCGTTGCCTATGTTGTTATAATTGCTTCCAATGTTTCCTCATCTGTAAGTCGCTTTGGATAAAAGCGTCTGCTAAATGACTAAATGTAAATGTAAATGTAAATATGTTATAGGTCGCTAATATTTATATAGGTGATGTTTTATATCTTGGCCATTGATGCATTAATCATTGCAAATGTCTTTCAAAGATGTCAGGTAAAAAGGCGAGCATCCTCTCATTCGCCCCGAGAGGAAAGCCCCCTAAAAAGGCCAGGTTATAGGATGCTGGCCCAGAGAAGGTGGTGAAAAGGGCAGTCCCTTCAGAGGAGGAGACAGAGGATGTGATGGTGCAGGAGGAAGAGACGGTGGAAGAGGAAGAGACGGTGGAAGAGACATCTAATGCTGATGCCGAGAGGGTATTTTCGATGGTCGGTTTGAACCTCAACACGAAACAGCTTGTCTCTGGACGGGACATTGGCCTCAATCATGACTCTGAAAGTCGCTGGGCTTGAGACGAACTGTTTCAAATGGGAGCCAACACCACAAATGATAAAGGAGTCCAAAAAGGCAAACAAACACTTACTATAAACAACACCAGTCATAATCTCTCTCTCTCTCACACACGCAAAAATGAATAAATGAAAATTGAATAAATACGTTGTATTTGTTTACATTTGTTATTGTCCAGATGGGTTTATGTACTCTTGTATATGTACATTTGTTTATGTATATTTGTTTAATAGTGTTAAAAAAACATTCGCGCTCTTCCTTCCTGTCGCGTGCACGCGCTCTCAAGTGGCCAAGACCGCAAGTGGGGGTATTTGGGAGAAGGTGGAGGCTGCAGACCTGGAGCATGCATTTTTACACCCCTGGTGGTCCTTAATTTTACAGTAGGGGTTCGATGTGCATTATGAACCACCAGAACAGACCTAACAGATAACTTTATCGTCTATCGCAAGTTAGAGGTACGGTAATAATCGTTTTTGTTATTAAGCAATGGCCCAACATGCATCGTTTTTTAACGATACATTTATATTGGTATGAATTCATTTAAACGTCTTAACATATGTATATATATATATATATATGTAACTTGTTCTCAAAGAAAATAAAATGAATACTCCACCATTTATGATGAGCCACATGCCACCAACATGCCCTCTGTTCCACCTCTGATCACCGCAACATCCACCAACATGCCCGCTGTGCCACCTCTGATCACCACAACATCCACCAACATGCCCGCTGTGCCACCTCTGATCACAGCAACATTCCCGCTGTGCCACCTCTGATCACAGCAACTTTCCCGCTGTGCCACCTCTGATCACCGCACCATCCACCAACATGCCCGCTGTGCCACCTCTGATCACCGCACCATCCACCAACATGCCCGCTGTGCCACCTCTAATCACCGCACCATCCACCAACATGCCCGCTGTGCCACCTCTGATCACCGCAACATCCACCAACATGCCCGCTGTGCCACCTCTGATCACCACAACATCCACCAACATGCCCGCTGTGCCACCTCTGATCACAGCAACATTCCCGCTGTGCCACCTCTGATCACAGCAACTTTCCCGCTGTGCCACCTCTGATCACCGCACCATCCACCAACATGCCCGCTGTGCCACCTCTGATCACCGCACCATCCACCAACATGCCCGCTGTGCCACCTCTGATCACCGCACCATCCACCAACATGCCCGCTGTGCCACCTCTGATCACCGCAACATCCACCAACATGCCCAGTGTGCCACCTCTGATCACAGCAACTTTCCCGCTGTGCCACCTCTGATCACAGCAACATTCGCGCTGTGCCACCTCCGATCACAGCAACATCCACCAACATGCCCACTGTGCCACCTCTGATCACCGCAACATCCACCAACATGCTCGCTGTGCCACCTCTGATCACCGCAACATCCACCAACATGCCCACTGTGCCACCTCTGATCACCGCAACATCCACCAACATGCCCACTGTGCCACCTCTGATCACCGCAACATCCACCAACATGCTCGCTGTGCCACCTCTGATCACAGCAACATCCACCAACATGCCCACTGTGCCACCTCTGATCACAGCAACATCCACCAACATGCCCACTGTGCCACCTCTGACCACCGCAACATCCACCAACATGCCCGCTGTGCCACCTCTGACCACCGCAACATCCACCAACATGCCCGCTGTGCCACCTCTGATCACAGCAACTTTCCCGCTGTGCCACCTCTGATCACAGCAACATTCCCGCTGTGCCACCTCTGATCACAGCAACTTTCCCGCTGTGCCACCTCTGACCACCACAACATCCACCAACATGCCCGCTGTGCCACCTCTGATCACAGCAACTTTCCCGCTGTGCCACCTCTGATCACAGCAACATTCCCGCTGTGCCACCTCTGATCACGGCAACTTTCCCGCTGTGCCACCTCTGACCACCACAACATCCACCAACATGCCCGCTGTGCCACCTCTGATCACAGCAACATTCCCGCTGTTCCACCTCTGATCACCGCAACATCCACCAACATTCCTGCTGTGCCACCTCTGATCACAGCAACTTTCCCGCTTAGCATCTCAAAATAATGAGAAACTTTCTCATAATAATGACTCAGCATCGAAATTTCGATTTATTCATAATCAATTTTTCGTTTGTATAATAATGACTTCTCATAATAATGAGTTTCTCATAATAATTACCTAAGTATGTCAAAATGTCGAAATTTCGACCTACTAAATCATTATTATGAGAAACGTTCTCATATGACTTTCTTGTAATATTGGCTTACTCTGTACATTATGGGGCTGAGATAACTGTTTTTCAAACATTTTACAAACATACATTACATCAGGGAAATCAGTCTTCACGTGCCATAGACAGTGAACAATAAAAATATGTTAAATACAACGATAAAATCTTGGGTTTGCGTACATTAAAGTATATACCTGTAAACTCACGATAAAAGAAACGCACAAATATATTTGTAAAAGTCATATTTGTCAATGTTTAAGAAATGTTCTGCCTTTTTTGTTGTATTCAAGTATTGAAGACGAAACAAAAGATTGAATTTCATCCCTGTAGTTTGTGATTATTATTACTGCAAATAAAACAGAAAAGCTTTGTTTAATAAAAATACTGCGTGGAAACTTTTCTTCTATATCCGGTTCTTGTGAGGGTGCGCCGTTCACTTCGTGGTCTCTTGTGATTGGTCGACCCGTGGACCAATGAACGGCAGACATCTGTGCAGCCGCTCCGCCAGTGCTGAGCTGTCTCGTGTACCGATAGTCCGAGTGCAAGATCCGGCGTGAGAGAGAGAGAGAGAGAAGCGTGCGTGAAGGGAGAGAGAGCGTGCTGGTTTATTTAGCCGAATTTGCAAAAATGCAGATTATTACATTATTTCAGATCGTTTCGGTCGCCCTGTCGGCGCTTACTGTCAACGCGGCAGTTTATTTCCAAGAGCAGTTTCTGGATGGAGGTGAGTGAGTGTTATTATGATCTTTAGGTCACAGTTTTCAGAACCGGTATTGTATTGTATATATCGTGACAATACGCGATATACCGAACGTGTATGCACGGCCTTGTTAAAGTAAAAAAGGTTTGCAACTATACATTTGTTGTTGGGGTTATGAATGAACGTACTGCAAATAAATGCATGCGTTAATCCTATAGGTGGTACTGAAAACGAATACGTCCCCACGGAGAAAACTGATAAAAACGTTCATTTGAAGCTGTAATTGTAATAAAATGTGTGACAGCTTTGCTCCAGCAGTACAAAATGAAACCAAGTCCTGCCATTCCAGAATAAAGTGAGAGTCTCTCATAAGAGGAAGTTTAAGTCATAGTCAAGATACCAGCATTCCAGAGACTTCCTTAAAAAACATGTGTCGTTAAATGTGGGTTGAACATCACCCTCATAAATGCATCAATCGAAATAAATACATTTCACTTTAAACTTCCAGATCAATGGGGTCAATGTAACTGTGGCGCATGCCATTGATAAGATGCAAAATGACTAAAAAGTTCGGACGCTTTAATTTTTGTAGTTGTGGTCTTATTTATGTGCCTCTAATTTCAATATGTGAATTTTCAGATGCCTGGAAGAGCCGCTGGGTGAATTCCGAACACAAATCTGATTACGGGGAGTTTAAACTGACCGCTGGAAACTTCTACGGGGACGCTGAGAAAGATAAGGGTCAGTGTTTGCCAGGCATTAAATACTTTATCCGACCGTTTTTTTATAGGGATGGTTCACCCAAAATGAAAATTCTGCCATTTACACACTCTCAAGATTGTACCAAACCTGTATAAATGTATTTGTTCTGCTAAACTCAGAGGAAGATATTTGGAAGAATGTGAGTAACCAAACAGATCTCATCCCCCATTTGACTCCCATGGTATTTATTTTACCTACTATGGCGATAAATGGCAGACCAGACCTGTTTGGTTACTGACATTCTTTCAAATAGCTTTCTTTGTTTAGCTGAACAAAGACATTTAAACGGGTTTGGAACAACCTTAGGGTGAGTAAAGGATGACAGAAGTTTCATTTGTGGGTGAACTGTTCCTTTAAGGGATGAATTTTGTGGTCCTTTCTCATTCCAACCTACCTCTATCCTCTCCTATTGCTTTCTGTCTCTCCCTACGTTTTTTCCTGAAGCCCTGAAGTATAGTTTAATAAAAATAAAGATTGTTAAAACCTTGACTTTTGGATGGACTATATTTTATTTTACAGTCATTAGTTTCACTGTCATTATGCGTTTGACCACCGACAGGTCTGCAGACCAGCCAAGACGCCCATTTCTATGCCACCTCTGCCCGCTTCGAACCCTTCAGCAATGAGGGCAAACCCCTGGTGATCCAGTTCACCGTCAAACACGAGCAGAAGATCGACTGCGGCGGTGGATATGTCAAAGTCTTTCCATCTGATCTCAACCAGGCTGACATGCACGGAGACTCCCAGTATTACATCATGTTCGGTGAGTCTGTCAGGATGTTCATGGTCAACGTCTGTGGAAAAGATCTGCGTAGTATTCATGATGGAAAATTGCAATTTATGTATTCTTGTCACAATTAAACAGGGCCTGATATCTGCGGCCACAGCACCAAGAAGGTTCATGTAATTTTCAACTACAAAGGCAAGAATCACCTCATCAAGAAAGAAATCAAATGCAAGGTGAGATAATAGTTGATCCAAAAATGAAGGTTCTGTTATTTTATCATCTATTTGACAGCAGTATGCTGCAGTTGACCAATCACAATTGAGGAATATTGTAAAAAATATGGTAAAATAAATTCTGAGGTCAACTTTCTACCAAATTTCAATGCTTATTTTTATTAATTCGAGATCCGTTGAATACATTTTTTCTTTCGGCTTTCTGTGCAGGATGATGAACTGACTCACCTGTACACACTGATCCTGAATCCGGATCAGACTTACGAGGTGAAGATTGACAACGAGAAGGTGGAGTCCGGATCTCTGGAAGAGGATTGGGACTTGCTGCCCCCAAAAAAGATCAAGGACCCCGACGCCAAGAAACCTGAGGACTGGGACGACCGTGCCAAGATCGATGACGAGAGCGACACCAAACCTGAGGTGCATTGGGTTTAATGATTTCAGTTGATTCGGGACACCTGTGTACCCAGTTCGGCTTTCAAACCGCTGTTTTCTAACGCTGTCAGGAGTGGGACAAGCCTGAGAATATTCCCGATCCTGATTCTAAGAAGCCAGAAGACTGGGATGTGGACATGGATGGTGAATGGGAACCCGCAATGATCCCAAACCCAGAGTTCAAGGTAAAAATGGTCACGCTAGCAGTCATGTGCAGGCTGTTGTTATTTTGACAGCATTTCAGCTTATTTTCCACTTGATTTGCAGGGCGAATGGAAACCCACACAGATCGATAACCCGAACTACAAAGGAGTCTGGATCCACCCCGAGATCGACAACCCAGAGTACACCGAAGACAACATGATCTACAAATTCGACAACATTGGAGTCCTTGGGTTGGATCTCTGGCAGGTATTGTTTTTTAAAAGATAGTGAACAAAATATATATTTGAATATACAGACATTTCGCTACTGTGCATGATATGAGTTTGCGTGAACCAGTGAAGGAAATAATGAGCAATATGTGATACACAGTATTGCTTTCAGGGTTTTAAAACAATTACAACTATATTAAAATATACTTCAACAAAAAATGTTAGCATGCAGTTATTTTAAACAAACGTAACTACTTTTGCTCGCGTTCGTGGACTGCCCTTAACCACATTCACTATCAATATGGTGCCTGTAGATTATTTCTGATAACAAGCAAAACAAACCGAGAAGAAGTGTTATTTGGCTAAACTTGTCCCTCCATGTTTTGACTGCGATACCAAGCTCAACCGCTAGATGTCAGTGTACTATACGGTTTCTTTAAATGCGACCAAACTACAGGTTCACAAAATTCACAATTAAATAACATATGAACAATATACAATGAAATATAATTATCAAGTTGAATCATTGTTATGTACTGTATAAATGGTTGCTAAGCTTAAATTGTGTTAAAGATCACCTTTCTTGAGGTCGCTTCAGCTACTGCGCATGTCTTTATTGATTGACGATTGGCTCGTTCTAATGGAAGGCGGGAGCGCTGGATTCCTCTCCATTCATTGTAAAGGCAGTGCATATTGTTAATATACATTATCTTTGGTTCTTCATACCTTAAGCTGATTGTTTACACCGAGCCACCACTAAGAGGTGCTGTTGATTTGACCTCCGACCGATCACATCCTTCAGTCCTCTTTAAGAAATCAAATAGGACCTTTCTTTGAAGTCAGAATGCATTATGTATGCATGTAACAAAAATACTTAAATGATATGCAATGATAGAAAACGTAGCTGTATGTCATATCACTTGTTTAACAGGTTTTATAGATATTTGTCTTTCCTTCCAGGTGAAGTCTGGCACTATTTTTGACAGCTTCTTAATCACAGATGACGTGAAGACAGCGGAGGATTTTGGAAATGAAACGTGGGGTGCAACAAAGGTACGGGATGGTTGTATACCGTTTCATAAACTATCTAAAGTGAAGCTCATTATAGTATAGTACAGAATAAATATAGTAATAATAATAATATTATAAAATTGTGGAACTGTGGAATCAGATCCTGTGCTTTTTGCAGTGACTTCTGGGCTTGCCTTCAAATAGGATACGTGCCTTAAATTTTGGTCAACATCGTAGGTGTGCTTATAATGCATTAAAACGTTCCCTAGGTAGTCAGCTCGCCAAAATCTGAGTTGCGATGATCAAGTTACTGCATTTGTAGTGTCACTTTGGGTCCTGATGCTGTGAATAATAATCTCCTGTCTTCTGCAGGGTCCTGAGAAGAAGATGAAGGAAGAACAGGATGAGAAGAAAAGAACGGAGGACGAGGAGAAAATCAAGGAGGAGAGCACAGAAGCTGAGGATGAAGAAGAAGATGGAGAGGAGGAAGATGAGGAGCTTCCAGAAGAAGAGGAGGAGGAGGAGGAGGAAGAAGAAGATAAGGCAGTTCCTAAAAAGGCAGCTCCTAAAATTGAACTCTAAAGCAGGATTTAGATTACTGTGGTTGTCATGGAGACGTGCAGCGTGTTGCTTCTGAATGGGACGTTTTTAGAGATGGGACTCGACCCCGCTCCTGCATCCCGATGTCACACAGGGCAGTTCTTGACCCAGAATTTTATTTCGTTGTTGTTATTTTGATTTAAAGATTTGAACTTTTTTTACCCCTTACAAAGCCAGTCAAAACAGTTTCTTTTAATATACTCAGTTTATTGTGCCTTTCACGGTTATGGTGTAGATTATTTTGAAAGGTACGGAGGTATGCTCATGTATACACAATCTTTTTGCACATGTGCATTGGTCGATAGTCTTAGTCGTATTGTGCTGGACTAAAGGAACTAGTCTTCATTACTAGAGATGTTTACATTTGTGCTTTCAAACAAGGTGACTGCTGACTTTTACACAATTCACAGCCTGCAGGGTTGCTTCTCCACATTACAAAAATGTGACAATCAACTTCATTGATATGGATTTGTACTTGTTTATTGATTGATATACACAGAAATTAATTTAGGATGTATTTCATAAACCGGCCCAATGTGTGTTTCTCCTGAAGTGTGAATGTAATTGATAATTGCATTATGTCCCTTAGGCACTGAGGTTTTCTTATTCTTGTGTGTTATTACAGGATATAAACAATATATTCAGTAAGATTCCTTTTATTTTGCAGCTGTATTTATTTCATTTTTCTTTTACATTACAAATGCTGTGGGCAGCAAAATTGTGAACTTCAGCGTATCAAGATTTTCTGGGTTTATTAAAAATATACGATTTAAACTTTTGTTACGAGAGTCAGTGACTTATAATTAAGGGAAGTTGAAAGACATTTTTAGAAATTATGACCAAAATAATAGAAATCTATTTGCCTACACACTGTGATCTCAAAATGTTCACATTGAAGTAGAACTGCAAATCCTCTTTGGTGACATTAAACTGCCTTTTTACATGTCTAGAGTTGTAATTAATGCCAAAGTTTTCATAATTAAATTTATTGTAAATACAACGTTTCCTGTGTTTGAATAGACCGTTCTTTCACATTACAGAACCCTTGTTGTTTTTACAGAAATAAAACACGAAACTACTTCATATAGTTATATGGTAATGCATTACACATTTCTGATTCGGTTAATATAGTTTGCCTTAACCTGATACGTAACATTTGTGCCCCTGAGAGCAATACTGACAAAAATGAAAAGAAATATTTGAATGCAACCTTCTGGTTTTCTTTTTGGTCATTGGCACCCAAAAAGCTCATACTGAGGTTAAAAAAATGAAAATTCTGTCATTATTTACCCACCCTAAAAACCTGCATACATTTCTTTGTTCTGCTAAACACAGAGGAAGATATTTGGAAGAATGCGAGTAAGCAACCAGATCTCACCCAGCATTGACTCCCATAGTATTTATTTTATGCTGTGATGACACAGCTGGGCGAAGGACGTGGCGACTATACAAAACTTCAGCCGCTACTAGATTATTAATGATAATTTTAAATCTAACTTTTTTTATTTTGCCTTGTTGTGCGCGCACTGTCGAGCTTGTGCAGAGGCTGCAGTTTTTGCCAGAGGGGAACTGGAATCCCCTGGTTAGGCCTGGTTTCCCTCTGAGGGTTTTTTTCTCCTCCAATGGCATTTTGGGTTCCTCGCCACTGTTTCCACACTGTTTTGCCTGGCCGGGGGGCTGCTAGAATTGTATAGTTTTATTTAATTAACACTGCATATAGGAATTTATAGTCTGTCTGATATTTGACCTGTGTTTTGACATTTTGAGGTTGCATAACCTTTTATGTTTTACTTATAGTCAATGTTTTCTTGTACAGCTGCTTTGTAACAATGAAAATTGTAAAAAGCGCTATATAAATAAAGCTGACTTGACTTAACAGTACATGGGGGATGAGATCTATTTGGTTACTGAGTAAATGATGAAAATTTTATTTGGGTAAACTATCCTTTTAAAGGATTTAACAAACTCAAAATGAACACGTGTCTTGGTTTCTCCTCAATATTATTTTTGCTTACAGAGCGTCATGTGAGCATCAGTTGGGAGGCCGATGCGAATGAGGTGCATGTTCTGCCTTTGCGCCTTTGGCTCACAAGATGGAGACATTTTAAAGCACATTGTGTTGCGTTTTCTTAATACTTGAATGTTAAAAAGTTGGGCAGAACTTTTGTGTAAATTGTGTAAAAGTGTTTAGAAGTCTTTTGCCGTTTTATATATTTTGTATTACAATAAAGAAACATTTTTAATAGATTGTTTTGCAATTTATACCAATGCATTATACGGTTCAAAATTGTGCCCCATTTTACATTGTTTTATGCACGGGCCAGTCAGCTTGATTCAGACATTTCTAGCAAAACCAACTATTAATGATGTTGAACTTTGCTTAAATAACGACTTGATAAATTGTCACTGCGTGAGATAATTGTTTGAAGTAAATAGGATTTTACTTTGGCGGTGCGCGCTCTCGTGACGTGAGAAACAGTTCTGCGCGCGTCCCCGTGAATGAGGAAATATGGCGGCGCTCACGCCTCTCAGTCAGGTAAAACCTTTAAAAGTTCACTTTTTGTTCAAATACGAAATGCTTTTCATCGCAAATGTCTAATTTACGAACGCAGGCTACGGCAGATGCCATTCATTTGTGTCAAGGTGTAAAAACAGCCCACGACGAGTTGTCGGGTGACTTTTCATGTCGGACGGTCGCAATAATCATTTATTTAAGCGAATGTTTGCCGTTTATTTGCATTTTCGACCCGTTATACACTTGCACGTGTCCAGTGACTGTATCCTGGCGGATTTGCCTTCGTCTAGGTCTCAGTTTTCTAACTTTTCGTCTCTCGATGACAGCTGTTGGTACTGCACAGCCGTATAGTTGTCAGCATGTAATAATACTTAAGCAGTTCATTAATAAAATCAATAAATCGGACTGCATTTTGTTTCATTTGCAGTCGGTTTGTTTACGGTTTCAATAACAGGTGCGTTTTCATCGTGTGACGTCACTGCAATACCCAGCCCTCCTCCCCCCTCATAATAAAGTCATAATATTTATGAGTTATTAGCTTAACTGCTTTGGCCATAATCACAGTGGAAAATAACGAATAAAGTTGCTTGGCAAATGTTTACATGTCATGTTTGTCACGTGTCTTTTCCTGTTTCTTTCATTATTTGAATGTTCCATTTTTTCTGTATAAGGTTTTGTGTCTTAATGTTATCCATAAAGCTGCTTCTCCACAATAAGCACTGCGAATAGTGGCAGATCATATGTAAAACAGGTTCATACTGTATTAACTGTGTAATTTGGAGATTTTTCATAAAGAAAAACACAAAAAATGCCCCTGACTGTCTGTATATATCATGCCATTTTCTGTAGGTGTCATATGTTCTTATACACAATGTTATTGACAGGGTCACATGGCAGGTCGATCATATTAATCTTTCTATCTTTCTCTAATGACATTTCGTTTGTTTATGCAGTTACCAAGTGGAAATGCTTCGTATGAGAACTTCTACAGACAGGTAAAGTCACTTTATCAAACAAGCTTAAACACTGCTATTTGAATACAAATGTTGGCCTATGTTAGACCCATGCTGATCATATACAGCTTTAAGAAAGAACAGATCGCTCCAAAAAAAACATCAGATCACTCTGTGATAATGTAAAATATTCCTTTTTGTTTTATTCGGTTCTGCCAAATTAAAATAGAAAACTGGATGTGAATTAAAGTCAAAAGTGTGTGTTAATTTTGGCCACGTGCTTCCCATCATTGGCAGTATTTGGTATTAGATCTCTTATATGTATGACGGGTTGATGCAGGTCGATCCTGGAAACACAGGGAAGGTTGGCGCTGCAGAGGCCGCTCAGATCTTGAAGAAATCGGGACTTTCAGACAGCACGCTTGGTCAGGTGGGAGTCAGGACAAAACCATTGCCTCTTATGTCGAGGTTCAGTGCTGTGAACTGATTTCCTGCTTTTTTTCACTCTTTACAGATTTGGGACTTGTCAGATCCAGAGAGAAAAGGTTACCTTGATAAACGGGTGAATACGGTCGCTTCTTATCATATTCCACACAGTTGCTTAATTTCACACTGTAGAGATGGACGAGAATGGCTCCCCTCTGGCCGAGCCTGGTTTTACCCAAGATCCTTTTCTCATGCTTTTCTGATCAATAAATCAATTCTATATAGTGGGGTGTTTTTCAATGTGAAGTTTATGTAAAGGCCTCTCCACAGATTACATGATTGTAGCCCAATTTTATCCCCGATTGTTGTAGGACATCGTAGTAAATCGTAAACGACCTGGGGCATCGAGACGCGAGATGCAATGGTGTCGTCTCATATAGTTCGCCATAGTATATGACAATCAACCCTGCTCCTGTGAGGTCGCACGACATCACGACAGAAAGAAAAAATGTCCAGGTCGCTCACGGAAGCTGTGACGCTGTAGCGATGTTGACCAATAGAAGCACGGCAGCTCTTCCGTACAGAACATTCGAACAAGTCAAAGTGCAGGAGAGACAGTGGTGTTGGTGCTGCTAGGTGGGACGATGCAATGGAGGAAAAGTTCGTCGTGTTATCGCAACAGTACTCCTGTCTGTACGATGTTTCCTCCATGGATCTTTTCCAGTACAAAACACGCTGCTTCAATTCCCATATCTATAGTTTATTTTTATACCGCAGCCGCTTCTTTCCGAAAGTCACTATAGTAGCGCCTACTCAATGACATCACACATCGTAAAAGACGAAAATCTGTTCTCGTCGGGAGGACAAGCATCGTCCGCCATTGTTTCTTGTGAACGACGTGTCAAGATTTGCCAAGTCAAAATCGCACATTTGACACCGTGACGTCATAACAGATGAAAAAATGGTGTAATCTGGAGAGGCCATAAAGGTGCTCTGTGAGAAACGCACTGCATAAAACAAATCTGAATTGAATGGGGTCATGCAATTAAATACTCTTCCATTGTGATCTTTGAATTGTTCTATTAATATTTCATATCAGCTCTTCGTTTATTTGTAAGATTAAACCCTGAGCAAACGTTGCCAAAGGTTCATGGTTGTGTCCGATAAAATGAATGAAAGACAAGCAGAATAATACAGTGACCTCATTACAGCAGCATGATACACTGTAAACACGAAGTGCACAAAGTAGCTGATTTAGTTTTCAAGTCTACTCATCTAAATCTAAAATGTACTGAATTTCAACATGAAAGGGTTTCTTCAATGCTTTGAGGCTGGTGGCGGCAGCTCAAGGTGGAAGTGAGGTCAATCTGAACAGTTTGAACAGAAACGTCTCTTCACCTGTTCCTACATTTGTGAGTATCAACAATTTATGAATTTGATATAAAAAGCTTTGTAAAGATACACTTGCGTGTCACATATCAAATCACTGTAAGCCACCTGAATGCCGTAACGCTCTTGTTTACACATAGACAGTTTAACATAGTGCTGCTTTGTTCCGCATATTCTAGTCACTTCAAGTGATTCATGCAAATGTTATGTACACGTACAAGGATATGGTTTTTATTTTTTTAGAGAGATGCTGGCAGTCCTTCTCTAAACATCACAACATCTGCTGGTGACTCCAGCTGGGCAGTAAAGGTACAACATTTCTGAAATAAAACAATCCAAAATTAGATATTGCGTGGATAAGGGTTTAAATAATCTCAGATTGTCTTTGTCCCCAGCTGTTAGATAAAGCAAAGTATGATGGGATATTTGAGAGCCTCTCTCCGGTTGGTGGGCTGCTGTCGGGTGATAAAGTTAAACCGGTTCTCATGAACTCAAACCTGCCTCTCGATGTGCTTGGAAGGGTAAATATACCTTTTAAGTGTAGTATTTCGTCGTAATAACTTCCTAAAATGAAGTACATGGAAAGTCACTTTTTATTGCTTTGTTATAGATTTGGGATCTCAGTGATATTGACAGAGATGGACACTTGGATAAAGATGAGTTTGCTGTGGTGAGCATCGCACTCACAATTTTTGACCTGTTGCCAAAACGATCTCGCATCATTTGCTGTCCTCCCCAGGTGATGCACCTGGTATATACAGCCAGAGAGAAGGAGCCTGTGCCAACCGCCCTCCCTCCATCCCTCATCCCTCCATCCAAACGGAAAAAGATTCCGGGCGCCCTCCCGGGATCGGTTCCTGTTCTGCCCTCCAGTCCGTTTCTCCTGAAGGAGAGCCTGCGGCCCATCCATCCCATGGGCAGCAGCCCAAATCTGTCTCCATCAAACTCATTCAAGAGCTCCACCCCAACACCACCCCTGCAGCCGCAAATGCACACACAGGTGAAGAGCTGTCACGCTTGGGTTGTCAAACTTGTACATCTTGATGTTAAAGTAATGATACAGGTCTTACCGCATTCCTCTGAGCCACTGACGCCATTGTGACTGCGGTGCCTCTTTTCTTAGCGTTTAACACATTGTGTGTATTTGTGTTTCCTACGTGAGCTGATTTTAAAGGGGGAATCGTGTTAGCGCTGTTTCTGTGTCGCTAATGATGCTCACAAAACCACCGAAACATTGTGGCTGTTAAGATTTGAATTATAAAACATACAATTCGGTAACACAAAAAATGATCATTATAAAGATAATTGTGTTCTCATAATTATGACATAGGATTTAATTATGTATGTATTTTATTGCTTTTTCTGCTGAACTTCTCAAAGCCAAAACGCACTAGTAAAATTATTATTAATTATTTTCACACATATAAATCGAATAAACAATTCGATGTTATACTAGATGTTCTCAAAGGAAAACATTTATTGACAGAATATTCAATGAAGAAATACAAATAAAAAGGAAGAAATTACAAAGATAATAACATTAAGTTAGATTTTTTGTATAGAAACACATCTACTAGTACCTTTTAAATGGCTAGCAAGTTAACAAATTACTTAATATTTTACTAGTTACAAATGTAAAATTCACTTGTCACGCTGTGTACACGACTTTTCCGTCTCATTACAGAGACAGGTAATTTTCCACATTTAAACACGTATAATGGTCTATTAAAATATAATTCATTAATGACTTAATATTATGTATGATTAATAAAAACTCGCAAAGGCATCAGGGCTTTGCTTGTTTTTAGCAAAACATGCTATGAGATTGACCGTTTTACATAGTTACGGTAATAAAGCTGTTTTTTGTAAAATAATTTAAATAAAATGGTGTTATACTGTCGGTAAAAGGTTTGAAATGAATGCCTTTAAACTGGTTTAAAACAATATATAGGGAATGTGTTGATACAAGTGTTTTTAAGAAAATCATGGTTGACATCTTGAAAGCAAGGTTTTGTGAGAATCCCCCAAAAATAGGCCAGAGATAAGAGTAGGTTAACACGTTAGCATCAGTTAATATATATAGGTTATGAATTAGTAGGATTTCATAATGCAACCACAGCGCTTATGTATATCATACCTATTGTACCCTACACGTGTGTTTGGCAGGCCTCCTCTGAGCACTGGGTAGTGCCGGCGGATGACAGAGATCAATATGAGGAAATCTTTGACTTGGCAGACTCTGACTTTGATGGTCTGGTTGGAGGAGGTGAGGTGAAGGACATCTTCATTAACTCTGGCCTGCCACAGAGCGTCCTGGCACACATATGGTGAGACGGCGGTCTATTGAGAGCGTGTTCACGCAGTTCACAGGTGGAAGCATCATGTGGCCTGTTGTTGTTTGCGTGCAGGGCTCTGGCTGACACTAGGAGCGCAGGCAAACTTACTAAAGAGCAGTTCTGCCTGGCTATGTTTCTCATTCATGAGAGGGTGAAAGGTGTGGATCCTCCTCGGAGTCTGACCCCTGACATGATCCCACCTTCAGAGAGAGGAGCTGCCAACACGTCTGTGAGTAAACAACACTCTGAAATATGATCGCAGATGCACACGCATCAGATAATGCTCATTGATGTCAGTCTTTCACGTGTGATTGGATGGCTGGATGTTTGTAGCAGGTGCACGCAGGATGTCAGAAGCAATGAGCTCAGTGGAAACTTTATAATACATCAGTCTGTCAGTACTGCAATACACTCGCTTCTGTTTCCTCTCCATTTTCTGGTCTGCTTCAGGTTCTGTCTGGATTCACATCATCGGGCGGATCTGAATTGGCTCCGTTTTCCAGTCTGAACAGGGTAAGAGATTCAGACGCCACTCGTGTCGTCTGTCTTGTGGCCGTGAGCTGCGTTAATTGAGTTTCTACTTATAATGCTTTAAAATTACTTTCAAGAAATCGTTCTTTGAAGAACACTGTGTTGACTTCTGCAAACATGAATCATTGTTCACAACCCATTGAGCTGATTTAAAGAGATCTTTTTAGATCGTTTTTGTCATATACAGGTTTTGAATGACATGAGCGTGAATGCATGATGACAGAATTGTCATTTTTGTGTGAACTATCCTGAACTATTTCTAAATTGGTCACTGTGGCTTAGTGGTTTCATCATGGCGCTAGCAACGCCTTGGTCATGGGTTCAATCCCAGGGATTACACATACTTAGAAACTAATGTGTAGTATAATGCAATGTAAGTCGCTTTGGATAAAAGTGTCTGCCAAATGCATAAATGTAAATGTCATGTAAATAAAAAAAGACTTATTTAGTGGGAGCGGGACCTGACTACCTTGGGATAAAAGAAATACGTTTTGTCGGAGATAGAGAATGTTTTTGACGTTATGTTATGTCTTGGTGAAGCACATGAACAGCAGGAAAGCGTGTTAAAGAGGATCAAGTTCTATTTCATGTTGCCAGCCAGTGAAATCGCCATCTAGTGTTCAAGAAGAGATATTACACTATTATATACATCTAGAAGACATGATTGAACAATCTCTTACATAACATGATGTTTTTCCAGGACAGCGGCTCTTATGCTGGCTTGGTTGAGCTGACAGGAAACAAGGAACTCGATGACATCAGCAAGCAGATCTCACAGCTGCAAAGGTAAGAGATAGACTACAAGAGAGAGAGATTGAGCTTTGTTTTAATATTATACTCTGCACTGGGGGTGTCACTATATGCTGGTATTGACAATAACCGTGATATTACAGGCTTTCCTGTAGCTCGGTGGTTAGAGCATGGCGCTAGCAACGCCAAGTTTGTGGGTTTGATCCAGGGATTGCACATAAAAGCGTCTGCCAAATGCATAAATGTGTTAATTTGCACATATTGTAATATTGAAAACTATTCAGCACCCATTTGGAGAGTCCAAATGAGACCCCAAACCTTCTCTCTGCCAACAAAATTAACTAAATGAAAGATGAACTTGATTGATTGCGTCATGTTTTGTGTTTTTTTTGTTTTTCTTCTTTTATGTCATAGTGAAAAAGGCACTTTAGAGGCTGAAATAAGGCAGAAGGAGGATGGTCTGCGACAGAAGAACGGTGAAGTCCAGGTGAGGCTGTTAGTCAGTGAACACCCACAAGTCACCCTGAGTCAAGTGCTTAAAGTATAAAAGATTTTTAACAGCACATAGTGACCACAGGATGTTAACCTCTGCCAAAAGAGTATCGTAAAGAAAGTTTTCCTTTAATATAAATTTTCATTCATATGAAGGAAATGTGTCATTTTATTGTCACTTAAATATATGGTAACCTGTAGAATTGTGCTGTGAATGTCATGAACAGGAGGTGCAGAGAGAACTGGAGCGAGAGAACATCGGCCTTCAGGATCTGGAGCACCAGAAGCGAGACGCTCAGGACCGACTCCATGACATGAAACAGCAGAGATCCAAACTGGAGACCACGCTGGACGAGACCAAGAGCAGATGGCAAGAGGAAAATGCCAAGGTTAGATTGATGGGGATACAATGTTAATACATTCATTTAAGCTTTTACAATGAAGGAACAGAAACAAAAAAGTTGAGTTGATCAGACTTCGCTCTGCTTGTGTAGATCTCATCTCTGCAGGCTCAGATCTCATCGCAGGAGTCCGATGTGCAGATGCAGGAGAAGGAGGTGAACCGAACGAAGATGGACCTCTACTGTATGGAGCAGGAGGAGAAACAGCTGGAGGACGGTCTGCATGCTGGCAAAACCAAACTTGACAGCATCATCAAACTTCTGAAAACATCACAGGACGAGATGGACCAGGTCTTTTACACGCACATGTAACAATGAGGTGTTATCGAAATAGTTGAAAATGTGACTTGTTGTGTTAGACAATGTTAGTGATACAAAGTTGCGATTTCATTAATTGCAAGGCGTAAAAACATGTGATGTGACTCTTTACCGTGATTGTCATCTCGTTCCTGCAGACACGCAGCGAGCTCAGTGAGATTCAGGAGGCACAACGAGATCTCAATAAAACCATCGAGCGCTGCACCAAAGCTCTCAACGAAAGTGTGACTAGTCTGGCCGAGCTCGACCAAATGATCGCTGAGGAAAGCGGCAGCACGGATGATAAGGTGGGTTTGTACACAAAATACATTCTGAGGTATACTATAGTTTGACTCGACAAAAAAAGCTCTAAGTGAATTCCAATTATGGTCTTGTGCACAGCTCTGTTAATAAAACAGACATTTTATTTACTCTCCCTTCCAACCATCCGGCGCCATTATGGTATGGGACACGGCCACTTTTTGTCCCACAGGTAGTCCCGACCTCACTTATCTCTGTTTCACAAGCAGAACATTTAGATAACGGAAGAGTTGTAAACAGTGTTTCATGTAATGTGGATTATTGACAGTGCACTTCCTTCCTGTAATGAATATCCGTCTTAAATGACGTGTGTTAGACGGCTTGGGCGGAGCAGCTGTTAACTCCTCCCCTTCAAAACGCAACCGCTTTTTTAATACATCCAATCTATTTTTCTTAGTAGAAATTCAATTTCACATTTGGAAATGCGTCAAAATACAGAAGTAAAAACGCTCGTAATTTCCAGTTCACAGGGACTTTAAAATCAGAAAAACAGTCTCAGAAATGGTCTCTTCATTTTTCTGCACCTGTATGTCACAATTAGTGCTTTTATATTGATCATAACCTGAAATCATGAAACTTATTTGATTACGATGGAAATTTTCATCACGTCATACAAATTGAATGTTGTTTTTTACACATTTGACGTAGGATCGCCTTTTCTGTAGCTCAGCTTTCCATAGTCCGGTCGAAGAAAAACACACCACACAACATTTACTTTAGAGTAAATTTACTCGTGTTATTGTTGGTGTAATTGCACCACACACTGGCCTACTGTGAAACAGCTCATGTCTTCCTCAAAAGAGAGTCTCCTCTGACATCAGACGCTCCTGTCGCCCCTGGCACAGGAAATGAGGACGCAGCCCACCGACGCGTAAAGCTTCACGTCGGCCTTCTCATTACAATGATAATATTTTCCAAGCACTCAGAAGAGCGGGGCAAACATGACCTGAATGATGTGTGTGTTTCAGGAGTCGTCTCTGGTTAAGTCCAGGATGGCCATGTTTAACAGCAGCGCCTCTCAAAACCAGAACACAGACCCGTTCCAGAGTGAAGACCCCTTCAAAAGTGACCCCTTCAGTAAAGGTGGGCTTCTGTGAATGAAAGATGTAATGGACCACTTAAATGCTGCTTTTAGACCCTAACAGCCCCAGATCCCCAAGTTTCTTAACTGATTCGTGTGAAATTGATTCAGTTGATTCGTGTAAACGATTCACTGTGTGGGTCCTGACTCACCAGTTCTTCTAAATGTCTGAATTGATTCATGTCAAATTGATTCTGTTGATTCTTGTTTTGTTGTGATCGATTCACTTCTATGGTGCTTTTTTAGACCCTGACAGCCCCAGTCCTCCTAAGTTTCTTAACTGATTCATGTGAAATTGATTCAGATGGTTCATGTTTCTTTTTATTGATTCTCTTGTATGTTTCATTTTAGAAACTGACAGCTCAGTCCTCTAAAGTTTTTGTGTTTGAAACATGGTTAACGAAACGATTTATGTCAAATGTATTCGGTTGATTCATGTTTATTGTGATGGATTCATATCTTACATAAGGGAAAACTCTGCTTGTTTACTTGCGTGTCCTTTTGAATAACTACATATTTGCCAAGACTGAAAATCACTTTCACCCCAATTGTTTTGATATTTATATACTGTTGCACATTTATAAGCGGAATGTGGAGATGATGGACATTCTTCTTCTCTAGCTGATCCGTTTGGAGGAGATCCGTTCCAGCAGAGCGACCTGTTCAATGATCCGTTCACAAACTCGGATCCATTTGCTGAAAGATCCCCAAGCAACTTCAAGGTACAAACAAAACCTTCCAGAAATCTAGAACGAAAACGAGCTTATGCTTATTTATTTAGTTTTAAATGTTGATATTGTTCTGTGGCATGCATTGATCAAAGTATGATCCAGGTTTACTTCATACTACGACATGACTTTTTTAACGTAAACCCATAAAGACTCAAGCGTTTTCTCTAGAGAACTTCTTGCACATAGCCACATGTGAGCTGTATTTTTGGGCGGTGTGGTGAGACATGTCTTACTGTACATTGGCAGGAGTCACTGTTGCTCTGTCATTCCCATGATGCCTTGGGAGAATGTGGTTTGTTATTCATCTCCTTCTTTCTCACACGTCTTTCTCAGGCCATCTCCTACAGAAGAAACGGCAGCCAGACGTCTGTGAGTCCCAAACCTAAAGACTCAGGTATGATGTTCATTCGGTGGGGTTAAAAAGCTGTCCATTGTCATGAAATTGGACGAAAAGACTTGTAAGGACATATGAGGGCTCATTTCCTGAACTAAACTCATTCACAATACACTGTTGTTATGGATGGTTGCCAGGGTATTACTGTGCCGTTGCTAGGGTCATCAAATCTCTTGTGTTTATTCTCAAATCAAATTTGAGGTTCATTGATGTCTGTAGCATAAGTGGTCAAATCTGCAGTGCAAAAAACAGGAAGTAATATAAGATTGTTTTTGCTTTTACGAAGACGTAGTCCCACCCTCTGACAGCAATGTTTTGAAAGTCGGCGATGGGTCAGTATGCTTTTCTCGGCTTTACAGGCCGAGATAGTTACGAACATTTCAACATTTAATCATAAAACATGACACACATCAGTTTGAAGACAATCCTGTGAGCGGACGTTGTTAGCTTTTATATTTTAGATAAATGGAGAGTAGAAGAGAAGTCATGTTTGAGGAAGCTGGCAGGGATAGAGACAGAAGAGCTTGCACAACCCGTGCCAACATCTACCCGAGCGCTTCAACCACACCAGCCGCAAACAACGAAGACAAGACAAAATGAGCTTGTTTATGTCCAGATTGGGACCACTGCTCTGCAGAGATCACATTTAGATTCAAGATTCGAAAAGCTTTATTGACACGATAAACTGATTACACCTTTAACTGAAATGAAACGCCGACGATGAAAATGAAAAGCAGTTGTGTCAGGGATGAAGTGCAACCACATAGCCACTCTATAGCAATGATCTGGCAACCCACCCTGAACAACACACAATTACAGTAGTAAACAATGATGCACAAAATATCTGTGACATGGATAAAAGGGTCTGCTTAATGACTCGATGTAAATGTAATGCTGTTAAAGAAATGAGTTGTTTCTGCATTCATAAAATGTGATATTATTAGAATAAAAATAGTATTTTTAAAACATAAATGCTGTTGGCGAATTTTAACCGATTGACAGCACTAAAATAAGCAAGTAAAAAATAGTGTATGTTAAATTCACTATACGTGTGCAATTAATCGCAGTTAATGCACAGAAAAGGTATGTATATACATACATACATACATACATATATATATATATATACTGTATATATTAGCGCTGTCAAAAGATACAAAATTTAATTGTGATTAAAAATGAAATAACAGTTGAATTTTTTAGATGTGTAGGAATGATATATTAAACGTCACATTTAAAGAAATCTTGGCAACCTCACACGTTCACTGTAAATGCTGCGACATACAGAAATATACCTGAATAAGAAATATACAGAACAAATTTGTTTAAATCAAGGACAGATACACGTTTCATACTTTATTTTTAACAGGTAGTGGTCAGCAATTTATATCTGCAGCACCTCAACATTTCCTGTGGCGTGGTTCTATTAATAGTGCTTTAACGTACACGTTTAGCTTCAGGTTTTCCAAAAATACTCCCGCTAGAACAGGGAACGCTTTGTGGCTAAACCCAACGGAAAAGTCTGAATGTCAGCGCAGCTGGAACCCAGACAACTCTCTCTCGTTCGTGTTTCTTTCTCACACCACGTCTGCTGTACAAGGTAAACAGGTAAGTTGTTTTTGCCCGTCCCGTCAGAGGAAGCAGGGTTAATTCATGAGAAACGCGCAGACTGACGCGCTCCTTAAATAACGCTTTTTACGGGAACACAAGCGTGTGTGTTGAGAACTGTTAGTGGTCTGACACTTACAGCAGCGGACTGGAGGAAAGCTCACACACGTTGGACTAGCTCAGCTTTCCTGCTGTCACAGCAAACACACTGTAGTTTCTCTTTTTCTTACCATATTCATAAAGTCACAATTTAGCCATTCCAGCTATGAATTATTTCAATTCTGAAACCTTTGTTGGAAGTATTTTTATAAGATTAGACCCTCGGGCAACATGATTAAACAATTATCTTATTTACACAACGGCAACAAAAATGACAAGGATGTCTGTCAGGATGTAATAAAGACTCGCATGACCGTGCCAGTTAATTGTGGAAGGTCGAAGTGTGTCAAAACCAAAAATCCATCGTTCCCACCAGAATTAATGTCGTTTTCTTGAAGACTTTTATTAAGAATCACACATTTATCAGTAGGGGATATGACATAAGTATTGCAAAGAGGGAAAGTGACGTTATGGGACATGGGTCATTTTAGACATTAATGCGTAGAACCGGAGACATTCAAAGTAGTGGAATTATTGTACAAGACAACTAATGTGATCTTCAAAACTTCAATATAGCATTCGCTATTCTGAGATATGTGTAGATTGAAACTGTGCTGCAAGAACCGGCCGAATGTACACGAGCGCAAACAGAGAACGCTGTCATTATCTCATCAGAAACATACGTCACGCCGCAGATGGAAAACAAACTGAAAGTCATGGAAACACTCACCACGCGGAGGCCACACGCTGAAAATAGCACCTGCGTTCTATACACGGTGACGGAGTTCAAATGTTGGGATTCATTATTATTAGTGTTGTGTTAGGAAATGTTTCCATACGATCATTTGCTTGTTTGTGCTCTCACAAAAGTTGCCAAAACATTTACACAAGACTTGACAAGAAATATACATCACAATAACAACAACAACAACAACAATGTGGTATTAAAATAAGGTGCTTGGTGAAGAGCAACAAGAAAAATAATACAATATTTAATCTCTCTCTCTCTCTCTCGTGAACAGATCCATTTGCTGCATCAGACCCATTCAGCAGCAACACGTTCGGAGGGAAGAGTGGCTTTGCAGACTTTTCTCAAATGTCAAAGGTGTGTGAGGGCACAAACATGACATTGTCATGTCAACAATGAGTCATTATTAACAGTTTTGCTGAATTTATAGTAACAAATCTATGCTGCATACTATTTCACATACTTTTTAAAACTTAGTATACATGTATGGGGTTTAAAATAGAAATCGCATAGTGTGACTGCACTAGGGCTGAACGATTCATTGCATTTGCGATTATATTGCGTCATGGTGAAACGCCATTTTCTAATCGACAAGACTGCGATTAATTATAATTCCATTTTAAAGGTTACTACCATCTCAAAAGCATTAAAAATGCATGGAAAATGCACGGCATTGTCTCCTTTTCCTCAAAGTGCTCTCTCGTGGTGACTTGACTGCCTGCGAGTGAAGAGAGCGCGGTGCACCTCATTCCCGTCTCTATTTCAGTGTGCCTGCCGCGCATCTTTATTTGAACCATGAGCCGGCTGAAGTGCACATTGCACTACATGCGTGCCATGACTGCGATCTCTATCCAAGCTTGTTTCACGCACGTCTGCATTTACAGTACTGAATTTGCACATTGACCTGTTGTACAATGGCCTCATGCGCGACAGGACATGGCACTGTGGAGACTGTAGCGTAAAAGAGCAACACCGCGTCAGTTGTGTGGAGCTGCTTTGTGTGGATGATGCTGTGCATTGTCAGGTAATGTGTGTGCTAACATTAATGCTACCTTAAGGGGAGAGACTACTAACATCATGCGGCAGCACTTACACAATAATAAAAGGCAATAAGACAAGTAAAAATATTAACTATTAATATATGTATTATTTATTTAAAGATTGTCTAGTAAGTTAACAGACAGGGTTTAAGTGTATATCATATGTTTATTACAGTGACTCTACATTATCAAATTACTGAGTGTGGTAAAGCCAAAGATTTGTGTTATATTTAAGTAATCTTAATTAACTTTGTCAGTGCTTTATGTCATGATAATTATGACATCACAAATCAAATATAACAAATCATGTAATATATTAGTATGATTGGGGTAGTTCGATAAAAAATATGTCAATCAATTCATGCATCAACTAATATCATCTTAAGCCTGGCCTATAGTTTAAGGTAAATCTGTCTAATACTGCGTTGGTTACCATGATTTATAGATTTTCTTTATTAAATAATACAGATAAGGTACTTATAAATAATCGCATATTAAATCGCAATCGCAATATTGATCGCAATATAATCGCAATTCGATTATTTATCAAAATCGTTCAGCCCTTAACTGTACTTACTGAATTGAAATAAGTACCTACTTATCGACCGTTTAAACATTACAATCTGTGGCCACGTACACACTGCATCGGTTGTCACTTTACCTTTTAGTGATTAATCCTGTTCTGTACACACACACCAAACACTCCACACATTTTCGGGAGTGGCAACCGCATTTACAGAAATTTCACGCAGTGTGTACGGAACCGAACTGGACAACTAGTTGTTAGTGACGTATTTAAACGTGAATTAGAGATGCGTGTGCCTTTTCTGTACACACAGTCCAAGAAAGTCATATGAAAAGATGTGGTTACTGTTTCAGGTGTTTTGAGCCAGTTTGTTGGTAAAGTGACTGTGTTGCCAGATATTTGAGGTGAAAATCAGCAATCAGGGATAAGCCCCAAACAAACCTAAAAAATCTACATATTTTATATGCGATTAGACCCAAATAACGCTACACAGAACTGTCAGCTTTATTAACTAAGTATCCATAGCTCCATGAACGATGACCAGAACAAACGTTTAAAAATATGAGAACATGGCAACACTGTGAGAGCGCTAAGAGGAACACCCCTCCGACGACAAACAAAACACACTGCATCCAAAATCGCCTACTTCCATACTATATAGTAGGCGAAAATGAGTCATGAATAGTGTGTCCGAAACCTCAGTTTGCCAAAAAACTGCTGGCGAGGAACACCCGGATGGTCTATTACTTCCGCCGGGATTCGTGAGGGATCGGATGGCCACCTAGGAAACAACAGTCAAATTTCAAAAGTTAATCACATAAATATAGCAGAAAACTTTAATCCGTTTTAAATGCAAGTGCCAATAAATGAATTTCTCGTGACGGTCACGTGTAAGTCGTTGTTAATGCGTCTTATGTCAAAGAGCATACGGGTCACGTGACCATAAAACATGGCGGATGCAGTATGTCCGAAATGTATTCATACTACTCTCACACATACTATACAGAACGTACTGTTTTAACGGCCGATAGGTAGGTACTTATTCAAATTCAGTACGTACTCTCACAGGATGCTCAGCCAGCGTCTCTCTTAGCGGTACATTAGGTTAAATGTGGAACATGACCAATATTTACTGGAAACAACATACCAAACAGGTTTAACTCTTGAGCTTCATGTTTCCTTACTGCTGAGTAATTCCCGCTCTGTACACACATGGAACGATCGTTTAGTTCATTCACTCCTCCATTTAAATGCGGTTGTCACTCCCAAAACTTTGCAGTGTGTACGTGGCCTATATAGTGTGAGCGGGAGTAGTATGAATACATCATTTGCGACATATAGCATCCACCATGCTCTTTCACCTATGACGTATTAACAAAACTTGTACCTAGGCGTTGATAAAACCATAATTTAGTGACGTGAAATTAATTTATCGTTACTTGCATTTGAAAATGGATATCCGTCTTAAAGTTTGACCGTTGCTCGGCTCCCATGGCATCATGGGATAGAGCAGTGTTCATCCAATGTAGACTCACAAAATGTCAGTGGAAGCAGAAGACCATCTGGGCATTTCTCATTTTGGTTTTTTGGCATTTTCAGACACATAATTGGTGACTTATTACTTATTTTTGCCGACTGTAATGTATGGAAGTAGGCAATGTCGGATGCAGGGAGGGAGTCTCGGAAAGCTTACTGTTGAATGTTTAGCTTGCTGTTTGCGCCTTGTAGTGTGTTGATGCAGTTATCTGTGTTCTGTCACAAGGGGTCAAGCTTGGAACCGATAGGTCGAAAGCCGACGTACCCTCTGCCACCCCCGAAAAAACCTGGACTACTGAGACCAGCACCACCCCCTTACGGTGAGTAAAACCCATGCGAGCACGAATGGTTGTGTGTTTATGATGTAGTGTCTCATGTTAACACATAAAGTTAAAGCCTTGTGGCTTGGAAAAAAAAATCACAATATAGTGTCTGTTTCCCGTGGACTATAAACGTGATTTTTCATAACGCCAAAAAAGTTTAATATTTACCGCAGCGTTTAGCTCCTCATTAAGTCTTCGTTTTAAACATTTTCACTTCTCTACCGCATTACCCAACTGCACATTGCACATTTCACAACGTGCCAACACACACACAGTATTATAATCTGATAATAGAAAGTGATAACACTTCCCTATTTTAGAGATATCGAAACGCTTGAGTGTGTGTTGTGAGAGAGCGCTGTTAGAGGAAAGATAGGCGTCTTCTGATCGAGTCAGCGCTGCGTTACGGCGTCAACCCTTTTAATGACTTACTGATTAAAAACATGAAGACGGAGAAGAAATGGTCACGTCTTTCCAAATCCGTGTAATTTTCTTCCTTGATTCAATTTCTCAATTTGTTTACTTGGAATGGAAGTCAAAGGGGTTTGAAACGATGTGAGGACGTGTGAGAGCACACAGAACGTTTCTTTAAACATGATAAACAGAAGCCGATTATCATCCTTCTATTGATTTTCACATCTATATATATTTTTGCCCTGAAGTATTGAAGTGTGTATATAAGGGTGTATTTCTCAGAAGAGATGCTCCTGTTTATATTTGTGTGTACACGCAAGCTGGCGTTCGCGTGTGATCGTGTCTGTTCGTGAGAAAGTCTGTTTGTGTTTTCTCACATGTGCCTATGTGTACACACGGCCTTGTATGTGTGTGTGTGTGTTTGCAGGGTTTTCTCCACACACACACACACACATATCTTTATCACACAGCACTCAAACCGGTTGACCTGCAGCCACATCCAGAATGACGTCTCTACGCGTCCACCTTCCTGAATCGCATCATCAAAGTTGTGTGTGTGTGAGAGTCTGAACTGTGAATCAGTGTTTCCTCCGGTGTTATCTGTGGTCTGGAGGTCACACCAGAGACGGGCACTTGTGGCTGAGTGGATTAACCCTCCAGAACCAGAGTAAATATCTCGGCATGAAGTCTTGTCATCCTGCTGACATGTCAGTTCATGAACATAAGCTCTGGTGATCATTGGAGCATCTTCTTTGAAAGATTCCAGTGATGCAAACGTTGGTAAATTTACACAACTCGGATGAAACAGTGGAGGTTAAAAGTAATGTCTGGAGGGCGTATCTTTGTTTTGAATATTTGCTTTTAATGCCCCTCAGGTTCAAAATATGAAGGATATGGTGGGAGAAGATACATCTTTACATTAACATTTACATTTCAATCTTGGTTTAAGGATTTATTAAAAACTATATTTGGCAAACCACAGCATAACAGGTAACATTTAATATATAGAAAAGCTAAAATCTTACAGACCACGACGAAATGATTCAAACGAGAATTATTCAATTGGAGTTTTGTATATTGCCTTTTTTGTTTTGACTACAACAGTCATTTCCCCGGCTCTTAACTCGATCAGTTTAGCTCGTGTGTTTTGTCATTCTCTTGCCAAAGATCTATACACACAACAACGTGCATACAACATATTTAAAGCAGCTTTCATAATATATTTAAATCAATGTCAAATGGGTTTGTTTTTCCTTATGGGACATCACTTTTGATCCGCCACCTGAACTCGGAAACACTTGTCAGTTTGTTTCCAGAGTGGCAATCCGGGCTCAGTTTGTCTAAAGTCACCTTTAATGTGTTTACATTGGGCATTCAGCAGGTCTATCCCAATAGTTCACCTTTATCATTAGATGTTTACACTACTAATTCATGTGCGTGTGTGTGTGTGTGGTGCAGGGCATTGTTTAGTGTTGTTTGTGCTGTGTTTATGACTATAACAGGCGGTGCGAGGGCATGGGTGTGGCGCTGCTGCTGGTTTCACTACTCCTAACTCTGACTTCAGAAAAAAACACACTCTTCCTCTTGATGGCACAAGAAGGTTGAGCGGTAGTGAGAGAGAGAGAGAGAGAGAGAGTTCCTCTTAAGTTTGTGGTTCACACCCTTGAAGTGAACACTAGAGTTCCCACGGGTGGCTAAATGTGTTCATGCCAAGCTGTCACTTAAATACAGAAGGTTTCCATTCTCTCTGACCCGTTCGTAACCTTTCATCTCAAACTCTGTTTTCCTTATCCACATTGATTTTCAATGTAAAAAAGTTTAGACCTCAACTTAAAATGAGGTACAACCGGGGTCAGAAATGAACTTTTGCATTAGGGGCAGAAACCTCCAGTGGCATTTTTTGTAATTGCCTTATTAAACGTTAATGCATTGTCTTTTACTGTATGTCAAATACTTAAATTGAATCAGTTAATTCAGGAAAAATGCAAAATAAGTATGATAATGTTTTAGGATATAATTTAACATTCATATAGTACATGGCTCAAGGTTTCAGGTTGGTCTAATAGTAGTTATCAAGTACATGAATGAAATAATATAATATAACGCTTTAACGGCTCACACAACACTGCAAATCTCTAAAGCACGATTCGATCTAAACACTGCAATGACCATTTATTCATGTTCAATTTTGTTTCATATTCCATCATAATCGTAACAATTATAAAACACTTGGTTTTATTTAGCGGGGGCCCCTTAACACAAATTTTGGGGGCATTTTGGTTCTTCTTGGTGGCATACTTGCCACAAGCCCTTGTTATTCTCTGAGCCGGGATGCTTCGGGTTTAAGAGGTTTGAGATGTTTTTTCATTTTCCTATAAAAATTATTGTTTTTCTTCTTGACAGGTTTCTTTAGATTTACCCTTTTATAATATGTTTTATTTGCACCTATTTTTCTCAATCGGGCTTTCATATGTTGCTGTGTAGTTTCTTTATTTTGGAAATTATTGAAGTTAGTGAATACGTTTTGCCCATATTGCCCAAATTATATGATTATGGCAACATATATTTTAGCATAAACTCTTTTTTTAAATCATTGGCAGCAACTATTATAGCAAATAATCAAGTTCTACAAATTCTGTCTGATTTAAAACCACTTTTTCTTTTAACAACAAATTTTTCCCGTATTGAAAAAAACTGCTTACTAATAACCTTTTCATTGTTGGTTTGACGTTTCCGTTGTCATCTTTGCTTTCTTCACCACTATTTCAGGAAAGACTTCAGCTGTTACGGGTTCAGTCGCTCATAGTCGACCGCTTGGTGGTCCGACCACTCAAAAAACGCATGCGGACCGAGGATCCATGTCCTCGTCCACATCGGTTGGGTCTACGACTAACCCGTCTTCAACCCTTAAAGACTTTAGATCTGTAAGTCCAGTATAGATTAGTCTCTGCGTCCATGTGTCGCTAGTTTCTCTTATCGCAGTGTCGTACATTGAACTCCGCCTCTTTCTGCTTGTAGCTCTAGCTGCATCCGCTGCTGGCTGTTATTAGCTTTACCTTTTTTAGTTTGGCTTTCGCTCTCCCGGTCACGTTTGGCTTCTTGAGGCGTTTTAAGACACGGCAACATTTCCTCTGCAGATTGCTCCATCCTCTAGCATGTCAAGTCTCATGTCAGAATCACGCTTTGCTTTGCAAACATTAAAGTGATCGTTCACAGCCTCATGTCATTGCAAACACATAAGTCTGACTCTAATCAGACGGTAAAGGAGAAGCTGTAAAAAGTTCATTCGACTCGTGCACTGTATTGTACATCTTCTCCGTCATAGTTCTCAGAAGCATCTCATCAGTCTCGTCTCAACGTGTCATATGATGTAAATGACATTTGAGGGCTACTCTCGAGATTGTTTTAAGGAACACATTTTGGTCAATTCGAATGCCATTTTGGCTCAGTGTTTTTTTTTACTCACCATGTTTTTTTTGGTTAAGCTAAACTAGTTCAGAAACCAGTCGTTTAGATATATTGAGTCCTGCAGATCATTTATAATTAAAAACCTAATAAGCCCTTTAACCTTGTTCGGTTGAATTAAATGCATTTTTTATGAAAATAATACAACCAGTAATATGCAATTTATTATTTCTGGCTTTAGCATAGAAAAATATGTGCGCAGATTAGATTTAAACATCAAATAGGCACCATGTGCTAATTCACTTATAATATAACTTCTGACAGTTTGGGTTTTGTCTGTAACGAGGTTATAGGGTTCATGTGACACGGCTAAACGAATTTTATTGTTTGCTTTAGATGTAATACAATGTGTAAACACCATTTCATTTCCACATACCGTGCATGTTTGTATCTCCTCTTTGCTCCGCCTCTCTGAAACGCGCAGATTTTTTGCAAAGCTCATCGCTCTGAAAAGCGACCTGTGCTATGATTGGTCGAATACTGCAAGCATGTGACGTTAATGTAACGTCTCTTATCATATTTGGAACAACAGCTTCCAAAGCAATTGTACTGACAGGGCGGTCTTAGTCAAGTCACACCACGAACTGATGTAGATTTGTGGGGGGGTGGTCACACGAGGCGTTTCAGGCAATGCATCTTTTGTTCCGACACTTCAATTTTTGCAATTATACATGTCTTATACATGCATGGGCAACTTATGACACACCAAAGACACAGAAAAACACGTATACGCCCCATATGACCCCATTAAGAATTATCCACATTGAACAAAAATGTATAATAACTAAAAGCTTTAATTTCTGATGTTTTAAAATATTAAACAAATGTAACATGTGGATAATATTTGCAAAGTTATGACAATATGAATACAGTTAAAACTCTATCGTAAAAAACGCTTAAAACAATATTTTTCTTTAGCATCAGGTGTATTTCTCAAACATCGGGGTCATCTTAAAACAAAAACAACCCATGTAACATGCTTTATCTCTTCGGAAAAGCGACCAAATGAAACGGATGAAGTCGAAATAGTACTAGAGGGACATTTCGAAACACACATCAGTTTTATCTCGGGCACGTGTCCCTGTCCTGTCGCTTGATTTTAATCATTGATTTCTTTATTCAGAAATCCACGTACATTAAACACTTCCAGCACAAAAACGTGAGGTTCTCGTGGTCAAAACAAGAACGCTTTGGGTCTTGGAAGTTGGTGAAGTGACCTTACTTACACAGCCTGCTAATACGACCTCAGAATGACACTTTGGTCTAGAAAAGTGAGAAGCATTTACCAAAGCTCTTCCTGTTTTTTACAGCAAACTGCTTTCACCACAGTGCCACGGTTACATGACATTATTAAATTATTTTTAAATTCATACAATGCATCGATTTCAGGGTATTTTCTAGTAGCCACTCGGTCAGTATGACATTTTGCTTTTGCACATATTCATCGCGGAACCTTATAAGACCAAATCAAAATAAAAATGAAATGCTTATATGTGTATTTCTCAGCGTTTGCATGAGCGTGACGTGCCGTTTGACGTGCTGCTGTTTTGCATGAACTTTGCGCTTTGTATGAGATGCTTTCTTGTGTCTTTAGTCTTGTGCTGTAATTTTTCTTTCTCTCAGGGTCAGAGCACACGACGGTAAGGTAAAACAAAGGTCTGAAGACCACATCTGAGCCATCTGCATGTGTTTGTGTTAAACCAACTCACACCTGCTCCACCCTCCTGGCGTACACACAGATCCATTTCACAAATCTCTCTGAGAAATCAGACGAAATATTGACACGCTTCAAAACATCCTCGGCAAATGTAAACCCCAGTCCCTCAACCACAGGGTGAAAGTGGAAAGCTTGACAGAGTGCAGCCCAGATGGATATCTTAAATATTGTTTGGTTCATTCTGTTAAGATCAAGACCAATATCTTTATTTATATTTTAATCAAATGTAAACGTGTGGGTGTTGTTGCACTAGAAATAACAAATATCAAAGCAAGTTTTATTTATTTTAAAGCACATGAACACTTTTAAAGTAAGGAGATTTGGGGAGGGGGGCTTGAAATGATATAACAATAGACATAATTTTCACTGGACACTCAAAGGAATAGTTAAACAAAAAATGACAGTTCTGTCATCGTTTCTTCACCAGAAAACAAAAGAAGATATTTTGAAGAACAGTCTGACAACATTGAACCCCATTGACTTTCATTGCATGAGCACAAAACCACAGAGACATTTCTCTTTTGTGTTCCACTGAAGAACGAGTCGCATGCCGATTTACAAACACATGAGGGGGAATAAATGATGACCGAATTAACATTTTTGGCTGAACTATTTCTTTAAATCACACTTCAATTCCATTACATTTTAAAAATACAAACAAATGCGGCTAAAGGTTTTCTGAAGTGTCTCACACACGTTTACTCGCACTCAATTTTGCGTCTTTGTTTCCTAATTTTAAACCCTACAATCTTTATAATACACTTGCATATTTTGTTATCTAATGCAATAACATTAATACTTTACATTCCCAAGGTGCTTTTTGGCTCCACCATATACTTTTAGTCACGATACCTTTATTAAATAAATCAGTATGTTTCTTTAAGATCTCATAAAGGAGATTTTCAGTAATGCTTTATTCAGATCACTGTGTTTTGGGTCACTGGTTTGTTTTACATTTGTCTGGAGCTTCACAACTTCTATGCTTTGAATCACTTGTTCTGCAGCCGTAAATATGATCTCAGTCTGTTTTGTGTCAGATGTCACATTAGATAATGTGCACTCTTTCTCCAGATTACTTGTGCATGTGTTTGTTTCATTGCTGTTTATGTCATTGTGATCTTATGCGGCCAACGACTAAGGTGGGATGTTTATAAAATGGCGACGCTTTTGCCGGGGATAAAAATATGAATCTATAAATGATGAACAACATGGTAATGATAACGGGCAAACCTTTTGTATGTTTTTCTGTGAATCGGTTCAAACTGACGTTTTAATGGAAAAACTGATGGATTCTGTTTACTAACATAAATATTGTCAATGAATAACATCAAGAATTTATTGAATTACCTTTCATAGTTGTAGCTCTATCGACCCAGTCCTGCGTGTAATCTTATGCCGTGTATTTGCATGTGTGACGTTTGAAGTTGTTTTATTTGTGGTTCAGTTCGGAAGTGAATCGCAGCAGCTCGAGTGGGCCAAGCGAGAGAGTCAGAAAGAGGAGGCGGCGCGTATCCGGATGCTCCGCCTACAGGAACAGCAGGACCTGGAGTTGGCGCTCGCCCTCAGTCGAGCTGATATGCCCAGAACATGAAGGACCTTTAATGAGACGACATACCAAAGCCGATTTGATATACCTCAAGCCCTTCACCACGTCAATCAGGTTTGCCTCACTCATCATGATGTCATCCAACCATCGGCACTCAATAGACTCAAAAATACTCTGAACCTGAACGTGACGTCTAAACACATTCATTCCTCAGAACAAAACTCTCCAAATGAATTCACATTATCCTGCGGTCAGTCCTCTGTTTTCATATCTTCAGCTTCTGGGTTATGTTTTAGTTTGCTACAATCTCCTGAATCAGTTCGTGAAGCTGCATTTTTTTCTGTAGTTTAATTTAGATGACACTAAACCACACAAACCGCTGTTGAAAGGTCTCAGCGCTGACTCTGCTTCACAGCTCTTCAAGCTAATTCATCTTTGTTTGTGTTTTTAAATGGTTGGGAAAGCATATTTGATCAAGAGACAAAACCTTTCACTGTGTTATGCATTCATATATTTATTGTTTTTGCGGAGAATACCGAACAACGATTTGTAGGATATGGATTGTTTATATTATAAGTTTGGGTGTCCGTTAAGATTTTTCCTTTTATCACGTGAAGATTGTATTGAAGTTTAATGATTTATTTCCCTGTTGGAAAGGTAAGACTTTTAAAAGTTGTATTAAATGTCACACATATTTATCTGAATATAAATTTCTCATTTTGGGGTTAAAAATATTAAGTTATATACATGTTTCATTTTATTATTGTTTATAAAGACTCGACTGATAGTATAAAACAGTAACAGGTTTTGCATAAGGAAAATGAAGACAACCAAGCAAATTCCTTTATTTTATTTTGTTGTGATGTGTGTTCTTATTGCAAAGTGTCGTTATGCTCATTTTTATGTTTTGTCTGGACGGACCTATCCCTCGTACTACATGACATTGGAGTAATAAATATTTTGAAGGGGACCACGTGCTAACCCAATCTGCGTCTTCGTTTTCTTTATGCATGATTCAGAATATTACCTTTCTAGACCGAAACAATGTTTTCCACCAACATGATCTGGAAGCAGCCAAACGTTTAACATCAGAGATCACATACGTTTTAAAATCGTTTGCCCCCAGCGTCAATGGTTGCCAAAACAGTGCGACTGTTTGTAGACGCATACAGACAGGATGTTTTATGCACCTGTTTCACATCAATGGGGATCTTTAAACATCTCATATCCAGTGCTCATTCTCAACTCTTCAGCGTGTAGTTTGCAGGGAACTATGTGCTTTTGATCTAATAGAACAGACATTCGTTTTTTCTTGCCAAAGAAGAACCATTTGCTCAATTGGTAGAGCGCTGTGCTAGCAACACAAAGGTCATAGGTTTGATTTCAAGGAACAAAAATGCACACTTTGGATAAATGCATTTGCAAAGTGCTTAAAAACAAACGTAAAACTGCACATTCAGCCCATTTTACGATGTGCACGATCCGTGAGATTATTTGGGGGGTACGGTGATCTCTCTTTCTGTTTGTGCTGGATCTGTTTGTGTTGAGGGTGAAACGGAGTCTTTGGAAAGATTGCCATCTAAGTGTGAAAATCTTTTAACAGACGCATGAATTTGACTTCTGGGTATGTTAATTAGCCCCAATTGGAATAACAGGAAATTCCTCGGCGAGTTTTCGTGTAGCGACGGCTGGTGAAAGAGCTGATTTTAAGACGGACCAATGAGAACAGATCGGGTGACTGAAACATAAAGCTCGTTTGTGTTTATTTTCATCCTATCGCTCACCTACCCTTTAACCGTCCACACGTGCTGGTCATTTAGAGAACGGTTGCCAGACATTCTTGTCTAGATTTGGGACGTCATTTCGTTTTCACCCAAATATGACAATTCTCATATGGAATTGACTCAACCTTGTGCCGTCCCACATGTGACCTCCTTTGTTCATTGGAACACAAACGAATAAATGCATTAAACTGTAAGGAATAAAGTAATCCAAGTCTAGTGGGTTAATACATGGTTTTAATACAAAATATATATATTTTTTTTTTAAGTTTAACATGCAGATCAACGTTGTAAATGCAAACGCGGCGTCATGCGTCTTTGAACTGATGCGATCTGATGTTTAATTTCTTTAAAATGATTTAACCAAATAAGTAAATGATGAGAATTTTCATATTTGGATGAACTGTCCCTTTAAATTCTGATTCATGACAAACATTGTGACTGTCTTTGGACAAACATACTATCGTCTTAGTATTCAAAGCATCGCATTGTGGGATGAAGTGTGCTGAGGTCATCTGGTTGTCCCGTGTGTATACAACAGCAATAGAAACCATACCGTTTCATAGAAAGCCTGAATGATTTATTATTATTGACTGTTTGTCATCACTACCACTAGTTTGTTTACAGATGAAGAGCAGATACTTTGAGATCTTCAACACGGCTGTAAGTACAGCAAACACAGAAGCTCTTTCTATTTATTTTGCCTTGAGGGCAAAAAGGAGAAGCGTGTATTTCTGTTGGTGTCCGATAGTAAATGTTACTATCATCAACGCACAAAAGTGAAATTATATTTTCGCCTCACTGATTTGGCTAATAATAGCCCCAATCACATTTCTCCTTTTTGCTGGGGAGAATTTGTGTATGTGGGACGCTGGTTCTGGTTTCACACGTTATTCACGAAAGCGGAACAAGAATAAGACAACTAATATCTTTAAAGGTATTTAAAAGTGTTGTTTAGAGGAACAGTATCCTCATAAATGAAAATGTCGTCATTTATTCATCCTCGTGTTGTTTAAGACCTGTGTGTGGAACGCGAAAGAGGATATTTTGAGAAATGTCTCGGTGATGTTGTGTTCAATTTAGTATTTCTTGAAATGTTGACACGCATTTTAGTGGACCTATACAAAAATATATTTGTTTCGCTTTTTTTGCCATCTCACAGATATTTAGTCTCCAATCTTTGCACCCACCTCTTAAAGGGACAGTTCTAAAATTAAAATTCTCTCATTATTTTCATCCACAGTAGGAAAATAAATACTATGGGAGTCAATGGGGGATGAGATCTGTTTGTTTATTGACATTCATCCAAATATCTTCCTCTGTGTTTACCAGAACAAAGACATTTATACAGTTTTGGGACAATCTGAGAGTGAGTAAATAATGACAGAATTGTCATTTTTGGGCGACAATACCTTATCCCTTCTTTTATCCACGTTTTTATTTATTTTTTGGTCTCGAGTCAGATGTGACATGAAAGCGTGGCTGAAGCGTTTCGGTCTCTTTGATTTTCGTGTCTGCGTTCTGTCCCCGGAGTCTGAGATCTTCAGCATAGAGTCGAGCTCCCCTCCGTCCAGACAGATCTAAATTCTCTCTCTCTGTAATTATGTTAATGTGGTGTTTGTATTTATAGACAGAAGCCACAGGCCGCTGGACTCAACCTGTCACAGCTGGAAAGCATCTCGGCCTAAACTATAATACTCGACTCTCTAAGCTGGAGTCTGGGGCGGGGGGAGCACAAGTGCACCCTTGGCTTAACTAAACGCCATGTAATGGCCCTCGGTCGCCATAAACGTCTGGGGTTTCTGAGGACTTTAGTTTCCAGTAACTTCAAAGACGCTTACAATCAGAGACTTGAGCTTTAACACGGACAGGCATTTACAGTAAATGTACGACACAGACAACAGCAAGATTATATTTAAATTTAGTTTAATATTTACAATAAATACAGTACTTACAATATAAAATGTATGAACATCATCTTATAAAAACCCAGGACCTCTAGCCCGAGTATACTGTGCTAATGTACAATGGGCACTGACCAAGTGTCCGCATTACAATAAGTTTGAAAAGAAATGCTGCTCTCGATACAAATTCCATGAAGAGCGTATCAAAACGAAAAACAAATACACAGTTGTGTTGGCGTGACAGGGAGGCAGTTTCAAGAGCAAAACATTGTCATCATGCGTTTCTACAAATTCAGGAGGTTTGCTAGTCTTCAGGCAGTATGTGGGTTTTTAAAGGCACAATGATTTCAAATCGGACACAATATTCAGGACCAGCCCTTAAGGTTACTGTCCCTCCGCCAAAAAAACACTTTTGATTGGCCTTTTAAAAAGAGCTCTGTGTAGTACCAGCTACTTTGTTACAAAAGAATAATATAGATTTCTTTATCGACAAAGGACGATTGTCTTCTGGTCATTAAATAAGGCAGATATGTGTATTTTGATTCAAAGTCCTCACAGGTGCCTCTTCATGTGCAGCGCAAGGTGGTCGGACCTGGAGAAGGCGCGCTCGCACAGATGGCACTGGAAAGGTCGGTGGCCGGTGTGCTTGCGGAAATGACGTGTCAGCTCGTCCGAGCGAGCGAATTTCCATCCGCAGCCCTCCCAGTTGCAATGGTAAGGCTTCTCACCTAATGGATCAAAGCAAGATTTGCGTTTTAGTCACCAGTGCTTAGTAACGCGCGCGTAAGGGACGCTTTGGCCCGTGCGCGCATAACAGTTGTGTGCGTTTGGAACACAAATGCACTTGAAAAAAAACATGTTTTCTAGTATGGTTGAATCTCTTACCGGTGTGGGTTCTGTGGTGCGCTTTCAGGTGAGAGCTCTTTGTGTAAGTCTTGCCGCAACCAACGTAAGTGCATGTGTGAGTCGCCGTGCGCTTCCTCGGCCATGTGCGTCTTCCACGCTTGGGTTTAGACTCCATTAGGTCCAACGGGGAGGACGGTGGTGTTAGAAGAGCCCTTTGCATGTTCGGTTGCATGCCCATGCCGTCGTCGAACACGCCGTACTGGTGCTGCGCCGTGTAGGGGAGCTGCATCTGAGGGTAAGCGGGCGATGAGTGATGGTAACCCTGCGGGAACGCGTTGTGGCGCATCTGAGTTGGACACCCGGAGCTGCCCTGGTCGTCCGGACTCAACGGAGGAGTCATGTTCCCCGTCGCCTGCGGGGACACGGCGAGCCTGGGCTGCTCGAAAGACATCATGCACGAGATGTTCCCTTCTTGTTTGATTTTTTGGCAGCTTTGTGGCACCATGCCCATAGCCGGTCCATAACCGTCCATGGGGGGCTCGACTTTAATATCAACAAAGTCCTGTCTGGGAAAACCCGTCGAGCTGATGATAAATCTTCCCTGAATCGAGTTGCTGCTGCTCATGTCATAGAGGCTGTCCACCTCGGATCTCAGAAGCTCGGCCATCAGGCTGTTGGTGTAAGGGGGAGGTGGTGCGCACTGCTCCGGAGAATGGTACGCGCCGATGCTCGCGGTGTACATGGCGCAGGGTTCAGCAGACGCGATGTACTCGGCACCTGCCTCGAGAGGTCCTGTCGTGTTGGCCAGGATAAATTCCAGATCCAAAAAGTTACTCAGATCCTCGTCGTCCTTGCGGGCACGATATGTGTCCATGTTTTGCGCCACGTTGATGGTTGCGCAGCTGACGCTCAGTGGTTTCTCTGCATCACTTTTCCACCGCTAGAAAAGGTTTAAGAGATATTTAGATCTCAGTCATTAAACATTTATACTCAAGTCAACGGCGTTGGATTAAATCATATTTCAGAAAACATTAAACGTGCATTTTCTTTTACAATGTATCGTGGTGTCTTGTATAGTTTTTTCCACTGATAACGTTGAAACACTCTTACCAGCATATGACCAGGTGAATGTTTGTTTAACTTTATTTTTAAATGTTTTGAACTTTAATGCAAAAATAACAAACAACAAATACTTACATCCTCCCAAAGTTTTTCCTTCTGGTTTGCGAATGTTGAAATCGATGGTAAAATGGTCCCGGATACGGCCATTTCAAAGTGTCAAAAGTGTGGATTTTGTTCGAATGCTCACTTGTTGCTGGATGTCTCAAAAGTCTCTGCGCCTTTCCGTAGAATGAACGTCCAGAGTCATGAAAAAAGTCTGTGCGGCAGGAGCACCTCCTACCTTATAAATACTGTCCCTGGACCAATTGTGCGAGCAGAGGAAACGGCGCTCAGAGTTCCCAAATATAGTCGGTATATAAAGCACAGTGCTCACTCCACAGCTACGCGTTCTCTCAGTGCCGAGTGTGCGCTTTGGCCAGCATATAAACACGTTGGTGACGCGGGTGTCCCGCCCCCCGCAGAGGTGCGCCCGAAAGGCGGGTCACTTTACAGCCACTATCATCATCTGTGATAGTGACATAAAACTGTTACCAAGGCGTTACAACAAAGGCTCGAAACGATCCAAGTGTAAACCTACATGTGCCAATGTGTTATTTTACTGTCTAAATATAATCGCTTTCCAATGCAAGCAAGTGACTGCACAATAAAGATGCATTTAAACATTGAGTATAAATAACTTTTTTATGAGGATGATGATAGTTTTGTGCGCAATAGATTCAAAAGTCAAAACAATGTGCGAGATGACTTTGTTAAATAAATAGAGAAATACATGATATGAGAAAACTGGCACAAAGGCAGTATGTTTGGTTTGAAATATTATACTTATTATAATTCTATATTAATATGTTCAAAGCGAGTAGACAAGTATTTCGACTTTTGGTGTCCATAACGCGTGCTGAATTCCACCTGTGGTTACTCTGCTAAAACAGCTGTGTGAACTTGAGAGCACCTGGTTTCATGCATCCACTAAAAACCCTTTGGATGCTAAAAAACTCTTTTCCATAATGGTCGAGTCACTTTGGTTGACCTTATAATGCGCGTATCTTGGACAGGATCATACTTGTCGGAATGCACTCGTTCAGTAAGTGTTAATTGTGCTTTTCTCACAGTTTTTACTGCAGTCACTGGTTTCAGTGAGACCTATTAAACGCGGTCACCATTGAAAGCGCGATGCATGTGAAAGCGTGGAGACTCCAAAGGCGCATTATCATGATGATTGTGTGCGCGCAGCGGGTTTGTCCAAACGCGGACAGCAGGCGCCAGTCTCACCTGATCTCCACTCGCCGCTCTCAGATGTGCGCGTTAGTTTTCGCCTCATTCAGGTGTAAATGGAGGGGGATTAGCAGCCTGGAATGCTGATGGTTGGTGGGAATTATTGGCTTTGCTTTGCCAACCATTAGTTTGGCTAATGATGTCCCGGGGACGCGAGACATTACACAGAGACACATAAGCTCCATCATGCAGCTACTGACGGGAGAAGAAAAACTGGATGGGTGACTTTTGTTTTACAACAGTAAGCTCTTACAGGAGTCCCCAAACGAGAATCCCAACGTATTACACAATATGTATCCCTCACGTTTTTCGGTTCTTTAATGTACCTTGCGTAAAAGTTGTATAACACTTATTTAGTTGCCACCAATTTTTAGAGTAATGCAATTTCCATGTCACATCACAAAAAACACCACACCATGTGCACAATGCCATACAGCAGAACTAAGGACGTGTCAAAAACGCAATGGTGATATGATGTTTCTAAGAGTTTGAGATGTTCTCTTAGTCATCTGTTTAGTGGAACTGGTTCATTATCTCCACGTGGTCTCATGGGATTGTCTTCTCGAACCAGAGTTTCTTGTTTTTCCTGTTTGTATAAAGAATACGTAGAACGTTTAAGGATGAATTAATAATAGTGATGCCATAGTTGAGGGATGCTTCATGCAGACCATCAGGTCATTTCTGTCATCGCACTGAATGTCTTGAGAAGTCATGTTTCATTTGTTGTTCAAAGAATCATATGAGACAAATGTAATATAACTATGTATAACAGAACTTGGAGGATTGGGTCTTTACTTGGGTTCATATTGAGAGATCTGACTACACACTTTAGTATGCATTGTTGAGATCTCACCTGAAACTGTAGAACAGACACAACTGAGGCTGTGGAAAAATTCGAGAAGCAAAAGTTTCCACAAGAAACATAATTGATATATTACATACATTGAATCAACTCAGTTGTTTCTTCTGTATTAGAAACACAAATAGAAACCAAGTAACCAAGTTGAAACACACGTAGGGTCTGGAGGTGTAAAAAGAATGTGGATTGTAGAGGTCAAATAATCTGGTAAATGTGATGAGAAATGTTCAAGTTCATATTGAGATCTTCAATAATATTAACTTTTGAGCCCAGACGAGACAAATCTGAGCTCAGTTTGAAACATTGTTGAGATCTCTTCTCAAACTCTAATGATAGACACATTGTCAGATCTCTCTCTCTCTCTCTCTCTCTCTCTCTCTCTCTCTCTCTCTCTCTCTCTCTCTCTCTCTCTCTCTCTCTCTCTCTCTCTGATTGTTCTCAGATGGTCCGATGGTGTCTCTCCTCTCCTCCTCCATCACTTAAAGGTGTGAATCACTTAACAGCAGATCTTTACTGCGAGTAGGTGTGAACCCATTGTTACTAGTTTACAAATCTGTGTAAACTCATTCAACTGTCAGTACGATCTGCTGTCACACCATTAATGGCTGAATCGGTGACCCTGAACCACAAAACCAGTCATAAATTGCACGGGTATATTTGTAGCTATAGCCAACAATACATCAAATGGGTCCAAACAATCAATTTTTCTTTAATGTCAAAAATCATTCGGAGATTAAGTAAAGATCATGTTCCGTGAAGATAGTTTGTACATTTCCTACCGTAAATACATGTGTGTGCAGCGAAAACTCCAACAAAAATGCTCTCCACAACGCCATTACAGCAGAGATCCAATAGAAAGCATCAAAACAAACCTCTTTCTTCTTCTGCTACAGCGCCTCTGATGGACAACCTCAAAAGCGATTTTCTTAATGTTTAAATTTTTTTGCACCCTCAGATTCCAGAGTTTTAAATAGTTGTGTCTCAGCCAAATGCCGTCCTATCCTAACACACCATACATCAACAGAAAGCTTATTTATTCAGCTCTCGTTTGATGGTATTAATCTCAATTTCGAAGAATTGACACTTAGGACTGGTTTTGGGGTCCAGGATCGCATTTGTGTTTTTTTGGATCTCGTACGATTCACTTTGTATGAATTCAAACGAATGAACCGCGTTTTAAAATATTAACAAATTCCCATAAGATCTGGCTGGTTGAGCTTATAGTTGCGATAGAGTAATGACACATCAGTTCACAACGCCTCAACAGTCACAAAGAAGCGAATACACTTCGACTTTGTGCTTCTTTCTTAAAAATCTTATGTCATCTCTTGACTGTAAACGATATATAACAGTGCATGTTTTTGGTAACAGTCGCTGTGTGTAGGCAGATTGAATGAAATATCCGTATACGTAATATTTTCCCTTACAGACGTCATGATGATGTCTGCTTGTGTTGAACACTTGTTCATGCTGTCATGGCATTTTTCCAGCCCTCATTACAAGTGTAATTTCTGAACGATGTGTCAATGTGCGTGTAAAATATAAGGTGTGCATGTACCAGCATGTATACTATACTGTCGGCTGTGAAATGTGTTTTTATAGCTGCTTTAAAACAATAAGAAGACAAAAATGTGTTTGTCTATCGGTCGTCTTGTCTATTTTTTGTTTAACAATTCATTAGACACAATGCATCATTTCTATAGTGCGATTGAATTCTCCCTAAATGATTCATACAAGATGAGGTTATTATAAGAACACGAAAACCCTTTTAGTGCTTTTAAATATGACATTCTTCAGAATGAGCCATTATTTCTCAGAAGCTTTCAAAATCATTTTTTGCACAATATTGTTGATTAGGTAACACATGAAAGTTGCAAAACACATGTTTTTAGTCAAATGTACAGTCGAAAATGACTGTCGGTTGTATGTGAGTAAATAGTGAATTACTGTCATGTGAGATTTATTCATCACATAAACATTTATTGGCATTTTTGCGGCAGGCGTTTACCAACAGCTCCTGTAAAGATCTTTCTCATGTCAATCTCGCGTCGGTCTCGCTCACATAATTTGTGTTGGACATTCACGTTACGCCCTCTTGACATACTGTCTTTTGTGAGGATGATGTATGTCTCGTGTCCGAGCTGTTCGTACTGTGAATGCAAACACATGGATTTAATCAGGCATTTGGATGTATGAATCTCATTTTTGGCACTTTTTCAAGTCAGGCAAGACATTTAGAACGTTGTTTTGCTTTTAAAGTAAATGAAAACACACAATGACACACAATGTACTGTGGTAATACAGTTTTGCTTTAAGAATGTTCCCTCTGAACATGTTTTGTTCGGCAGGAAAATTCATTTTTAAGCTTCCATGTAAATACCATAGCATTCTTTAATGTACTAAATTCAAAGATTATCATTTCATGGCACTGAATGTCTTGTTTCACTCCCTTAAAAATCGAAACAATGCTTTAGATGATTCTATAAAGTATCTTTAATGTTAGCAGAATCAATTTATAGCACAAAAACGGCAAACAAGGTTATAAAGAAGTTATTATTTTCAGGACCTTGAGCTATACGTCATCACTGTCAATCAAGAGTGTTGTTTGAACACTTTTATTTGTGACGGGAGTCCGAATAAACATTTAGAAATGATTCAAATGTATCCGTTTCGATGTATGTGTGCCAATGGTTTTCTATTCAGCTGTATTCCAGCGGTAGCGTGACCCCAGCGAGGGCCGGAGAAACATCCCGTCTTCCCGCGTGCGAGCGACTCTGAAATTGAGCGGGATTCCGCATCGAGCGGGATTCTGCCTGGACCTTATATACCAGAGTTATTTTTAAACGCACACCCCCTTCCTTATTTCCGCCTTTCCTCTCAGAGTCAGTCAGGAAGCTGCTTCGGCCCCGTTTCCTGCGCACACGCACGCCGATTCGCGAGGAATCGAAGAATGCTGGCATTGAGCGGCTTGGCCTCTGTAAGAAAAACACGAGACGACGTAGATTCCAGGGTGATAAATGAAAACCAGAGATTGTCTGGCACGTGCGAGCAGCTGTTTGGAATTCAATGGCCTGGACAAAGTCCAGCTCTCATTTGGGTACACTTCAAGCGTTGGTGGAAAATTCTGGAAGAAAAGCTCAGTTTTTCCACTCCGCGCACCTGAGACGACCAAACGTAACAAACTGGACTGAAGCGCACATGACATTATGAAACTGGATTGTTTGGTTTGATCAGTGTTACATAAGAGTTGCCATTGAATCCAAGTCATTCTTCCTGGTCCTGATAGTCGTTTCTAATTATATAACACATGCTCTACAACATTTCCAAAACCTAATGATCTGTCTTTACATTCTCAAGCCACCTTCAGTTTTAATCCGTCATTTAATCTTGTGCATCAAACAGTACAAATACTTGTTTTGTGTTTTAAGGTGTCGCCTATGTAGGACACTTCAAATCAGTCACTAATGAGATTTTTGTTCGTTTCAAATCTTAGTGAGCCGCACTGTTGTAAATCAATTTTCTGCGATCCGTAACTTTTTAGTTTTTTTATTCAAATGTTACTAAATGCTAGCACGTGAAAATCAGTGTTGAAAAACACAATCTCCCGGGAATTCGTAACTATTTGACGAGGTAGATAATTCGTATGAATTCGTACGATCTTATTTGTATGTTCGAGTAAGATTTTCTTTCGCGTCAGTGACTTTAGGGGAGGGGCTTCGGTATTGCAGTATTTTCGAATAATCACATGCTTACGTAGGATTCACATCGTAAATGGTTACAAATTCTTGTGAGATCGGTTTGATTTTCGCCGTTACGGTCATACGTCGTAGCAGCGATAATGAATCAAAGTTTAAGTATCCGTTTTTCTTCGTTTAACAAATTTATTTCACAGCTGTCGAGACATCTCAGATTTCTACCGAAAAGACTGCTTGTTCTTGCCATTTTATTACGAGAAAGTTAAAATCAAAAACGATGGTTTAATTATAGCAAAAAATAAATACGTAGTAACCATGTTTTTTTTCTCGCAGATTGATTAACAACAGGTTGAAAAATTCACAAAGATAAGGTTATAATAAAGGTTTTTAAACTGAGCTGTCAGGTATTTAATGCTAAATGTCAGTTAGACGTGTAAAGAAAATTAGAAGTGACCTGCAATTTGATGTTTTAACAGAAACGGCGATATTGAGACAAAGGTTACGGATTGCAGCTTTAACGTTTAAAATTGACTTTAGTTACAGACTTAAGTTGTTTAACATCATTTATTTAGTGAAAATTTGATATTGTGACAGCTCCATCCTATCAAAACACTGACTAGTTTCTGTTCTCTGTTGACCGATAAAGCAACACAGAACAGAACTAAGGCCATTTGTTTGAAACAGGCCATCGTGTTAAGAACCTTGCATTCCAGCAACACCTCTCTATGATGGCCTCGGGGTTCTGGTTTTCTCTCGTTGCCTCGGTTAGTCGTTTGGAGCTCATAAGGTTTTAATTGGGAGCGTGGTTCTCATTTATTAGCTGTTAACACCTAATCCCGCCTGCGCTCGGCCTTCTCAAAATGTTTGCATTGTCAGAATGGAGATTGTGAAAGGTGCTCTCTGTTTGATTCGTGGAAGCCGAGTGATGTTTTTGCGTGACATTAGCGCTCTGACCGTGGGTTGTGTCAACAATAAAAGAGAGAGACAGCGCTCTGCTATCGCTTTCGTTCCTACACACTGTGTTTTGTGTCGCTTTGGTTTTCACTGATGTGTTTGGGCAGCGATAATAAATCAGAGTTAAGTTGCTACAAAAGTGAAATTTAAATGTCAGTTCTTCTTCATTGTACAAATTGTTTTTATTTCACAGCTGTCGAGAAAGATTGCTTTTTACATGTATACATTTGGCAGACGCTTTTATCCAAAGCGACTTAAATTGCATGAAACTATACATTCGATAAGCAGACGTCTCCGCTTTCCAAAAGTTTCTGGAAAATGTTCCTCATCTTTTTTTAAATGATTTGGCAAATTTGTTTTGAACGATATATCTTGTGACTATTTTAGTCTTTTAGTTTTTTTCTAAAAATGGCGTGCTTTTGTACAATTCACTTCATACATAGCCGCTGTTAAATAGCTACAACGTCTTGTGAGGTCCGTCTGAACATTTTAAGGGTAGTTTAAGGCACCTTGATACATTGAATTTTTCTCAGATTTTAATACTCTCGTATTGTTATTTGAATGGGATTTTGACATATAGCTCCGTGCAATATTTCAGCGCGGGCTGTAAATGCATCTCTCTGTGTTTTGTCTGTTCCAGCGCAGACGCAAGTGCATTTGAACATTCCGGCTGCAAACTCCAGCAGCTGAATAAACACGGTACACTTCGACAGAACAATCCTGTACAGTCTCTTCATGAAACACTCGCACTACATCTCACGGCAGTTACACACCATCAGTATCTGCCTATAACTGCCCAGACACACATTAAATCAGGACCACTTGTTTTTGCCTTTTGATTATATTAAAGTAAAGGTTGCTAATATATAGAATTAACAGAGATTTTATTAAAGTAAAAAGCCATGTTTATTTGACAGATTGATGGCCGTTCGCGACCCAGGCCCACGAAACTAGTTATAAGGGTCAATTTTGAGAAATGGAATTCATACACTGTTCATCTTCACGACATTATGACCTTTGCATGAACTGTCCTCAGTGCGCATTGACTCATTCTCTTCAATCTTCCATGAGTCCTCTTTTTCTTACGGATAAGACTGTGGTGAGGAAGGCGGGACGAGAGCCGTGACGCGGGGCCGGTGGCGTGAGTGATAAGTGCAATCAGCTGTGCGCGCACCGGTCCCGCATCTTATCACGGAGGAGATTGGGAGCTTAAATGGATGTTCGGCAGGACTGTTGACGAGAGAGGACCGGGCCCGAAACTGTGTTTAGTTTGTGTATGTTTTATGGCCGGCAGTCTACCGCGAGGTGGCTGCCGGATTGTTCAGTGTTTATTGTTTATTTAATTAAAGTTTTAAAGTTTAAATGTTCGCCGGTTCCCGCCTTCTTCCTTCCCTTCTTACGAACTTTATTACACTGGTGCCGAAACCCGGGAGGAAGGAGGGGCATGCTGTCGAAGAGCCCTCGCTGCCGAGGGGCATCGTGGTGCGGAGGAGTTCGGGCAGCGCGGACAAGGGACGTCCGCCGGCGGCTGCCCGAGGCGGTGGTGCTGGAGCAAGAAAAATCGTCTGGGACGGAGAGCTCGCTGCCGTGCTCCTGGGCCGAGGTGGGATGGCGGCCTTAAGGAGGGAGCGGAGGGGTCGTCGCCGTTGGCCGTGGGCCGGAATCCTGTGTCCAACAACCATGAGGGTGAGGAACAGGAAACGGGGGACCCGCTACTGGCTGCCCTCACGCCGAGGGCCATCGCCAACCGCCAGGAGGCGGAGGAGGATCGGGCCGTCCCCCCGACGTCCAGCACCACCGCATTGCACCGCGAGGAAGAGCCTCTCGGCTGGGCTGAGGACCGAGTGACAGCGTGTCAGGGAACCGGACAATTTTTTTTCTTTTCCTCTCTCCCCTCTCTCGTCCCTGTCGCTCCGGGGGCTCCCGTCTCCGTTCTTTCGTCTCGCCGGTGCATACCCCCAGGCGCTGCCGACTCCGAGACTGGCTCCCCAGGGGGGGGAGTAGGTACAGTCTCGGGGGTGCCCCCCGGCCTGTAAGGGGTGATGGGGGTATGTGGTGAGGAAGGCGGGACGAGAGCCGTGACGCGGGGCCGGTGGCGTGAGTGATAAGTGCAATCAGCTGTGCGCGCACCGGTCCCGCATCTTATCACGGAGGAGATTGGGAGCTTAAATGGATGTTCGGCAGGACTGTTGACGAGAGAGGACCGGGCCCGAAACTGTGTTTAGTTTGTGTATGTTTTATGGCCGGCAGTCTACCGCGAGGTGGCTGCCGGATTGTTCAGTGTTTATTGTTTATTTAATTAAAGTTTTAAAGTTTAAATGTTCGCCGGTTCCCGCCTCCTTCCTTCCCTTCTTACGAACTTTATTACAAAGACATATACTCATTCGTTCTTATGAACCAGGCGCACAACTCTCTCTGAATATTTTGCGGCCTCGGGTACCAACAAACACTTAAGATTCTTCAAACATTTCACGCATTTCACCTGAAGCGACGCAGGTTTTTGATCTCACCTCCAGTGGTTTTTCTGGATAAGCTGAAGGTTTGACACCTGTCGGGCGTGATTTCTCTCTGCAGATTTTCCTGTGAACAGAGGAAACGGAGCAGGAGCGCTTCCTGAGCAGGCGGTGAATTTCGTCATTGGGGTCACGCAGGTCGAGAGCTCCCGACTGGACCAGAGGTTTAAAAGTGATGATTCAGGTGAAGCGCCACATGTGACTCTACCAGAACATTAATATGTGTCATGTAGAGGATGTTTTAGTTCGCGTTGGGGACGTACGGTTGTGAAAAACACCGCACATTTCCACACTGGCTTACGCTGGTTAGAACTAGAGTAACGATGGTCGCTCCTCTAAAGTTTTAGATAAAATCTCAATCATGTCTCAAAAGCGTCCGCAATCTCAACATGAAATGTTCTCAACCGGTTCTTTTGAGATGGATTGATCTCTAGACTATCACTGTACAATTATTTTGTGAGTTTATTTTACACAGTTTTATGGAAAAACTTCACGGACAAAAATACTCGTAAATCAACCAACTGGGTCCTTCGTGAAGACTTAAGAGCTATAAAAGAGCAACTTTTGAGAAATTACATATTTCTGTGTATGTCATATAAATAAAACGCCCAGGAGAAGATTTGATAAAGTCCTTAATTTTGTTTCATTTAAGTCTCAACTCGGTCTCAGGTGTTTCTCTTAATATGTAGAATGTAAATGTAAAATCATTTGGATTTGGGTAAACATTTTTTTTTTCAAGGCGCCTTACTAGACACTCAACAACACAAGTGACCATTAATACAACATATGATTTAACCGACAAAAATCTAAGAAATCATAGGCAATGCAAACAATAAAATAGGTAGAACAAAACACAATCGTTAAAATTTATAACCCTTATCGAGTGGTATAATCATCGAAAAGCCTACCTAAATGGGTAAGTTATAAGACGAGATCTAAAAGTGGAAAGAGTTTCACTTTCCCGAACGTCTTGGGGTTACAAGTTCCAAAGGGGTTCCATTCGATTCCATCCGGTTTAACAGAATGTCATGTGAAATTGTATCGAATGCTGCACTCAGATTGAGTAAAACCAGCATCCTGAGTCGGTGGATAACAATAAATCATTCGAAATTTTGACCAAAGCAGTCTAAACACTACAGTGTGCGCGAAACCCAGATTTACATTTTTCATGCAAAATGTTATCAGAAAGATGACGGCGGACCTTTTGTGCCACAATCCTTTCCTGGACTTAAGAAATAAAGGGTAAGTTTGAGATAGGATGAAAATGGTCATAATGACTTGGATCAGCCCCCGACTTCTTGAGAAGAGGAGTGATCACAGCAGTTTTAAGTGAGGATGGAACTACTGTATACCAAGAGGTAAGAGAGGATCGACAGGTCTTCACCGAAGATGTAGGAATGGGATCTAGATAACAGGTAGTTGTGATCAATTCCTCCATACTTGGGAGTGTGAAAGTAGAGATGGTAGAAATTAGTGGTTGTTTTGGGGCGGATACCAAAAGCGCAGCGACCTTTATTCAACGGTGAATATGATCAACTTTTCTATAAAAAAACTGGTTCTTGAATTCCCTTTGTTGGAACCAAGACATTTTTCGTAGTACTCTTCCTTCGCTGAACGAAGACCTGTCTTCAAGTCCAACACGTGTTCAGCGAATAGATCTTTATGGCCTATAAGTCCAGTTCTAAGACACCAACGTTCAAGGCAACAACCCTTAGTTTTTAAAAATCGTAATTCCGGAGTAAACCAAGGAGCAGTCTTTGCAAATTTAACAGTTTTGGTTATAAGTGGAGCGTGCCTATCCAGAGTCATTTGAAGTCCAGTTAGTACATGATCAAAATGACGTGGAATGGCAAGCTCTTCAGATAAAACAAAACAACAATATTCTTTCTATTCCGAAATGTAATACTGCAAGGTAATTTAATCTTAGTAAAATGTAAATGGTCATTGAAAGATACCAACATATGATCTGATATGGACCCGGTAGAGATATCACAATTATAAGGAATAATACCTAGCGAGAATTAATGAATTGCTTTAAGCCAAAACTGTATATGCATGAAAGGAAATCCCTACTTGGTGTACTGTTCATATTATCAATGTGAATATTAAAATCACCAAGCAGAATCACATTAGAGGACAACGAATGTTATATGTTAAAAAAGCTGATTTTAGGAGGATGATACATAGTGGCAGGGATGGTAGGTGTCCAACGATTCAAACGAGGTGTATTCTGGCCCTGTTATATTGGCAACCTTCCACTTTTTATTGTGTGTATGGCAAGTCCACCACCACGGGCAGATGAACGAGGTTTGCAGACGTAGGCATAGCCCGGGGGAGCAGAGTGGTTTAACTGAGAGAAGTCATTAATTTGTTGCCAAGTCTCAGTTAAGCAGAGAAAGTCAAACTTTTGCTCTGAGATCATGTCGCAGATAAACGGACCCTTGCCAGACAACGATCGAGTATTCCACAGTCCGAATTTAACATCATTCTTACTGGAATTTGTGCCGATCTGTCTGGGTTTAGCAATTTTGGTGTATTTTAAAATTTATTTGTTTATGATTTGTTGCGATATGAGATAAATGCATTTTTATTTTAGTTTAACTTGAGTTTTAGTTTATTATTGTAATTGTAGTGCAACATTTCCATTTTTCATTTAAAGTTTTTAGGTCAATATTTTATTTGATTTCAATGTACAGAACGCTTTTCAAAATTGCAATTTTAGTCAACTAAAATAACCTTGGTTCATCTTCAATAACATTGACTTTTGATTGCAGACTTGACCAATCCGAGCTCAGTTTGACACGTTGTTGACATCTCTTCTCAAACTCGAATGACGGACACATTTCTGACTCTTTTTCTCAGAGACGCAGATTCGACTTAAGTAAATGTTTCCATTAGCTCTCGATTGAATCTCATTAATGTCCGTATGAAATAATTGACATATGAAAGAGATTTGATGATTGATGCACTGACTGTTATATGAATCTTAACATGTCTCGTCTTGTGTCTTCCATAACTCAAGACGACCAGATCTTGAGTCGTTTGTTAGGGTAGCTGTTAAACTGTTTAACAGTCATGAGTAAATGAGTGAACCTGTTTTTAGGGTGGAACCTCCACTGACTAATAGAAACTTTGGGCTTGGCCCTCACGATGGCCACAGGACAGTTGACAAGTCGCTGAATTTAACGAAGATCTGGTGCAGCGTGTGTAGGTGTGAACAAGTAAATCGGTTCTTGATCCACACCAACAAGAAGCGCAACCTACCCGAGCCGTGTATTTCGTTGGTCGGCCCTCGTGATGCTGTGGTCGTGCGGTTTGATCACCGCTCTTGATGTAGTTTCGCCTTTTCACGATGAGTTCAGTTAAGGATGGAGAGCAATGCTTTGGGTTTGACAGCGGCAGGAAGTGGCTGCCGGCTGTGGTGAGATTGCTTTCAGTGCACACGCCCTGAGATCTAACACATACACCTCGAAAACTGTCGAACATTGAGTTATTTCCACTAAATCACAGTTAACATGGCCAGTCTGTCAGTTACGGATCAAATAAATATGAAAATCATTCAGAATGTGGTCACAACATATTCATTCCTTGCTTGTGCGTTTAAACTGGTGCTGATTCTTTGCTTTTTTATTTATCTTCCTACAGTTAACGTGGATGGGCTCTCTCAAAAGAAGAAATGCTTTTTTTCTTAGTTCCCCGACACTTTATAATGCAGAAAGTTTAGCTTCGGCCTTGAGAATGCTTTTGAAGCTTGCTGTCTGCAGGGTGTTACTGAATGCAAACCTGCTACCCAGACACCGACATGATTGTAAACTAAGGTTTGCGATTGCATGGCTTTTGTTTTTCTAGATGGTAAGCGAATAGAAATGCCTCTTAAAAGGTCTGTCGGGGTGGTTACTATGTCAGAAAAAGACGGTTATAGTCGAGTGGGAGGTTTTAGTATTTTTGAAAGACTCTCAGTTTGGGAATAGATTGATCTGTGTACAGACAGCTATTTTAAACCTGTAGAAAAGAAAACAAGGGCTGACTTCAAAGCCTGTCTAACATATATATGTCACGTGTTCTCTGAGTGTTTGGTTAATGCTATAATGGCCTCGTGGTATTTTCAGTGCCGTCTCTTCTCACAAAACTCTGAACTAGAAAGAGCATGACATGACAGCGTTTCAAAGGACAGATAATGAAGACTGCATTTCAAGAGCACCTGAGAACTTTCAGGTGTTGTGGAGATGCACGTAATGTCCTCAGCACAGATCATTCTTCTGTTATGATAGTTTATTTGAACAATTCTATACTGTGAATTCTATAGCACAGGACATACTACTGTGACAGACCTCTCTGTCTTTACATCTGTCTGTTTTTCTCTCTGTCTATCTGTGTTTCTGTCTTTCTATATGTGTTTCTGTATGTCTGTCTTTACATCTTTCTGTTTTTCTGTCTGTCTGTCTATCTGTGTTTCTGTCTTTATATGTCTGTCTGTGTTTCTGTATGTCTGTCTTTGTGTGCCTGTCTGTCTGTGTTTCTGTCTGTCTGTCTATCTGTGTGTCTGTCTGTGTGCTTGTCTATCTGTGTTTCTGTCCGTCTGTCTGTGTTTCTGTCTGTCTGTCTATCAGTGTGTCTGTCTTTATATGTCTGTCTGTCTATCTGTCTACCTGTGTTTCATCTGTCTGTCTATATGTGTTTCTGCCTGTCTGTCTATATGTGTTTCTGTCTGTCTGTCTTTATGTGTATCTGTCTGTCTGTCTGTCTATTTGTATATCTGTCTGTCTTTCCATCTTTCTCCGATTTTGTCTGTCTGTTTGTGTTTCTGTCTGTTTGTCTATCAATCTACGTTTTGACCCCTATGTCTTTGTTTCTCTCTGTCTGACTGTCTGACTTTTTCTCTGTCTGTCTGTCTGTCTGCCTGCCTGCCTGCATGCATGTATGTATGTGTGTATGTGTTTCATGCCTATCTGTCTTTATTACAGTCTGTCTATTTGTATTTCTATCTGTCTGTCTTTCCATCTTTCTCCGATTTTGTCTGTCTGTCTATCAATCTGCGTTTGACCTGTCTATCTGTGTTTCTCTTAATTCTGTCTTTCTCTCTGTCTGTTTGTCTACTTGTTTCTGTTTGTCTTTTCGTGTTTATCTGATTCTGTTATTTTCTGTCTGTCTGACTTTTTGTCCATTTCTCTTTCAATTTCAATTTAGGTGTGCTTTATTGGCATGACAAAGTGTACACCCGTATTGCCAAAGCATTTGCAGATTGGCTGCGTACAAATAGTGCAATAAGTAAACAAACGAAAAGAAAGATAACATATTTTGGAAACATCAGGTCAGATTGTTTTCTCATTTGTTGTGACAGGCAGACAGATATTGAGCAGCTAACACACAGCAGTCCTTGGATTCATTTCTTTCTTCATCTCTTGGTGTTTCAGTGCTTTGATATAAGTGAGGATCACTGTGTTTTACATGACTTTCTATCTTTAGGATTAGTGGATATTTGCCAAATTCTTCTCTGCATGCATTGTTTGTTGTGTGCCGGTGCATTTGTAAGATATGTGTGCATTTGTGCATTTCTCCGTCTTGTTTATCTATCTGTCTGTCAGGGGGCGTGTCTGACATAATGTCTACTGTTCAGTGATTGGTCACTAGTAATCTAGCATTGTGCCGTCTGTGTTTGCTGCTCGGCAACATCACACCTTAAGAAAAGAACCCAATCCCCTTCAGAATGTGGTCGTATGTCATCATTGTGATGGAGTGATTTAGCGCTGAAAGAGCCTCCAAAACCGTGTGAACTCTTGAGAGAAAGGTCAAGCAGACTATTGGTCAGTCTGAGATGGACAGAAGGCCTCGGGGTGCTCACTGTATAATCTCTGTGCTCCTTAACCTTGACTGTCCACCTCTCTCTCTCTCTCTCTCTCTCTCTCTCTCTCTCTCTCTCTCTCTCTCTCTCTCTCCAGCGTGACCTCTCATCACCTCCGGGGTTATCTACTAATCAGTGGAGCTGTGGAGTTTTGACCTCGGCCCCGGGCAAGAGTGTGTCTCAAGCAGCAGCCACTCGTCACTATTAAGCAGTTCTTTTCTGTTGTTTAAGTGGAGTGATGGTTCAGGTCTAAACAACTCTTTTCGGCTTAGGCCACGATTTTGTGCAATCATGGGATAAGAGCGTCTGATCCCGCCGCTCTTAAAGTGAACCGTTTGTCCCCTCCAGTTACAAGAGACACCAGGTGTCTGAGACCCCGAACACAACAGAACAACTCCACCGTAAATAAAGCGTAAGAGAATTTACGTCTTACGTCTCAGTAATATTTACTTGTGATGGCAAATCAAAAGTTTGGTTTTAATGGAGAACGACAAGAGATTTCTGGATGGTTTTCTTACATTTCCAAACATATTTCTCCACATAATCGAATTGCTGTCTCGAAGACATAATGTTTAATAGATGATTTTCAAGATCTCAAACAACTATGATCCACAATTGTTCTTTTTAAGGGGCTTTCACTAATATTGATCTAATATTACTTTTGAGAACATAAACCTCTGTTTGCAGTTCATTTAGTTTCATACCGTAAACACTTCCTGTTCCAACCAAGCGCTTTATTTACTTTCAACCAGGGTGAAAAGTTGAACTCTTGCGTTTCCTCAAGATCAGCTTCACCATCTTCTGCACTTAAGTTCTGCTCTTATAAGTTAATGTTATGTTGAAATATCACATAACTAACCATCTGAGCTGATGTATGGTGACAGCTTAACAACTACTCGCCTCTGTCACCTTTGATTTCAGAATGAACCCCGTGTATCTATGTTCCACCTGAGGGGTCGTGGAGGTCATGACTCGGACTCTCCTGGAATTCAGTGTGAGCGTAAGTCAAATGTCTCACGTTCTTCTCAAGAGAAGCACAGAGACATAAACAGGAGTTCAAGTCAGTCACTCACTTTGACTTTAATAATGCTAGAAGATGTTCACTATGTTGAAAGGTAATAGTAAAGATCACTAGGGTAATTGTTAGGGTTAAGTTATAGCTGCAGTCAGTTACGTTATGCCATTACTTGCTCTCCCTATTATTCATACACATTTACTTAGAAACTTTTAATCAAAGTCGCTGAGTGCAGCTGCAACATGTCAGAGGAGACCTGGCCCTCCCGGCTGAGGCTGGTTTCCCCCGAGGTTTTTTTTCTCCATTTATTTATTATTGAAGTTTGGGTTGTTCGCCACAGGGCCTTGTTGGCTTGTTTACCGGGAGACCGCTGATATTATATATTAGATTAAAGGTTTGGTAAATTCCGTTAACATCGCTTTATTAGAACGGTCTTGCTTTGTTTTATAAACACCATGCACTTAACTGTGTTTTACCTTTTCTGTTTTCTTATTTTCTCCTGTAAAGCTGCTTCGGAACAATGTACATTGTGCAAAGCGCTATGTAAAAAAATGCAATTGAATTTAATTGATTTAGGGTCTTAAACAAAGTTTAAGTGTGTTTAACGCACAATAAATAGGTGGTTAATTCTTATGCCATCCATCCATCCATCCATCCATTTTCTACCGCTTATCCGGGGTCGGGTCGCGGGGGCAGCAGTCTAAGCAGAGATGCCCAGACATCCCTCACCCTAGACACTTCCTCTAGCTCTTCCGGGGGGACACCGAGGCGTTCCCAGGCCAGCTGGGAGACATAGTCCCACCAGCGTGTCCTAGGTCTTCCCCGGGGTCTCCTCCCGGTCGGACGGGCCCTGAACACCTTCAAGGGAAGGCGTCCAGTAGGCATCCGTAACAGATGCCCAAGCCACCTCAGCTGACCCCTCTCGATGTGGAGGAGCAGCGGCTCTACTCCGAGCTCCTCTCCCTATCTCTACGGGATCGCCCAGCCACCCTGCGGAGGAAGCTCATTTCAGCCGCCTGTATCCGGGATCTTGTCCTTTCGGTCATGACCCAAAGCTCATGACCATAGGTGAGAGTAGGAACGTAGATTGACCGGTAAATTGAGAGCTTCGCCTTGCGGCTCAGCTCTTTCTTCACCACGACGGACCGGTACATCGACCGCATTACTGCAGAAGCTGCACCGATCCGTCTGTCAATCTCCCGTTCCATCCTTCCCTCACTCGTGAACAAGACCCCGAGATACTTAAACTCCTCCACTTGAGGAAGGAACTCTCCACCAACCTGAAGTGGACAAGCCACCCTTTTCCGACTGAGGACCATGGCCTCGGATTTGGAGGTACTGATTTTCATGCCAGCCGCTTCACACTCTGCTGTAAACCGTCCCAGTGCATGCTGAAGGTCCTGGTTTGAAGGGGCCAACACGACAACGTCATCCGCAAATAGCAGAGACGAGATCGTGTGGTCCCCAAACCTGACACCCTCCGCCCCTGGCTGCGCCTAGAAATTCTGTCCATAAAAATTACGAACAGAACCGGTGACAAAGGGCAGCCCTGCCGGAGTCCAACATGCACTGGGAACAAGTCCGACTTACTGCCGGCAATACGAACCAAGCTCCTGCTTCGGTCGTACAGGGACCTGACAGCCCTTAGTAAAGGACCACAGACCCCATACTCCCGAAGCACCCTCCACAGGATGCCACGAGGGACACAGTCGAATGCCTTCTCCAAATCCACAAAACACATGTGGATTGGTTGAGCAAACTCCCATGAACCCTCCAGCACCCTGTAGAGGGTGTAGAGCTGGTCCAGCGTTCCACGGCCTGGACGAAAACCACACTGTTCCTCCTGAATCCGAGGTTCTACTATCGGCCGTATTCTCCTCTCCAGTACCCTGGCATAGACTTTCCCGGGAAGGCTGAGAAGTGTGATTCTTATGAATTGGCAAAATCATTCTTAAAAAAATGCTGGATTATTTTCAGTCCAAAAGAGACAAAGCCAACTGTTGTGCTAAATCAACCCAGGGAACTTTAAGATTTAACCCAACAATGAGATGAAACAATCCAGCATTGGTTAATTTCAACACAGTTTCACGGAAATACGTGACTGATTGTCAAAAACTAAACTATTAATTCATGTTTATGGACACGGATTTCCCCTTTTTTCCGTGTCAGTCAGCACGACTATCAATCGAACATATTTGAATATGCTGTATCTTAATAAATCAATGCAATCTGATGGGAATTCATACCTATTTTACAAGGTGGCTCATTCGTGTGAATTCCTGTTTCCTACAATCTCATACGTATGTTTTGTAATGATTTGACTTTACCCCGTGACGTTAGGTTTAGGGGCGGGGTTAGGGGAGACATTTTTCTGTGCTTTTGCCACCCGTGAAGCTTTTTCAAAATTAGCTATTGCGGCTGTGATTTTAGGGTTTGGGGTAAGGTTTTGGTAAGCTGCCTTGAGACTCGGCGCTGTGTTCAAGATAACCCAGCAAAATAAAACCAGCTTTTTTTATCGTACAAAACAAATCTAAAATGTTCTCAATATCTGTCACTGATTGTAGTATTTAGTATTCTATGAAGTTCACAGGTGCACCAGTATGCGGTTTTAATAATTTGGTGGGCTTTTATCCTCAATGCTAGTGAACTCACATTTAATTTAATTTGGGTTATAAAGCATCTTAATTTTGCGATATATGATTATAATGGCAGGTGCATCATTTGCATTTAGGCTTGTATTTACTTTCCATGTCCTTACCATGGTTTTATATTGTAATGCTTAGCGAGCACAACTAAAATGGTCCTAAAAGCTGCCGAAAAGGTTTGTGACTTCTCCATTTTATTTCCATTCAGTTTCATTGCTAAGAGGAATAACGGAGGCATTAAAGAGATGTTCTCTCTGGTTTAGTTTAAGGCCTCGCATGCGGATGCACATATTTCCCATCTGTAATGCGGGCGCTCCGTGGCTCTCTGTGGGCGTCGAGTGTGGCCCGGGACATTTTTTACGGTGCATTGCAAAAATGTTAGCGTTGAACGAATCCACTGATGTCGCCACAAACACGATCGTGTGATTCACTTTCCTGCAAGCATGCGGTTTAATAAACATCTGAACAGCAGAACACAAGGTACCCCTCGCTTATTCCACGCCGACCCCATCATCAGGCGGCCATTTTTAGAGCCCGCCGGAAACGTCTCGCTTGGGTGTGGCGCGCTGCTCCGATCCCACTAATGACGGGTTGGTGGGGGATTGTTCTAATCTGGAGAACCCAACGTTTTAGGAAGTTTTACTTTTGACTTTAAAATGGAAAAGACCAGAAGAAGCGTTTCCCAAGCACAAATGCCTTCTGACGGTGCGACCACCAGGAGAGGAATGAATGAAAATGAGCGTTTCAGTCCTTTAAATATCAGACCACCCACTCAAAGACTAACAGAATAACATCCTGACTTTGTGTATTCAAGGATGGTCCCTTTCTGGCTCTTGGGTTTGCTTTATATGTAATAATAATTTGATGGGAAGTACTTTATAATTCTCGAAGGGATTTATTCATGTCAGCGGGTGCAGAAATAACGTTTTTAGTTGTTGTTTTGTGTTTGTGTGCTTTTCAGGGAACATGTAAGAAAGAAACATCACAGATGAGATCTCTTTAACACCTCAGTAATTTCTCCTAGACACCAAGGAGATTAAATGAGACGAGAAAACTAAGTCTCATCTGCGTCTCTTGAAGAGTCATAAATCTAACATCTGAGAATGAGCTGAGAACTCCACCGAATCTCCTGAGATACAAAAGAGCAACAACCGAGCAATAACATTCTTATCTGGTGGGCATTCAGAAACAATTCAAAGGAAAAGATTAGTTTTTCTTGACAGAAAGTATAGTTATAAATGTTGACAGGTATTTCAGACGAGCGCTCCAGGTTTGAGGCGAATGTGCTCTTGGCGTGACCTTGCACTTTCCAAACATGAGGTTTATGTCATGATCCTATTTTAGCCGAGGTGACTCACGGTGTGGCAGTCTGATGTGAGGGAGTCGCGAGTCCTACACGACGGGCTTTTCTTGGAATGTGCCCTCGGCACGTCTTTTGTCGATGTGTGCTAATTTCAGAAGTCCGCCAGCGTGCCGAGGCCGCCAGGCACCCATAAAGAAACGGGCACGAGATATTTTTGGAGCGTTGGTTTAAAATGGCAGGAAGACGTGTAACATGTAATTGTACCGTTCTGACTGCCCTTTTCAAAAGATGAGTTGACTGTTTGTGAACGAGTCAATAACCTTTTCATTAACCAAATTTAAAAGAACACATTATATCAGGGAGTGGGAGGTGAAGTATTAAGAACAACATGACCTCATGTCCGAGCATTCTTTTAACAGTATCAATTGCCTGTTTTCTTCGGAAGACCATCAAGGAGTGATTTTTCTTAAAATGGTCATCATCTCTCAACCTCGTGTGAGTTTTTTTCTACAGAAAATGATTTATTTGTGGTAGATTCACACTCCTGTTAAGGTTTGAGAAGATAACACACTTTTGAAATCTTAATGACTTAAAGATTTCTTTTTCTTAAAGGGCTAGTTAACCCAAAAGTCACAATTCTTTCAAAATGTTTTCACCCTTTTGTCTTTTAAAACCTTTATGCGTTTCGTTTCTTTCTCCTGCAGAACACAAATGAAGATATTTTGAAGAATGTTGATAACCAAACAACACTGAACTCCATTGACCTACATTGTATCAGCACAAAATCACCGAGACATTTCTCAAAATATCATCTTTTGTTTTCCACTGAAGAAAGATTCACATACAGATTTCACAATCACACGATGCAATAAATGATGACAGACTTTTTGATTTTAAGTGATCTCTCTGATGAAGTCCTTCGATCACTTTCTTTGAGAAAAACACTGAAGTTTCATTCATTGTTGCTAACAATAGATATTCAAAGTAGTGTCTGACTTCTATAGATCATATTTTTTATAATAATATATTAAAAATTTCGAGAGTTGTACTTTAGTGTGTTTATTTTAAGGTTAAGAAGCTGTCAAATCAAAAAGAGTCCGTTCACTCCAGTGAAGACCACTATACCTATACAGATAAATGTAAAAATATAACTTAATAAAATATATTTTCCTAAAACTTTTTTTAAGATTAAGAGAAATGTTGAGTCCACACTACAACTATAACAATAAAGATACTGAGAAATTATACACCGTAAAGAATCTCTGTAGAAATGACAGTATTACTGGCGGCAGTTTGCAGTAACTTACTGTAGATTTACATTTACTGGAAACAGTTTATTTAAAGATAAATGATCATTAAACACAAACAAGTCTTTATCCTTACAGAAAAAAACTATAAATAGCAGCCTCGTGCAAAGCATTCTGGGAACCAAAATTGGAATAAAAGGTTTATGTGGATTTCTGGTTCCCAGAATGCTTTGCAAGAGGCTGTTATTTTATAGTTTTTTTCCGTAGCGTTAAGATTTGTTTATCTTTCTCTGAACAAACTGTTGCCAATAAATTATATAAATATAAATCTACAGCAAGTTACCGGCAACTACCTGCATAACTACGGCAAACATGTTTACAGTGAAGGGATGTGAGCTGGACGGAGAGAGAGTCAAAATCCATTTGTAGTAAATCTGCGGTGCATGAGCTTAACATAAAAGCGTTGTCTTTGGTGTAGAAACTGATATAGTAATGTTAAAGTTATGTATATAGTTTTTGCTATGAACAGGCTGTCCTAGTGAATAAATATGACAAATTTTAAGTAAGAACAATGTTGTGTTCACCTGTTGTGCACTTGCTTAACAAAATTTCTGTTTTGTTTTTTTAATAAGGCATTTTCACCATCACATCGTTGCATCCCAGTAAACTTACATTTACCAACTTACAAGCCCGAGCTGCTGTGTTTCTGTAAAAGATGAGCTAATGTCACTACAGAGCGATGACATCGGCCCACTTTCTGTGAGTCAGTTTTTCTGCCTTTACTATGAATGCTCATGAAGTGATTCAGACACGCGGGGTAACTGAGCAGAGACCCGGCGTTCCACTGACCTCACCGCCATCGTGTGGTGTGAGATCCTCGAACCTCTCGCCTTTTATACCGCCTCTCAAAATAGCCGCCGTCCCATTGGCTGAGAAAAGCCCTCTTGTTGAATCACACCGAGCCAATTAGACAGCGACACTTCCTGCTCTGTGAAAAGATGTTTCCTGTTGATAGAAGGTGAGAGGGAGAGAGAGAGAGAGAGACTGCTGTTCTCCCGCTGTTTTCCTGGACCTCACTGTCGTTACACAAACATTGACACGGCTCTTTGAACCCTGGGCAGCAGACTGTAGATAATCCACTGACCCGAGATCAGTATATAAAAACTATTCTTTTTACGGCAAATTGGATTCATTGTGAAGAATTTTATGAATGTATGTAGAATAGAAAATATTTCAGACATAAAAAGTTTTGAGATGAGAATAATTTTAAAGGTACAGCTAAATTCGCACACACACTGTGTGTTTCAACAGTAGCATGTTTGTGCTTGACATGCATGTAGGGAAACAGAGAAAAATGACACAGATGTTTCCTCCGTTTGTACAGAACTCACAGAACATGTTTGATGAATCGACAGACAGCACTGCAGGAATACACAGCAGTTTATTGTATATTTAATGATACATTTACACAAATAATGCCATAGAACTATTTTGACTGAATGGGTCCATAATGAACCTTTAACATTTCTGTTAGCAAAAGGTTCTTTGCTGTAGAAACAAAAATCGTAAGAAAATGTGAGCATATACAAAACATTTTTCATAAGAACTTTGATCTTCTCGGAACCAGAAATAGATTTGATGCACATTGTGAAGCACCGTTACTTTAGGAGTGTTTGTGCTAGTAAAGACTACAGAAAGATAAAAAAAATATTCTCCTAAAACCCTTTTACTGAAGGGAACCAAAAATAGTTTGGGTGCCACAAAAGTTTCTTCAGAGCAATGACATAGAATAACACTTTTTAGGTCCCCAATGAACCATTGAGTCAACGGATCTAATAAGAATCGTTTCATTCTTTTTCCACTTCAAAGAACATGAAACAGGAATGTTATTCAAATGTTAAAGGTTCTTTATGGAACTGTAAAGCCTTACATGATTCTTCAATGGCATTATGAAGCATCTTTAAGAGTGTATGACATCTCCATGAAAAACACTTTGTAGCTCTTTTATTTATGGAACTGTATTCCCATTTTTGGAGTATACCGTACTTTTGTCTCTCTGGACAATCAGAGTGTGTTGAGAAAACACGGAAAAATACAGTAAAGGAAAGTTTTTGCTGCACAGACATAAAATAATGGAAAGCGAACAATATTTCTGTAGAATATCGACTGTCATTGATGTGCATCATCCATTGATGGATTTGAATGAATCGGTAGAGCATTGATACTCGCAGTATCATTCAGGTAACAGTTGTACCTGAATAAACGCAAAATGTTCATTTTTGACCCAACTTTCTAGAGCGTGGGTGTTTGTTTATCTAGTACAAGACATAGAAATCGCATGCAGTAGACGGCACATATACATTTATTTGGCAGATGGTTATCCAAGGGACTCATTGGATAGTCTATTCAAGATATACATTATCTCAGTACAGTACGTTTGATCCCTAAAACTGAACCCTTGACCCTTCACGCTGCTGATACAATGCTCTATCGATTCATTCAAATCCATCAATGGATGATGCACATCAATGACAGTCGATATTCTACAGAAATATTGCAGCTTATTCTCTTTCAAAGCAGAAAAAACTTTCCTTTACTGTATTTTACAGTGTTTTCGCAACACACAGAAGCTGATGATGTTTACAGTAAACCACAACATTAGTCACGCTTTTCTCTGGAATCCTGCGGTAATGTTTGTGAAGGAATTGATCATGTACTGATTGATTATTATCTCTGGATTGTATTTAGCATTACCGCATACGGTCTGATGCAAGAAAAATGTGAAATTGGTGCTTTTTTCGCACATTTTCCAGTAAAACCAAAACCTGACTTCCGCCACGATTATGAAATCTTTACAGCGCTTCTTATCTCAACAAAAACAAATAATTGAGTAGAACGATCATCAACACAAACACCCTTCACTGTTCATAATGTGACATGTTGCAGTTCTAATAGTTATAATGATGATGTAATGTAGGTAAAATGAAAATGAATTAAAAGTTGAAGTACTTGGCTTGTAGTTGTGTTTACTCTTTTAATAGACTAGCTAGGCATTTAAATACTTCTTACACATATTTTTATATGCAAGTTTACACAGTAATAATATAATTTATAAGAAAATGTATATATCATATTATACAGTCTATTTTAAACTACAAGTATGGTGTTAAGAGAAGGAAAGAAAGAAAGAAAGAAAGAAAGAAAGAAAGAAAGAAGGAAGGAAGGAAAGAGAGAGAGAGAGAGAGAGAGAGAGAGAGAGAGAAGGGGAAACTAAATTCTCAAGTACTGTATACTTGCATTAAAAAGCGCTAGTTTATATTGAGAGTGTACTTGAAAGTGTACATTAATAAACTTAACAATACAACAAGTGCTACAAAGTTTGACTCTGTAAACTAGCAGTATACCTATAAATGTTGTAAAGGAAGATGGTTTTTGACTATGGGAATAATTGAAATAAAACGACGTTGCTTTTAATTCAAGTTAAAACTTTTAAGTTGACGTAACTTATAAAAACAAGTTTAAACGTTTTAACTTAAGTCAATGTAAATATAAATGAAATGTTGCCATGACTACATCATTTTTTACAGTGGTAGTGTTGTTGCAGTTCAAATGAAACTTCATGTAAAAAGTCTACATTTACAATTCATCCTCAAGTAGCACTGAAACAGTACGCTCGCATGTTTACTACATTGACATAAGTATGCTTACTGCAATAATTATATCTCAAATATATTTGAACGGGACGTGTTTTTTCGTATGACTCCGCAGCACAGTGTCATTTCTACAATCTCCTGAGAACAAGAAAGCACGCTACCTTTGGAAAGTGTTTGAGAGGAAATAGTTAGGAGGTCAAACAGTGTGCTCTCTGTGGAGCCTTGAGTGGGACGTGTGGAAAAAAAGCAGTTCTTTCTCAACAGCCATTGCCTAAGACACCTCATTTTAGGAAAAAGAAAGTATGTCCTTGTTCCAAATATAGAGTTTTGGTCAGAGAAGTTTGTGCCGGTGGTGGGTTTGGAAATGAAGTCTTTTGATCTGGGTCAGGCCCTGTGGATGTTGTTTACTCAGGGCTTGAGGGAGCTGAGGGCCCCAGATTCTCTCTAACCAGCAACCCCTAAACTTCAAGAGGCCGGCCGCAGAATGACCAGAGAGGACAAAAGACACTCCTACCGACATTCTGGAAGACTTGTCAGATTGGATTTCCATATATGATTTTAATCATACAGATTCCTCAGCGGTTCTTTGTAACTTTTTTAAATAAAAAGACCCCAAATGTTAAATCTAGTGTTTAAAGCGTCTTATACCTCGATTCGCAATGGTAAGCTCGTAGTGATTTAAGATTTGAGCTGTCGGGTACATTTTTGCCAGAAATGTCAACAGTTTATCGACACACAGTAGAAAAGTATATTCATCTTTTACTTTTACAGATATTCCACGTAAAATGTGTGTTTTATGTATAAAATATGGTAAAATTACAGAAAAAGGCTGCAAATTTAGGAGAAAATTTTGAATCTTACAGGGAAAACAGTTATTTGATGGTATATTTCTTTTTTTTACAGTGTCTGCTTATTGTTTCAAGCACAGATGTTGATGGAGAGGCTAAATTCAAGTACACATTAAAGTGTCCATTTTTACAGTCGTACATTCTTTGTTCCAATGAAATGAGCTTTACAAGTGGATGCTGCACACCGGAGGTGGTTGAGGAGAGACCCCCTCATATGATTGTAAATATAAAATGCCTCATTCATTCATATTTAAAGTTTTTGTTCAGTTTTGTAAAGTTTATTTTAACTCAACAACACAAGTTAAGAAATCTCAACCTGTTTTATGTTACAGCTACTTAAAAGAGTAAAGTCAAAATGTTTGGTAAAGCTCAAATGTAATTTCTTCACTTGGGAATAGTGTCTAAACTCTTCTTGTCCCTGTAATTTCCATAAACAACAGAACATACTGCCAACAACATCCATATGTGTCACAGCTGCATGTTACATTTCATCTCTAAATTAGTTTTTATAGACCAGTGAAAGTTTTTCCAGTTTATTAAAAATGCATGATGCTGTGTTTTAATTTGCCCTGAAGGTGCCGGCCAGAGAGCACACGCCTGATCTCTAAATGCACGCTATGTAGAAAGTTTTACAACATATAACGCACTGAGCACATCTTACATCAACAAATTAAATTAAAATACAATGGCTTACAATGTGGATGTGTTTTCTTAGCATGTTGTGATGAATTGTGATGATTAACTTACTGATGAAAGCGTATAGAAAGAAGAGTCACACATGAAGATGAAGTGATGAAAGAGTTTATGGTTGAACGGGAGGAATTACTGTGTGTTGTGGAGTGAGTTCAGAAGGTCACAAAGATGCGGTTTTTGTGGAAATACATCACTGTTGCAGCAATGATTTATTTGCATGTAAAGCCGAGCGGGTTGCATCACACATGTTCGTATTTTTTTCACTCCCAAATAGGTGTCCGATGATGATCAATATGATACGATTGCTAAATATTGCATCATTATTGAAGTTGCTGTAGTAGGATCATGATTTTGAATACAATTTCAAGAACGACTGACACGTAATATATTTGAATATTTATGACTATCAATCAGATGATTTACTAGTTGATACGAATAGGTGTCATCCGTTGTCTTCTTATGAATGACTTGGGTTTGTCATTGAGTCAGTGTTGCCGATCCAAAGCAGGCCCTTCGTTACCAAACACCAAAGAACAAAATAAGGAGACAATTATGAGTCATTCGCAAACTGTTAAACGTGAAACTGTTGGTTACTGCAAATCTGACACGACACGACAACGGCTTTTTCTTAATGGGCCGCATCCAGTGTGGACAAAATAAAAAACGGAATGTGTGCTAGCGTGTTGTATTGTCTTTTATCGTGTCGTGTCACGTTCGGTGTAGACACATTTAAGCGTTATCTGCGAGATGTGGGAATATTTGATCTGTTAATTGGTTGGATATGTCAGATTTATTGCATGACTCAGGCAGAGAAAACATTGTTTACTTAATCCGCCGAGTCAGTGTGAGGGTGAAGGTATAGATCAAATAGGCCAATTGATTGATGGAAGGTTTGCGAAAAAATGTCATGCTCCATAAATATTTTTGGTATTGTTTAAATAAAAAAATACTGTAGTTTATTTTGATACGTGGTAAACTACTGCAAACTACTTATTTTTTGCGATTTTAATGAAAACTTCGGTGGGTTGTTACATAACGTTATGTGCGTTTGACCTGACATGCCTAAAAACATTACACATACGTTCATTGCATTATTTTACAAGGCATGAAATATGACTGTGTTTCTGATGGATTTTTGGTCAAATTCGTATTTAACTTTATTAAATAAGTTGTTTGGCAAATGGTTCATTTAGTAAATAGATTTGTTGTACCAGCAATGTCCAAATACAGTTTTTCCGTTCTAGAAAGTTCAAATGTGAAATCATTTGCATATGGCAACGTGCACAAGAGAGTACAGGAACGTTTTTTTCCCACTTCAAGCACTGTTTTTAATGTCATTTTGAGTGTTTGTCCACAGCAGATATCAACTTTTTAAGAGATTTTTTTTTAAGTTGAGTCGCATCTTGTGTGGTCAACGTTACACATTATGCATTTTTCAGTATTACCGTACATTTAAAGCAATTTAAACAAAACAGGAAAACTCTGTATTGCGTTTTTTGCTTTATTTTAAAGTAACAGGCATGTTCCACGCGACTACGTCGAAGCACAACACATGAAAAGTAACAATGAAGCACAATTATTGGCATTCTTTCTGTTGTTTTACTGCTTCATTCGCTCTGTGTTTGCTTTATTTGCTCTCTTTAATTGTTTGCATGCAGAAATCTTCAAATTAAGTCGCTTTCGTGTGAATGTTCCTTCTAAGAAACCTTAATGTAAATGTAAACAACAGCATAGTTATATAGCAGCGGTTAAATGTGTCTATTGTGCTGACATTACCCTGAGGGATCTCAGCTCGAGTGGTAACACAAGTCCATCAGGCCCGGCTTACTCTCCACAATCCACTTTTGTGCCGAGAGCACGAGGAACCCTCCCGAACAAAGGTGAGGAACGGATATTTCAATGCCTGGCCTCTGTATTCCGAGTACATGAGTCATCTCTGTTTGGGATGGGATCAGCCAGAGAATGAGATGAACGCTTTCCTTTGTGTCTTATGTTTATTATGAATCACCTTACGATAGGGCCATGTGATATAATGTACTATCTCTGAGTAACGTGTAAGGTGTGTGTGAGAGTGTTCGCATACCAGCTTGAATAAAGCTTACAGCTTCATCGCATGAATATCACGACAACAACAATCCTTGAGTTACTTTATATTTGGTAAATGCAAAGTGCATGCATGATTCTATATGCAATGCTACTGTATGTATTCTATACTTAGAGTTATGTATCAATAGTCTTAAAAATAAAGCTGCTTAAAAGGTTGACACAGCGTTCCCATAGAAGAACCATTTTTGGTTCCACAAAGAAGCATTCAGAAAAAGGCTCTTTCTTTCTTTTTTATAATCCGAAGAACCTTTTTTTTGCCACTCAAAGAACCTTCAGGTGTTAAAGGTTCTTTATGCAACCAAAGGGTTCTTCTATGTCATCGAAGAACCTTTTAAACCTTTTTTAGAGTATAGATTACTTTCAAAGGAGAACGTTGAATGATTCACTTGAGAATGATTTCTGGTGGGATCAGTTCTGCTTAACACGGAAGGCGGGGAATCTCCTCAACCACCACCAAGGTGGATGCTGCACATTGGTGGTGGTTGAGAAGATTTCCCCCTTCCATGTAAAGCGCCCTGAGTATCCAGAATTATCATGGAACGCTCTTTAAGAAACGCTTCAAAAGGATCTTCAATGCCATAGAAGAACCCTTCGGCTCCACAAGGAACCTTTAACATCTAAAGAACCTTTCTGTTTCAGATTATAAAAAATAAGAACCTTTGTCCGAATGATTCTTTGTGGAACCAAAAATGGTTCTTCTATGGCATCGCTGTGAAGAATCTTTAAAGCACCTTTCATTTTAAGAGTGAAGGGGGCAGGTTTTAAAGGCAATACACAAGACACCGCTAGGTTTTGGATCATTTCGAGCATTGGTGTTTGTTTGAGATTATGTGCTGTAGGTGTGGTAGTCCTCGGATGACCCAGTGTGTGTGTGCGTGCATGTGTGTGTGTGTTACACAATCAAACGTGGATACAGTCAGGCTGGCTGTGACCGATCACCATGCATGATGGATAAATTAGTTTGATTGTTGCTATAAAATGAATGTTCGATCAATATCGTTTGTTCTTGAAACAGTTTGATAAGAAATGTTTGACACCGTTGACGTTTGATTGTAGATTTTTGTGTTCTGGAATAACTGAGAAGAAAATGCTGGACATTGTCTTACGGTTCAATGGTTTTATTTAAACCATCAAACGATCGAGTTAGTCCATATTTTACCCAACCGTAGGTTGAAACAACCAAGCATGTTCTTATTCAACTCCAGGAATCTAACACGTGTTTTCTCTAGACTTTGGGAAAATGTCTCAATAAAGATCATTGTTCCAAAAACAAATTAAATTCACCATTCATTTTATAGAGAAACAACATGCAAGTCCTTCATCTCAGTTTCATCTCATTGCTGGCAATGACAAACTGACGGTGAGATCTCATATTTATCTTTTCTAAGGAAAGGACTCATCTTATATCTATATATTCTGTGTATTTTATATGTGTTTCTCTTTAACCAGATGTGGACAGTACTTAAGTATTTTTGACTTTAAGTACCTTTTCCAAGTATCAATACTTCATGAGAGTGTTTTTGTTTTGGAAAAATAAATGTACCGCATTGTAAAGCATGTGTCACACTTTTACATTTAATACATAATTTAGACAAAATTAAATCCACTCACAAAAGCAAGAAGTTAAAATACTATGCTAGATTTGAGCTTGTGCTTAAGTATTAAAAGGAAAAAAACTTCATTTATTCATGAAATGTATTGGAGTAAAAATGATATAATATGATATATGCTTTGTAATGTCGTGAAGTTACAATTTTCCAAAGTAAAACAATCTCATAAAGTTCACATATTAAAAAATTTACTTGAGAAATAAAATACTTAAGTGATGTCTACCTCTGCATTTTACAAGGTTTTATTTTGTACAGCTGCTTTGATGCAAGTGACATTGTTGATTTCTTCTTGTGGTTGTGTTTTGGATTTGTCTTAAATGCATTTTGTAAAATGATATAATGCATGTGCTTTTTCTTTTAATGTTGATGTTGCAGGTCAAACACGTGTCCGTATATAAAAGTAAACGAAAACTAAGAAAAACTTATCAGAAGTCTCTAGACCAAGCGTCTCGGAGTCAATCCACCCATGGTACCTGTTCACAGGTGAGTCACGACACAGTCAATCTATTACCAGACCTCTGAGTGTTTTCAGTGCCGTAATTCATGTGCCATTAAACAGCGTCTGATAAGATAAAGTGAAATCTATTTACAAACACCCACACCAGAGATTATGTGGCTCGGTTTAGCCGTGCACTGTCTGAGCTGAATGATTGAGCATTACACCGATAACATGATCCAAACACAGAAAAACAGATATCAAATTAAAGGCTTTAAAGATTACTGTATCTGACAACTTAAATAGCTGCACACATTAAAATAAGTGCGGAGAGGATTGACAGAACATTGAGTCAGCAGGGCTGATTTCACTTACATCCGTAAAACACTTCACAGTCATATGAGAAAACACTTTCAAATCGCAATTATTTCGCACCGACATCAATGATATTCAATGGAGAACAATGGAAACTTTTGCTTGAGTCTCATCGGATATTTCTCTGCCATTAGAGTTTGAGAAGAGATGTCAAGAATGTCTGAAACTGAGCTCAGATGTGTCACGTCATATTTCTCATCATAGTTACCCAAATCCAGATTATTGGACCTCTACAATTTACATTCTTTTTACATGTCTATACTCTTCCTGGATTCAAACAATCGCACTGTCATTTGTTTGTTGTAAAATTTTCCTAAGCCTTTTTATGAGAAACCAGACAAAAATAAGACACGCTGATGTCTGCAGAGATCACAGTGTGAACCCGTCTCGGAGAGAAACCTCTCAAGAATGACTGAAATGCCATCAGTATATTTCAGAAATGTGTGTGTGTACGCGTCATCTGTTTGAAGAAGAAATGCTTTGATATCTTGTTGTCTAATGCGCTGAGATTAATGTTATTCAATTCATTTCAATTTGATTTGTATAGCGCTTTTAACAACATTGAATCGTTTCAGCTTTACAGGAAAAGATACTTAAAACATAAAAATGGTAGAATACTGTATTTCATGATATAGAAAGAGTCAGACCATTCTAATAAACCAATGTGAATGGAATTGACAGAACCCTGAGCTAATCTAATATCAGCAGTCTGAGCAAACCAACACGGCCCAGTGGCGAGGAACCAAAACTCCAATGATGAATAAACGGAGAAAAAACCTCGGGAGAAACCAGACTCAGCCGGGAGGACCAGGTCTCCTCTGACGTGTTAAAGCTGCACTTAGTAACTTTGATTAAATATATCATCTAGATTTAAATATATCATTAAGATTGAAATCCTTTTGAGGAATTCCTTTCTCTTTTTTTGCCAAAGATTTCACTTGTGCATTCACACACACACACACACACACACACACACACACACACACACACACACACACACACACATCTACTCACAATTATGTGTGTGTGTGGTGTCTGTGGATCTGAATGACATTGCAAAACAATTTTTTGTCACACACCACTGAACCTGTCAATGCACCCACTATGTTTTTCTACGCTTGACTTCAGGACAAGGGAGATTTCAGGAAAATACTTTACGAAAGCATGCGTACGTCAGTTTGCCAGTGCATTTTCGCAACCGGTGAACTGGTTTCTAACGTACGTGATTTTGCATTTACATAATTTACATTCGTGCATTTGAAAGTTTTTTCAAGGATTTATAGGAAACACATTTGAATCAGAATGTGTGTTCTCTGAGATTCAAACCCATAACACATAAGCTTAAAGTTGCAAAGTAAAAGCTCGAGAGGCCCTTTTTACACAATGGAAGATCATACAATCAAAAGTCGATCGATTTAGAAAGTTTCTATATAAACTCAAACATTGTTTATCCAAATCCAGATCTACAAACATTCATTACACCTCATGTGTTTCAACAATTACACTCTCTTTGTTTCTCTTTTTGTGTCTTTAAGGAGCAACATCTGAGACTGAGTTGAAACAAAACGGAGATCTCCATCAAATCAACATCTGAGCAACCGGATGTTCCTCTGGGATTTTCTGTGGCTGTTGAGTCAGATGTTCTGCACTGAGATCCGCTCAAAGGTTTTCTCGCTTTGACGGGTGAGCGGTCTGATAGTAATAATGAATCATGGTGTAGGTGATCTCGCTCACGTACTTCAGCCGATCAAAGTCCAATGGGGGCGGACGTCAAGACGCCAGACTTGAGATTTGAGAGTTTGCCAATGAGCAGTGACGATTCCTTAAACAATATTGCAGATGATTTTTTTTACCTTCTGAACATTTATGGACGGCATTCGTGGCATGAGTCATTTCAGCCCGAATTAGGAAACGCTTTTGTTCTCACGATGAGCCTCGAGCTGATTCAGTTTTATTTAGTTTGAATAGAAAGATATTTGATTTTTTTTCATTTATGACCATGCAAATTCACCACACATCAAATTAAATAAGAAAAGAAGACGAGAAGAGAAACTAAGGTGTTTTGTGCAAAATATTTCAATTACAGTCCTCACAGCCGTAAACATGAGTTTAGTTGCTATGTCTTTTATTGAAGTGGTTTCAAACATACATATGTCAATAATGTGATTTTCTATGGAGACGTGAGTTATTTTTGATAACTTTAAGAGAACCATCCTTGTGAGCTGTTTTAACATCAAACTGACGCTGAATTGAACCCAGATTATTCCATTACGATATCATCTCACTCACTTCTCTTTCTCTACCTCTCACCAGGTAACACGGTAACCTCAGGCAATGCCCCCCAGCCCCAGACGTCTGTCCCAGACCGCCGCGGACCACTCGGAGCCCATCACAGGTGCCCCTGCTGGGCTCTTATACTGGACAATAGCTGCCGGATGTGAATGGGGTCAGACTTACACACACAGATGTAATGACTTCTTCCCCACCGAGACATTGTGCCACAACAACAACAACTACATCACAACACAATACACTCTCTCTCTCACTCACTCAAACCCTTTCTCTTGTCTCTCTAAGGTGAAGCGACTTTTATCTTTTACCTGGCAGACCAGAAAATATTTACATTAAAGCAGAGACCCTTAAACCATGCAGTCCGAAGCAGTAAGTTTAGTGTGATGGAAGATTTCTTACACACACACTTGTGTCAGGTTGCTGTGTGTTTTGGTATTGAAATTGTTATTATTTTGGGAGGGTTGAGCGTTGAGGTTTTAGTCGCAGGTTAAAGCCTGTCTGTTCACCTTAAGTCAAATGCACTTCTCAGGATTAAAGGCTTAAGATCTGTAAAGAGTATAAACAGAGATCTTCACGAATTAGAGTCATGAGAAAATGGGAAAAATACTAATGGAAAACGAATTATATCTGGAATTAGTATAGGACATAATACAGATGAATGCAGTGATATAAATCAAAGTGGAAACCGCAATGCACAGCATAATATAAGAGGATTTATATATATTTGTAACAATAATGAGAGGTAATACAGTACATATCTGTAGATTAAGGGGAACAATATGCAAAGTTTGGGGAAATAATTTGAGGAAAAATTATTTATGAGGGAACTGCATGCCATATAAACATCCGAATCAAACCGCTCTTGAACTACTTGATTATAGTCTCTGCAAGTGCACGTATATGTGACTTTTATTTTGTATTTTGGAATTGCATTTCCGGGTTGTGGTCTTTCACTGGGTTTCAGGTGTGTTTTTAGCTGACTTCATTATTCCGGTTTCATGTGCATGTGAAGAGGGGGCGAGCAAGCGGCGAACGCTCGCTTTCCGTTGACCGTATTCTTTTTTGTTTTATGAATTTAAATGTCTTCATCAGGTTTGTGTGGATGTTCGTCATTCGGCTATAGGTTGTCTCAAAAGACAGATTTTTCACATAAAAACTCAAAAATACCTCATAATTGAAAGATATTATTTGAGACCAACAATCCAAGAATCAATCCGATGAAAATGTATCCTAAAGTCAAAACTCAAAAGTAAAATTTAAACTTTCTGTTTAGTTATGCGGGCCGTAAACTAAAGCGTTACCATAAAAGTAAATCAAACAAGATCTGTTCTCTGTGTAAGTGCAAGTGATATTAGCTAATTTCTTGAGGCTGTGAATAGTTGCCAGGGCGTTGCTATGGAGCTCCGGGAGTGTGCTAGGGGTTGCTATGGTGCATAACTTCATAAAGTTAGTTTAAAGTATCATTTTTTTCAGTGTTATGTAAGATTATGTGATCTTTTTTACTGCAGCATTTATATGAGCGAGCGAGCGAGCAAGCAAGCGTGTATGTGAGTGAGAGACGGAGTGTGTGTGTGGTTGGATCTATCTGCTCACGTAACACATGGATTATCATTGTACAGAACAGAAAGACAATAGTGCAACATTTCACGCTGGGCGTTATATTACATGGGAATGAGGCCGCAGGAAAAGTGATCCCGTACGGAACGCCGTGTTTTAACAGAGAGAGAGATGAATTTTCCATTAAACTCAAGGGACGTATACAAGATCAATTTGAGAAAACGGGTAATGTTCATCCTGTGGAAATCATATCTAAACACTCACAAAAGATCGTCTGACGTCAGTTCCTCAGGCGTTTCATTTCCACACACACACGCATGAAGATCATTGACCTCTTCATCCAAATCTAATGTTATTACTTTCATTTACGACATTTTACACGTATACAAAACAACTGAACAACTATGAACAATTTATTAAATGATTTACTTGTTTACATTTAACAACACATATTTACCAAATGCAAAGGTTTGATGTCAAAACGTAGTATTGTGGCAGTGTTAACATTATCGACCCTTGTATTTCTTTGCAAGTTGCTTTAAATACAGGATCTGCTAAATGAATAAATGCATTGTTAGATGCATACGATTGTCTTGGTGAAGACCCGATCGTGCCAATCTCGTTTCAAGGATGAAAATAAGAATAGAACTGAAAGGCTGTGTTTAAGTGCTGTCAGTAGTCTATAATAAAGTGTTTGGAGAAGCCCTGGAGATGTTTGAGAGGATTTTCATTTAAAACTGCGTGACAGAAGATCTCGGAGCAATTAGAGAAGATTCACAAAATTGCTATAAGAGCGTTTGGTTTCATCTGGCCGTGCGTGTCGAGACAAAACTCTTCTGTGTTGCATTTCTCCAGTGACTGGCATTCTGTTCGAGTGTGAGCGAATTTTGCCTAAGAGAATATTTGGAGATCATTGTTTTTTTGTGTCTTGGAAAATTTTGAGGACACTTGTGAGGTTATTTTAATGCACTTGTAAGATAAAAAATTAACCCTCATAACAAGCCACCCTTTGACTTCAACTGTACATTCATACTCATGTAAAACACAGATGCACAGAATTGAAAAGTCTTTACAAAATTTCAGCCGCTATTAGAATATTAATAATAATCTTAAATAAAAAAAAATATTTTGCCTTGTTTTGCAAGCACTTGTTGTGCAGAGGCTGCAGTTTTTGCCAGAGGGGAACTGGAATCCCCTGGTTAGGAGGTTTTTCTTCACCTCCACTGGAGTTTTGGGTTCCTCGCCACCGTTTGCATACCCGGGGGGGCTGCTAGAATGTTATAGTTTTATTTAATTAACACTAATTAAATAATATAATTAGCATATAGGAATTTATAGTGTGTCTGATATTTGACCTGTGTTTTGACATGCATAACCTTATATGTTTTGCTTATAGTCAATGTTTTCTTATACAGCTGCTTTGTAACAATGACATTTATGTAAAAGCACTATATAAATAAAGCTGACTTCAAATAAAGCTGACTTGACTTTGTTTATGAGAATAGATGCGATTGTCTCTTATCTTTGAGATCACATTGATGCGAGATGAAAAGGTGAAATGCTCATGAGGCTGTGGTCACTGTGATGCACATCGGCTCTCGAAGGCTGTTAAAGGTTGCGCTGTGATCCACTTCAAAGGTGTGAGGATTTCAGTCTGTGTGTTTGATTCAAGCGTATAATTACACTTAAACACTACAGTGGCTTTAAGAAGACCAGATAACATCTGACCTCAATGACCCACACACACATTCACAGAGAGAGAAGCTTTCATGCTGTCAGATAGAGGTTTCATTTAAAGGACAGTCACAGAAATAAGTGCACTGTTGTGAACCATGTGTTTGGTCTATATAATTAAATGCATTTTCTGGTGTATTTAGGAAAAGTTTCATTTCATTTACTTCTTGACCATTTTTATTTTGTCGAATGTTTTTTTAAGGGATGAGACTGTGAATAAAGATGTTTTTTGGGAATGTGTAGTTTCATGCAAACCGAGCATAAATTTGGCGAAATACAGCCTCAATGGGAGTATTTGTGGTTTTGTTGTCTTGTGTGTTCCCTTAAATGTTTAAATGCGTAGAGACCCGTGTGAACTCTTGTATAAATGTAAATAAATCCCTTCACACCAGTTCGTTCGAAGTCAAAAATGTTTACAAAAACATAAAGTGAAGTTGTGACGCTCTAGCAGCTTTGGCTTGGAGATGTCACCTGCTGTGATATTCGTGTTTGTTTATTTAAAGACTAACATTGACTAACAAAAGATGCCTGTCCGACACGAAAACTCGAACATCAAGCCACAACACTGTATGTCTGTTGGAGAAATGTTCAGGTCTGTTAAGATGTTGATGAACAAGCGGCTTGTACTACTGAGTGACCACATGAGAGAGATTCCAGAGTCAGTGTTTACTGTACAGGGGACAAACGCTGCCATTGAGCGCGTGTCGAGCTCTGAATGAGAGTATTCTGTTGAGAAAAACACCAGCACATTCCCCTATACACAACACACACCATTTCAAGACATAACTCCTAACAACACACGCACACACGCGCACAGAGTTGGTTTTTAATGTATTGAATGTTACATTTTTCACATTTTTGTGGAGCCATCGAATTTCTCCAAATATTATTTTAGTTTGAGCCTCGTATAAGTCCTCAAGTTACATAGGTTTGTCTCTCTTATACCTTGGCAAAGTATTTTAAGTGGGCTATTTAAGTTACTTTTACCACAAATATCAGGGTCTTTAATACGTTACAGTATTTTTAATGCTAATATATCAAAGTCAAAGTTTGCTTTATTGTCAGTTCTGACACATGTACAGTACAGACATGTAGAGGATTGAAAATGCGTTACTCTCAGACCCACTAACACAGAATAAATACAGAATAAACATATATGTCAAATACAACTACATATATACATAAATTCAACATGAATGCTTTTCACGGAAGAAAATCGAGGATGCCGAGATCTTATTCAATCATCACTCACACTTCAGAAAGGAAAAATCCCAAGACTTGACCGTCTCAATGAAGCGAAACGAGAATAGACATGGAGAAATCTCATTTGTCTTCGGTAATCTCCCGTATGACTTCCAGGTTAGAACTCACCAACGTCTCAAACTGTGCTCGAACCCGAAATGACCATTTAGCATTTTCATCGCAAGATCAAAGTTAAATGAGATGCGCTGTTCACATTAAACCCTTCCTTACTCTTAATGTATGTCAACGGTGATGCTGTTTATTTCTTTCTTTAAAGGAATCGTTGACGCTTAAAGAAATCACCGTGAGCTCCATTGAGTCTCGAGAGCAGCCTTTGAGCTACAGACCAAATGAAATACGACTGTTGTGTTCTCATTGTTTTGTAGCTTTGGGCCATGCTTATGTCCTCATCTAAGTGGAAAATGAGTTTAAATATTTCTAAAGATGTGGCTTTAAAAAGCCTTTTAATACAAGAACTCAGTTTCATGCATTTTGAAATATTCCAGATTATGTCATTGCCATCCGTCACACAATGTGAATATCTGTTGTGTATTCACAGCGTCTACAGTATAGTTTGTATATGGTCAGACACATACACAGGTATGTAAATATTTGACCAATGCGTTTTCTTCATATGCATGTGTCAATAAACCGGACGTGTAACTTCAACGGTATACCTTTAACCAACCTGCTCAACAAGACTGTCTTTAAGATCTTCCGCCATGACCGTAATCGACCTGAAAGAGAAAACCAGGGGCCTCATAAATAAAATGTTGCATAACATGTTCCTAAATTTGATTTTACGGTCATTTCTCAAAATGCGTACGTGATTCATTCAGAGCATCTCTATCAGAAATTGCACGCAGCTGAACAGTTTCAGATCTCTGCATTTTAACGTTGTCTAAATAATGTCATTGGTGTATGAACGAGCAACCGTCAAATACTATACACATACCATTATGAACCATCATTCCCATTAAAACCAGTACAACATGTCATCGGTTCATTTGATTCCCACCAATTGAACCCAACATAGAGACCCACATATAGTTTCCATTAAGCCAATACAATTCCCATTATAACCATTAAAACCAGTAGAATGCGAATGAAGATTTCTATTGTTGTCGGGAAGTACCTTGAATTTTCTCAAGTCATTTGTTTCATGTCCGTTTTCTCTCTCTCTTTTTATTTCGTCAGATATTTGAGCATCACGGAGGTTATCTCCATCTTGGCAACGTAAGAAAACACATAATGTATAAATAAACAAGACAGCGTGCTTACAATATCATACAATTAGAACAAGCAAATGTAAATATTACGCTTGTTGCGTGTAAATATAGCATGGTAATCCAGGTTTGGATTTGAACGACATCAATCCGGTCGAACCCGTCGCTGTGTGTTTGCACAGCTTAAAGACTGTGCACAAAACTATGCTATCAATTTACAGATGTGACACCTTGCATTAAAAAAGGACAGAAAACAGATAAGCGGAATTCAAGTTCTCGACTGTTTCCCAGGAGAACTAGGTCTGACAGCAAATAAATGATCTTTCAACATGGAGACAGTCATCTGTCATTGACCGTGCATGTGAACACACGTGTGCGTCTAGAAAATACAAACGAATGTGTTTTGATGAAACGTGTTGGTTGTTGGCAACGTGGCTTAACTCTGGCGAGACGTAAGCCGCCTCTGCCGGCCTGCAAATCCTGCTACAACCTGCAGCTTCTGTCTGACTCACCACCTCACGTGTGCACGCTGCATGTAAACACCCACGCGCACACGCGTGGACATGCGCATACAAAGAAATGCAGAAGAGAAATAGCATTGTTTCGCTTGTGTACGATAAAGCATCGTGCACATGGCCTGCAGGTCACATGTCAGCTACACAAGCATTCATTTCTGTCCTTACATAAAAGTAAACGTAGTACATTTGGCCTATACTTGTATTAAACCTTTTGACGGAGATGCAAGTATACTACAAGTGCACTGATATTTCTATACTTACGACACAATATATACTTAATGAATTAACTTTAGTATTCTTATGAAAATACATTTGAAGTATGCTCATTGTTTTTATCTGTTCTTATGTGCCCTCTTGAGATGAAGAGATGAAAAAATTGATGTAAAAAAATCTTCCCTTCATCCCAAATATTGTTGCTATTGTCTTGTTTTCCAGTAAAATTACTTTTACTAAAATAACGTCCTTAAAACAAGACAAATAAGCAAAATGATACAAAATGTTATGCCTTTATTTCCAATAAGTAGGATTGACTCAATTCTTTTGTTAATTTCCTTTTTGGCACACCATGTACTTTAAAAACTGTGAAAAATGCGCCACAGCATGTTTTTAAGTAAATTTATATAAGAATATATTTATGTATAATATTGAACAACAAGACGATAAGTACTGTTGTCGTTGTTCTGAATGAAGACTGTCATGTGTGTGATATGTGCATGTTGAATATCATCAGGTGTTGACGGAGCCGCAGTAATGCATCTGACAAAGACAACCTCGCCATTTGCAGCGCAATAGAACCGCAGCTGAAAGTTAAAAGCCACGTTTCGTGCACCGCAGGTTGAGCTCGGAGCATTTATGGAGAATAAAGTACACTGTCTGAAATCTGTAAACATGTCATTAACTCCATGAGAAACAAGATTGACTTGTTGCAGTTACTGGCGGTGACCGCAGAGAAGAATCGAGTTCAAAAAGCCCAGCGGTATCAGCTCGGACCCCGAACGGCCACAAAGTGCGTCACAAGCGTGTTTTACATCAGACCAGAGGACTAAACTGTGAACATAAAATAATACATCTGCCACATTCACATTTTAGGGAATGTGACGGAGTTCTCAAGTTGTGTTTCATTCAGTGTTAACCTATCGTCAGATGTTTCTCCTAAAGCTGCTTGAGAGAATTAAAAGAGAAACACGTGAGACGGTAATTGAAATGAATCTGGAGGTGTGAATGAATGTAGTTTGTCAAGGTCAAATAATCTGGCTTTGGGTCAATTTGATGAGAAATGTTCATATTGAGATCTTCCAAAACATTGACTTTTGACCAGTTCATAAATTCACAAAGGTGTCAATCGGCTTATTAAAACACATTATAACTTGAAATAGTGAATATAACTTATTTGTTATTTATTGTTAACGCATGGAATAAAAAACAAATCTCTAGTTGCTGTGTATAAAAGCATCTACTATTCAAAAAGAAATAAATAATATGTATGATAAATGTAAATGTGAAAACTTTGGCTCGACAAACCCAACTTTGGCAAAAACAAAGACAAACCCAAACAACTGCTAAAAATATCTCCATGTGATTCTGTCATCGTGATGTCTGCGGATGATAAGTGTGCGTGTGTTATCTGAAAGTGTTGAGAACAGGTGAATCACGATTGTCGTCTTACAATCGCTGTCGAGATTCTCATCAATCTGAAGGAGCGTTCCCACGGCCAGACGCGGCTGGGATGTGTTTCTTTTACACGTGAATCAAGTGTCTCAATGAGGGCTGTCAACATGAGCGCTGCGTGTTTATTGTCTTTAGATCAACACAAGAAAAACAACATTCCTCTTCTTTATATTTTACATTCTCTCTTACAAGCTTTGAATAAGTTGTTTTTGTTTTTCAATCTCATCTGAACCTTGGATCTAAACCCTGCAATCCATAGTAAACCAATCGTTCTATCGATTTCTTCCTTTTTCAGAGAATCTAGTTAAAATATTTGTCTTAAATTTACACACTCAAGTTTATTTAATAACTCGTCCGTCCCGGGATGGAATAGACGTAAATAAATAAAACGTGCAGATCTTTGAACATATACTTCAAATCAACCGTTTCAAAAATCAATGCTTAAATAGGAACATAGTGGCATACTTAAAAGGCCAAAATAATATAAGAATAGGAAACTATAAGTATGATGTCACTTTCATTTCAAGAAAATATACGAGTATACCTGCAGTATAAAAACGACTAAATGGGACGTACTTCAGTGTGTACTTGAAAATATACCACAAATCTTGAACTAGCAAACTACAGTATTAGTACTTTATATCTACACTACAAATTCACTTGTAGTATACTTGCCGTACAAACAAAAACCATAGTATACATGTTGTGTACGTAAGGTAACATTTTATGAACTAAAACGTAGGCAAACTGAACCCCAAGTCGTATAGATAAAAACAAATTTATATACAAATAGTACATAAAAAAATCCAGTGAAAAAAAGGCAAACTTTGTCAGAGCGGCAAATATACATTATACCGTATTTTCCCGGTTATGCTTGTAAATTAGCAGTTTTTTTATCGTGTTTGTTTCAGAAATCAGTATGTAAAAAACTGTACAATTACATACAATTATATATATATTAAAATGACATTTGTGTAGTGTCTGTACATAAACAACAGTAAAATTCTGTAAAATAGTTTTTTTACCGTATATTAGTATTTTTAATATTAATAGCCTAGATCAAGTATCAAGATAAATCACTTCATTGTATTTTCATGTTGTAGTGAACGTGTGTTAATCGAGATCTCATTGGGTTTGTGTTTTGTGCCCTTCAGCGTCTCACTATTGTTTAGAACATCTATCAGCGTCTGAATCATGTTAATTGTAGGGAGGAGTGGGTCTGTATACTGTAATTTAAAAGGGACACGCGCTTTATTTAGAGAAAATGGTGGTTAGGGGGCAAATGCAAAGTAACGCAGGGTTCTGGCTGCCGATTGGCTGCATTTGTGCGAAGATCTCCGGCCTTTCCACTGGTGCTGACCGGTTCGTGTGAAGTGGTCCACCGCACGGGGTACACGCGGGTCCTCAACTGGCCCTGATGAGAGGTTCTGACCCAGACCATTACACAGCCCGAAGAAAATTACAGCCCTACAGGAATGTTGCAGTTGTTATTATCTTTCCGTCTTATAAAACACTGGAAGATGTTGCTGTCGTGCTGGAAAATGAGACATTTGGAAGCATGGGGATTCAACTCGCCCTGGAGAAAAGCTTAAGGAGACAGGCGAGTTAGCGGGAAGATGGGCTCATCGATGGGCTTTAAAGGCCCAATGAATACAACAGTATTTTTACATTTTTTGAAGTATTTGTATTATAATTTTGTATTGTCATAGTGTTTGAAAATGATGTAAAATGTAATCGTCTGTATATTATAAAGTAAATATAAAGTATTTGATGTGTTGGTGGAACAGTGTTTGCACCTGCTTGAATCTAGTGTATCATCTTTAAGAAAACGCACAATGTGAGATTTGAGGGTCGAACTGTAATATTAAAGTTCCTTGAATCTCTGACCTGTTTCATGTCAAGTGTCTGATATTTCTGGAGTCATATTTACAGGTAGATAAATCTAGCAGAGGCTCATGAGCTCAACATTCTGCTTATGAAGGTTAGTGGTCACAATGTGGTTTGGATGTGGAAGTCTCACATCTGGGAAATCTCTCTCTCTCTCTCTCTCTCTCTCTCTCTCTTTCGCTCGCTCTCTTTAAGTTTTCAGCATGTACTACATACAAGCATAATAAAACAATTTACAAACAAAGTAAACAATAGTCTATGCTCTCTCTCTAAATTCAATTGAATTCAGTGTGCTCTCCTAGTATGACACCCTTGTATTTTCAACAAGTTGCAAACAAAATATGTGCTTTAAAAAGTAGAGATTAGTGATAATGATTTGATATATTATTTGGCATCGTCCATATTCACTAAGTGTGAAAAGCAATAAATCTGTCATCTCTAAGGCGAAGTGATCTCTCTTTTACTCAAGTCATAGACGAGAGGTCATTTTCTGCTATACAGAATGTATAATAATATAGAATAGTGTAGGGGGATCCAAAAGTCTGAAACCACTCTAGCCACTTTAAATTTTTCTTTATTTTGACAATTTATGAAAGTTTAAAAAGTCCAAACAGTGAAAATGATATGATATGCAGCCTTTTGCTGTAATCTGTTATGCCACTTTTGCTTTATCTGATACTCTTAATACACAGATTTTTTAACACATTTTATTTAATGGTCCACATTAAAGAAAGATTTATTATTTTACATTCGAATGTAAATCGCAGATTATCAATGTTGACTTTTGAACTCCACTGTATAGAGGTGGTTTGAACGCATACGCACGCCTGGGGAAAATAGCTGTCTTTGTGTAAATAGTATTTATATGCTATTGGTTCTTATAAATAGTGACAGATGCTATTTGCACCTCGGTATTGCTGTGCATTAAAATTTATGCAATAATAACAGTGCAAATCATGATATTTATATGACATAAATTGTTAAATGGATCGTGACTTACTGGGATGATAAAGCCCTACACCTAAACGTTATGAATAAAACGAAATTTTACATTTCAAATCAATTTTTATTAAAAACAGATGCCTTTATAATCTGATATGTGATGGAAAAAGGTAAAAGGTGGATTTGAACCTGCGTCTTCAGCATCGAAGCACAATTGAAATGTTGTGGTATTGCAACAAAGTTGTTAGTGCAAATCATTTCTACCAACAAGGCAGACTATTTGTACTCGGTGTAAATAGACGCTTCGATATTATTTACACAGATGTTTGATTTATTTTGAGAAATGCTTCAAAGGTGTAGTATGGTTATCAACATTCTTCAAAATATCTTCTTTTGTGATCGGCTGAAGAATCAAACTCAAAGAGGTTTGAAATGACATGAGGTTTATTATAACTTTCCCTTTACACTTCACGTGCCATAGATGAACATTTTTTTTCTAAACGGTTCCACGAAGAGCCTTTAACATCTGAAGGTTGTTTGTGGTGGGAAAAGGTTCTTTCGATTATAAAAAGGTAAAGAAAGAGATGGTTGTTCTGTTGCATTGCTACGAAGAACCTGTTAAGCACCTTTTTCTTTAAGGGTGTTACAGGACAAAATGAATGAAGTAAACTGCATTTAAAAATCGAATCAATAATAAGTGTAAATCGAAACAGTACCATTTCATGATTTCGACAGGATTGCATGAACTCGCGGATGGAGTCCTGGGGTCTTTGACACCTCGCAGACAAGCACAGCAGAAGCTTCAGGGCTCTTCAGTGCCTTCAGAGAGCAAAACATCATGACAGATAATGAGCCGAATCGACTGAAAGGGCTCCAGATAACATCAGATCTACAGGATCAAAGCAGATCAGAAACAGCCCAAGGCCATGAATCAATGAATGGTCACACAAACACACCAGCCCTGGCATCCCGGAGAGAAGGTGAAGGTGGTCAGAATTCACATCAGATTAAGGCTTTAAAGAAAAAAGGCTTTTTTTATTTGGTGAGGTTGTGTTCAGATTGAGACTTTTGCCGAATCTGAGCTCAGTTTGAGACATTGTTGACATCTATCTTCAAACTCGAATGACAGACACACCTGTGAGATTTCTGACTCTTTTTCTCATGAGAAATATCTGATGAGATGAGATATCTTAAGATGACGCTTTCTGTTTGCTCTCCATTACATTTCATTGATGTCTAGGAGAAATAAGTGAGATATTAAAGAAATCGCATCTGGGATTATTCTTTACTCCAGGACATTTCAAAGAATACAATGAAAAAATGTTTTTGTGTCATACTGTGATTCTGCATATGATCTCATTTCCTTAATGTACTATTGTTACTGCTCGAATATAAGTAAATCATGTCAAATATATCGAGAGCTATAGCTATGTGGAGTAACTTAAACCCTTTCACCGTGGTAAAACCAATTGCTTTGGGACAAAAGTTGTCAATGGTTTTGTTCCCAGAATGTAAATGATCCAGTCATTTTATATCTGTTTATTGTATGTCTTATATTGTTCGCGTTATGTTTTTAAGAAGTGTTGGCATCCCTTAATTTTATTCATCCGCAAAATCACAACTCCAGTGCGTTACCCCACACCTCACCAACCGGCCGTTCTGTTACCTGATCTTTCAATCCCGAGTTTCACCTGAGGCCTGCTTCACAGACTCGTGGACATCATCACGTTTCATTTCAGTACGGACATCATCTCCCATTTTTCTCCAAGAATTCCTTAAGAGAAATCGAAACACAAATAAAACAATTGTTGAGGTAGAGTTCAATTTGCAAGCTCTGACTTTTGAGCAAAGTTTGAGACATCGCTGAGATGTAGTTTCTTAAACTCTATGGCCCAGTTTCACAAGTCTAACAACATTCGATATGTGACAATTTGTCTGTGTGTCAATGCCAGTGTTTTGTCTCACAAATGCACAATAGTAGTGTGTTTATTCAAGGCATTTTTATAAAACTTAAATATCATAATTTATGGCTTAAACTAATCCCTGTCTAAGAAACCGTGCCTACATGTGACAAGTAAGATCACCGCCTTTTTTTCTCAGGAGAATTATCTGGGATGCTGGAGATTTTAAGAAAAGGTCTCGATTTACTCTCATAAGTGATTGAGACATTAAAGAGATCTCATCTGAAGTTTTTCTCTTTTTCTAGACAAAATTACGAAATATATAAATATTTCAATGATTGCATACGGTGTTGTCAAAATTAAAAGTAAAACTTTGAAAACTTATTTTGGGGCGTTTTTGCCTTTATTTGGACGGCTTTTTGTAGAGAGGACAGGAAGTGAAGTGGGCGAGAGAGAGGGGGTGGGATCGGGAAACGACCTCGAGTCGGGACTCGAACTCGGGTCGCCCGGAGCGCAACAGCGCCACATGTCAGAGCACTTAACCGCAAGGATATCGACAAACTTTAAAAACGTTTCTGCTCATTGAAATCAAATCAAATATTGACCTAAAAATTATTGGGGAATTTTAAATGTAAATATTGCCTCGAAATGAAACCGGCACAAAAATTATAACAATAAACAAAAAGCAAAATAAAAATAAATCGTAAATTAACATTATATAGCAACATAAAAAAACGAATAAATTATAAAATGACAAAAGCGTATACCAAAATTGCTTAAACTTTAACTGAAAATTACATAAAAACCAAAAAATCACTTAAATGAAGCGAATTTTAAATACTAAAGTCAAACTATGATAACTTGTGCTCAAGTTGACAAGCGCTTTTAATACTTTTTATTGGTTAGATATTTGCAAAACCTTGTGACAAACATAAAGAATGGCTAGTAATTTTGATAGATTTATAATGATTTAAAAATGTATATCACGAAATATGGAGTTACAAGGTTTCAGAAGGACAGCAGCGATATGTACAAACTAAAAGATGAGACTACAGAAAAGACACGATACGCTTCAAAAAACACTTTATTTTAACGTCAATATAACGTATTGGTGAAGTACCCTTTCCTCATAAAAGACACATTTATAGACGTGCGGGTAGACCCCAGGACGGAGGGTTTCATTATAAACCCTCTTTTTTGTGGCCTCTATTTAAGGAAATCCTCCTGATGTGGCTTGGATTTTGCTATTTTCGCTTTACCCTTGAATTTTCTCCAGCCGGGGAAATATCACTAACCCCTCTGTTATACCCCGTCCCAACTCGGCTATAATAACAGTCCTTTCCGTATAATTATGTATGTATTGCTGGATTGTCTGGTTGTTATAATGACTACAGCCTGTCAGGAGTGAGGGGTCAGATGACCACAGCTTCAGCTCATGTGTAGTATCTGTCTCCCGGGGTTATTTTTACTCTGCTCGATGGCACACGGCTGTACCGGAGAGGGTCCGGGACGAGGGGCCGCACTTTAATTGTGGTGGGAGAACACAAATCACTCAGACAGTTCTGTGGTGAAGGATGAAGAAACAGATGGAGAAATATAGAGACAACGGAGAAGAAGAATCACCTGCTAATATTAAGAAATATAATAACGTATCATGGGGAGAATGTTTTTGCTCAGATGTGAATAAAGTTCTCTGTTGGGCTTGTGTTTTATTTAAGTCTCAGATGATTCTCCTAAAGAAATAAAAAGAGAATCAAATAAAAGTGTAATTGTTGAAACACACAAAGAGTTTGAAGGTGTGAATGTAGATTGTAGAGGTAAATTCATCTAGATTTGGGTCAATTTGATGAGAAATGTTTGAGTTCATATTGAGATCTTCAATAACATTGACTTTTTATTGCAGACTTGACAAATCTGAGCTCAGTTTGATACTTTGTTGACATCTCTTCTCAAACTCTAATGACATTCCTGACTCTTTTTCTCAGGAGAAACATCTGAGACGCAGATGAGAAGTTTCCATTTGCAGTCACAACTTGCAAAATGTTCTCCCTACAAAGACAATAAAGTAACTTGAATGTAGATTCATTGCGTATACTAAGCAAAATGAGCCTAAGCATGTTTCTAACAAAGATTTGTTGACCGGACTTTTATTGTCAAGTTTTTGGTCAGAAAAGTTTGTCCAACTTGCAAAACAGTGTAATCTGAACAAACAATATTGCACGTGTTTATAAGTTCCCATGATGCATTGCAGCACGTTCATTTCTGTGTTTTTTATTTGTATTTAATAGATTAGTGTTTTAGTTCTCGCTGGCTCGATTTATGCTTTAATATCGTTGTTATTGTTGGTCTGTGTTGTTTAGAGTTTTTTAAAGTCCCAGTGAAATTAAAATTGACAATTCTTATTTTTTCATGAAATATTGCAGCGATTATAGTAAATAGTTTATCGATAACGGTCATTTTCTATTTAAATGAATGTACCCTTACAATCTTCAGTGCAAATGAAAATGCACTTGAAATGAATATCTATCACAAATGACGTCCATTAGACGGCTTTAACTCCCCCCTTTCAACTTGGTAAACTTGACTATGTTTTGACAACTTGTGACTATTTTTTTAAGCTGCGTGGACATTGTGATCGGTTGCCTTATTATTTTAAGTTGACTCAACTGTTTCTTTACAGTTATAATATTACATATAATAGAATAAATATTATACTAATGATATATAACATAATAAACAGTACACGTAATATATAGAATAGGAAATACATATCGAATATATTTGGTATGTAAATGTTTCTGATAAATCTAATGTACCATGAAGAGAAAAAAAGTAATTTTAAAGAAAATAATTGCTACTTCTATGCGCACAGAAGTGCAAAAAAAACAAGACTGCTTGGGTCTTATTGTCAATTTCAAGTTTTGGACAAGATGTAAAATGCAACTGAATGCAAAACCACTGAACACCTGAAGAGATTTCGAGAAGACTTAAAGTGTCTCTGATGGCAAACACACATTCACTCTCTCTCTCTCTCTCTGCAGAAATAGACAGGTTTATTTTGAGGACTGGTTAGCTGGTGCGTTTCCACACGGGCCTGTTTGCAATCTTAAAGCCACAGCGGCTTTTTACATGATCACTAATTCGCAAAAGCGGTCGGGGCAGGAATTCATCCGCTGCCTTTGTGTTTTGCTGTTGCCATGCACATGTGCTAAAATATCACTGAGGTTCGTGAAAGAGTCCACGAGAAAATAAATAAACACGAAAATCTGCAGAGAGAAACTATGCCGGACTACATCCAAGGCTGCTTGCCGTTCCCAAACAGGAGGAGGAATAACCAGACTGTTTTCAGAAGAAGCACGTAAAACTCAGAAACAGTTTCACAGTGAATTGTGGGGTTTGACAAGTGACCTCGTGTATCACAGCTGTTCGACTGATCAACATTTCCACAAGACACACGGACCGATTCAAAACCCTAGTGTGCTCCCTGCAAAGACAGCTTCTGAGACCAAAAATGAAGCAAGAAGAGTATGGAGGTGTAGAATGGATGTGGGTATATGGGATGAGAAATGTTTGACTTCATATTGAGATCGCTTTCGATCGAGACAAATCTAAGCTCAGTCTGACACATTGTTGACATCTTTTCTCAAACGTAATGATGTGATGAGACTTACACAAGTTTCCGTTTGCTCTTCGTGTAATCTCACTGATGTCTTGGAGAAATAACCGAGATCTCATCCGTGATTTTTGTCATTTCTTTTCTTTTGCCAAATAAATGTACTATGACACGTGGCCCTTCTGCTCTAAAAGTACACGAAAAAAAATCATCTCATCCGAGATTTTTGTCATTTCTTTTCTTTTGCCAATTAAATGTACTATGACACGTGGCCCTTCTGCTCTAAAAATACACGAAAGCACACAAATCTTTGGCACGGCTGTAACTGGAGTCGTGTGATTCTTTAGGCTCTCAGACCGGAAGTGATGGACGTGTGGAGAGGTAAAATCTGACCTGAGGCTACTGGTATTGTGATGGGTCTTTACATGAGATGCATCCGTCTCTCAATCCCCGTCTGCTGGCTGTTGTCTCGGGTCATGTATACTGGTGAGAAAACCTGGGGTTATTGTGTCTTCAGTGCCGGTTTATAGGTCAGATAGATTAAGGTTTATACGGAGATTGGTTGCTACGCAGTGCTTGAAATGGGAAAAAAGGTTCCTCTCTTGTGCACGTTGTCATATTCAAAATATTACCCCAATTGAAATCTCTAGAACGAAAACAGGCTGAACGTACTGTCTTCTTTAGTCTCATTGGCTGAACTGCTGCTTGACCTTTGTTATTTGAATTGGTCAATCTGTTGTAATTGGGTAACCCCGCGCCAAAGACCCTGGATGGAAAGCCTGCCATCTTTTGCGAAAAAAGCGTAACGGCTAATACTGACGCCGTTGCTTTAGTGAATCACCCATTCAATGACGCTTTGACTCTTTGGAGTGGCAAAGTACCGGCAACATGTGAGAAGAAAAGGGGAAGGTACACTAAAGATTAAAATCAAGAAGTACAAGCAGTTGCTATGTATTCACTTTGATTGATAACAGAGCTTTTCCACAACACACACACACATAGTGTACAATCCAAACATGTTTGTACAGCATCTCACGCCGAGATATTCTGCATTCTTCAGTAACTCTGCAAAAACAATACTCAAGAGTAGCTGTACCTGTGGCAAGAGTGAAATAAAGTCAAATAAGATAGAATGATAGTCTACGATAGAAAAACAGGCTTTTCTGGTATTGCCGTAAAATGATGGCATTTAACAGAATTTCTAACTGTAGACAACATTGTTCACTGCAAAATTTGTCTTAATGTCTTCCAGGCGTTTTGCTTCTCAAGTAAATGATTTTATGTCTTGAAAAATGCATAGAAAAAAAGGGGTTAGAAAAAACAACCCCTTCAAATTAAGTTAATTTAAAAAGTTTTTTCCTGTGTAGCGTTGATGTAAAACCATTAATATGTGACAAACAAACAAACAATAAATCTTAAAGATTTTATAACATTTAAAATGTATCACTGCTTGTAATATAATCAACTGTAGCGTTTTACAAATGCACATGAAAAAACGTTTAAACAATCTTTGTTTTACGGCAGAAATAACGTTTTGCATTGTGAAGCTTTTTAATTCCCATGTTCATGTTCAGTAGTTTGGTATTTCATGACGCATTTTATCCGGTTCTTAATTGCTATTTTATATTTCTTTATGATCAATATTGCTGGAATTCAATTCATATTTTGAGCATCTTGGCTTCCTTAAAAAATGTTCGAGCAAATCTTATTAAACAAAAACGTATTAAAAGGTAATGATGGAATGGCCGTTAAACCGTATTTCGCACTCACATGCAGTGTACCAAAGAAAAAACAATGAATGAAAAGACGGCGATACGCCTCACTCACGGAAGGACTTTCTGACCGCAGCTGATGATGTCATTAGGTGAGGTGAAAGTCTTATCGGGTCATTTATGTCATAAAAACCTCATCTCGCGCATACCTGCTGTATCAGCCGTTCTGCATCCGGCTGGTCACACGTCATCCGTCTCTACGTCTCGCATTGCAATGACAGCGTTACCATAGACACTGTGCTTCAAAACACACACAAACACAGGAATGTCAGTGGGCAGGTAAATGTGGCAACACATCTACCTGACGTACCCTTTCACACATTAAACCTTCCCTCACTGTTAACTTGCGAAATGCTTTTCAACCTGTCAAGCGATACAGATAATATTCCTGGAAAGGACTCTTGATGATTCGAGAAAGTACTCGAACGTTACTTAGCGGCCGCATGCAGCTGTGTAAACCCAGATAAATTGCAAATACTGTTTTTGAGGTTCTTGGTTTAAGAATAAGTAATAGTAAGTGTGAAATTAAATGGACAGAACTTAACAAACAAAACCGTAAAAATGTGTTTTAAGAACTAGGACTTTTACATTTCTTAATCCGTTTGATAGAGCATTTGGGTTTACGATGGTGTTGCAAGATTAAAAACCTGTTGTTTGGCCTGCGGCTGGAAAGCAAAGAAGGACATGTAGGCCTACAACAAAGACTATTTCCCCTTGATGTCACAAGAAAACACAACTTTATGAACACAAGATGCCTTGACATTAAATGCACGTGTTGCAGGGTTTCATTCATGAATTGATATTTCCATGTCCAACATTATTTCTCCGGTGAAATGGGAATGACTTTTTTTTCTCGATCATTTGAGGAACGGCGAAATTCATTCAAACGGATGAAATCTCTTTGCATTGCAGACGCATCCAATTGAAAGTGACAACGAAGGAATGTTTTCATGAAAGATTGACAGAGCTTGACTGAATTCACGAATGCATGTGATCAACATGTTGATGTCTGTTTACATACACTGTGAAAAATGAGCATGTGCATAAATCATGCCAGCATGTTTTTAATTTGATAAAATTGTGTAGTGTGCTTCAGAGAATTTTAAAATCACATGCAAATGTTTTCCAGCATATTGCTTTTTTTATATGATATATGTTATCATTTGCGAGCACAAATGCTGACAGATCATGAATCGGGGTAAAGGGTGAAAATCGAACTCAAGTTTATATCGTGTTTCTCAACCGGAGGGCCGTAGTCCACAAAACACTTCCAAGGTGGTCTCAAGGCGACCTTATGTTATTTTAGATAAGAGGAGCAATAAAACAAGACAAAAACAACTGAAAAGAAGAAGAAGATGGAGGGGGGTTCTCTCCTGAAATGACACCTTTCTCCACCTGTCATTTACAGCTTTAGTTTCAGGCCAGTCATTAAAGGTAATTTTGGCTTGTTTTCTTCACGCCCCTCAGGCCACACACCAAACCTCTGCATGTCAATGTAAATGAAAGAGTGTGCTAAACTGCCATGACGATTAAAAAACCGTTCACGCACTTCCGCGTCACGCTTTAGGATGGTTTTTGTAATGATTCATTAACTGCAATAATCTTGTGTAATAGCAGGTAAAAGGATTCCTTTGGTTTCATCACAGGCCCCGGCGCACCTTTGGCGCAGGGGACAACTATCTTTTGACGTCACGTTAGTCTTCCCCCGGGCGATCGCGTAACCAGGGCTTCCCTTGCTGAACCCGTGTCGCTAGGAAACAGGATTCCGTGTTGAAACAAAACACGGGGGTTCCGTGCGACGTTCCTTTGTGTGACCGGGTGAAACGGCACGCCGGCCGACATGATGAAACGAAGATAATCTGTTCCAGTTTCATAATAGTCTGAAATTACAGACAGGAAAACTCGTTCACATGAGGGTTTATAACCCTGTGGGTTTATCATATTCACTAACACACACACACAGAGACCTCTTTTATATTTCAAACACAATGGGAGATGAATTAAACGTCGAGAAACTGCAAAACGGCCTTGACGCCTTGCACCTGATCGGGAAACCAAATGTCATAATAAACGTGACTTTGAGTAGAAAGCAAAAGTCTGAGAGCACTTGTGAAAGCACTTCCCCTCTGTGTAAAACTTATGTTACGGAGAAATGATAAAACATAACCATCATAAAATATCTGAGAATGTTCTAAGAAACATCTTGTGATTCCCTCTTGCAAAAAGGTTTGTGTATTTTGTGTGCAAAATTTGGTCTATACTTTATTTGCAGTAAAAGATAATGAAGTATACTATATGAGTACACCAAGTATACTTGTTTACTCTTTTGATCAAGAAGGCTATTAAATAGTTTATTTCATAAAAGTCATCAAGTATGCTGTTAGGGTCAATTTGGGTCCCAAAAATGAAAATGCTGTCATCATTTACTCGCCCGCAAGTTATTTCATACCTGTATAAATGACTTTGCACGGATGAACACATGGAGAAAGATATTTGGAAGAATGTTAGCAATTTTCCTGTCTATTGACTACCATAGTAGGACAAATTCAATGGTAGTCAAAAGTGCCCCAGAACTGTTTGTTTTCCTAAATTCTTCAAAATATCTCACTTTGTGTTCAACACAACAAAAAAAGTGCATGATGAAACATTTTTACAAATATCAATCTTTGTGTTTAACAGCACAAAGACATGTATACAGGTTTGAAACAACCTGAGGGTGTGTAAATTATGAATTATATTTTTGAGTGAACTTCCTCTTTAACTATGCTTTCAGTCCTATTTCTACTAAACTAGAAACATACTTTCATAAATGAAACAAGTGTGCTACTTATTGAACTAGTAAACTATACCTGTCAGTTCGCTCGTATAGTTGCAGCACAAACAAAAATGCTGTCGTCACTGTAACTCTTACTGTAAACTTAAAAGTATACTTTTATACACTATAAAGTGGGCCAATGTCGTCCCAAGTAGTACACATATAAATATACTACTAGTACACTGACATTAGTATACTTAAGACAGAAAGTGCACTTCCAAAATGTACTTGAAGTGCTCCATTTTCACATACTAATTTGGTATTTAATATCTAAAAATGATTCCTCAGTGCTCAACTGTGCTATTTTGAGACGCCTTAATACAAAATAAAATGTGCTTTTAACAAACTATCTCTGTAAAAAAACATAGCTACCACCTGAAGTACCCTTGAACCCATCATTCATGCACTAGTGTGGGACAAACAGTATACTGTACTTAAAAATATACACAAACTCTACTAAAGAAAACTTAATCAAATATATTTGAAGTGCATTTATTTTGGTAATGATCAATGGAGTCACTTTTTATATCGTCGTACATTCATTTCCAGGTTTAAACAAAAATATCCAAGATTTCCTAAATATAGTCTAGATTAGTGTTTTATTATCTTAATATTGGGTCGGTAGGGTATAGAATTGGTCCTGTGACGTCCTTCGCATTTGTATCTCATGGCAAGCTATGTTCTGATCGTCACAAGGGAATAAAGGACAATAAAAGTTCTGGTCAGTGATTCAATCCTCATTGCGGTTTGTATTGTTGCTTTGACATTCCTGTGGTTTGTGAGAAAGCGCCGTGAATGATCTGCTTGTATGAATGGAAGCTCTGATGTGAGTGTGATTTGCCTGTTACCTGACGAACTGTGGAATGCACACAAACCCTTTTGTCATTTCTACAACTACAGAAACTGGCCGAGCCAGAAGCAAGAATGTCATAGTGAACCCCAAACAATCACTCATTACAGTTTGCAACAGGAAACAAATACATTCTCATAGTATAAGGGAAGTTGAAATGTGTGCTTTTACCTTAAGTGACTATAAATAAATACATCTACAATCTACACGTTCCCTGGAATCAAACATGACCTTTGTGTTGCTGTTGCAAAGAGCTACAATTTTCTATGTTGAAATGTCAAATATTCTGGCTACGAACCTAACCTGTAAATATGTTAAGGGACTTCTATTTACGCTTTCTTACCAAAGCGGCGTTCCTCACTTTTCTGTACAGAGACTCTGGTTAATGAGTTGTACCTCTGAAGCAGGGAATGCGTCTCAACCTGCCAATGATGGAAATGTAAACCGGCATCCATATTACTCAGTTTCAAATCATCATATACTGCGCGTCGTTCACTTTGGAAAGTTACCATTGCCCGCCGGGTGAAATGATTCCTAAAGTATTCCTTTCATATGCATACAACTTTCTCCTCTTAATGTTAAGACTTTGCTTACATTTTCTATTAAACATTCTTATCAAATCAGAAGTTATTAATAAATGTGTAATTTATATATATGTAAATATGATATAATAAATCAAATAAACATACATGTCACATGTGTCTATTGTAAAAAGAACATATAAAAAAACTATAAATGTGAAACAGTTGTTTTATGTTTAATGACTACAAACATAAAGCGACATCTCGGGATATTACTCAGAAGAGTCAAGCCCTGTAAATCAATGCCAGGAAAAATGAATAAATCAAACCGTGGGTGTAATGATAAAAACGTCAACAACTTTTATATTTGACCAAATTTGTATTTTACAGTCTTTTAAAAATGTCTCTGTTTACTTTGATAAAACGAATACAGGTGGAAAAAGGAGGAAGAGGAAAAATTCAAGAATTGCTAAAAGTAAATAAAGCTTTTGCATCCGACACGTGACGGGTTGGACATGCGTGAGTTACGTACTTGTCAAGAACGTCCTGTACTTGTAGATCCGGAACAATGAGACCCAAATGAATGGATGAGTAAATTCAATAGGCCGTGATCTTTTTGTCTCTGAAAACCTGCCGGGATGATCTCACGGATCAAACCTGATGAACAATTCCCAAGGCAAGAATCAAGAGACTGAGAAAACATAAACATGTAGAACAACATCCCACACAGAGGAAGTCCATAAAACGTATTTACAAAAGCCGCTTTTAATCCGCTACACGCAATGTTTGTGTATTTATCTGCACAGGTGGAGAAGCAACACAAATCTCTGCTATTGTTGTTTTTTGCTTCTAGGTATTTGTTGCATTATGATGATAAAAGGCTTTCAATATTACACAAGAGTTTAACGTGTATCTAACTTTTCGTGTTTTCTAAAGGTTTATTGTTTCATATACAAGACATTACTGTCTGTACAATTTACTTATGCATGTAAAATAAGATTTTAAATACGAGACAGAGGCGATGGATTATTTTGTAAACAGATGCTTTAAGATGTTTGAAGTACAGAGAGATGAATTATGACTGACAGGAGATACAGGAAGGTTTTGAGGGAAACATTTGATGTCACATTTCAGCTCCATGGTATAAATGCTAACCATTACATTCCATATTTTAAAGGCAAATCAACAAAATATATTAAAAAAACATCTTGTTGTCTATAAATGGCACCATGGTTGACTTGTGATTTGAGTTTGGAATAGTTGTGTGGAGATCATGTCCTTCATTTCTGAAGCGTAGTAAACTTACACTAGGTTCTGCGACTGTAACAGATAATACTGAGTTACAAACACACAAACACTACACAAACGTCAGATAAATCCAAAGCAAAATCACAACAAAAAACCCTTCAATGTGCAGGAATCATACCCTGTCGTGAAATGATGTCGAAGCTATAAAGTGCTACTAAAACTTGACCTCATGACTGTTGTTGTCTATACGGATACATAAACAAACAAACAAACAAACAGATCGGAGTTATGAAAGAAGAAGCATTTACAGTATGGGAACATGATGATCTGAAATATGACATGCAGGAGATTGGACACATTTCCGTTGATGCCGAGCGATAACGGTTTAGTTCACGCGACATGTAATTGTTGTATACTGTCAAACACACATAGAAGCACATGACTGGTCCATGACAACCCCGTTCCGCGTCCCATCAGGCCACAGTTGAACACACCCATCTGCAGTATTACAAACAAATCTAAACTATATAATTCCAATATGAATCGACGTTCCAGAGACATGTGACGAAGTTGAAATAAATCCACATCAAAACTCATACAATGCTTTTTTAAATAAGAATAATACTGCTTTGCACGAAGAAAACTAAGCCTGGTTATTCATTCCTTTTGATTATTTCATTAATGATTCAGTGAGATATAACAATCTCGGGATTTCATTTTCTTAATACAAGTTATACTTTCAGATCTGTTTCAGTCAAGAGATGCTCTTCTATTTTCTTTACGGTTTTATTTAAATATGAAAAAATGCAAGTAAAACTGTAAAGATGTAACTCAAGCTAACACATACTTTATTTAATAGATCACCACAATGTTGTAAATACTGCAGATGAGTGTCTGGAGAGAGAGAGAGAGAGAGAGAGAGAGGGGCACCCGTGACCTGTGATGCTCAGCAGTAATGCAGTTCATTTACTGCGTCCGCAGCTGATAGTCTGTAAGACAGAAGGAAATGAGCAGAGCTTTAATTAAATGCACAGAAGCACAGGAAAACACAGCAGAAAAGTGAATTTCATGACAGCTGAACTTTCTCTCCACACCCTTCACAACACAATCAAAACCTCAATCAATAACATTCAGCATGACCGAATGAGGGTGTGCTCGCACTCGACAGGTTTGACCGATTGAAGGTCCACTGTATAATTTTTTGGAGGATTAAAGCGTTATGTTTTTATCATCTTAGAATGAGATATTTCTATCTACATACGCCGCTGGTCCATTTGCATGAAATTCTCCATGTTGTTTCTACAGTAGCCCTAAACGGACAAACTGCTCTACAGAGTGCGTATCAAAAATCTCCTTCGGTAAAGAAGTGAAGACGTGACGACATCTTTATCCTGTGACAGTGCTTCGAAAAGACGGCATCGGTTGCTATTCGCGACCTCGCCACTAGGTGACGCTGAATTTCATACACTGGACCTTTAAAACTAACTCTGGAGCGATTGTTCTGATGGTACGCTCCGTTTGAGAGGGTATGGCCATCTGAACCCTGGCGTGCACCAAACAAGTGTCCCGAGGCCCCTGAAAAGCTCTTAAACTGCAATATGAACAACGCGGATCAAAGACGTCCCAACACAACTATCACAAGATTTGATGGCATATAAAGACGCTTAGCAGATCTGGATTTGTGCAAACATCAGGGGACTCCCAAAGCGGTTTTGACTCCTTTTTTGAAACATTTGATGAGTTCTCGGCTAGTTAAAAGCACATTTTGCCCTGCTCGGTATATATCATTTATGATAAAAGCTGATTGGTTGGGTTGTGATCTTTTCGCTGTGAGGTTCGGTATTAAAAATTCCAGTGTGAACATGAAGTGAACGAGAACTAAAAGTGTCTTTATGCTTATTTTGTCCGGACAAAAGGAACCAGAATTCATCATCTCATTAAACAGATCTGCCTCTTAAATGTGATCAGATGCCCCTCGATCAACCCAAGAAATCTGGATGGCAACTGCGTCTCATCAAAAGTGCTTGGACAGCTTCAATCTGCAGAAACAACATACTGTGCCGGTGTTTCCATTTTTAGAATGATTTCGCCACCTCTGCATGCTTCTGTGCAGCACATCGTCTTTTCTTCGAAAAATGTCACCTCCGCTCTCACAAACTCATCTCCCATCATTCTTTACCGCATTGCTTAATTGTTGCCAAATACATGCAATGCTGTAAAAACATGAAGCCGGAAAATGATCAGACGTGAGAAAGAAACGTACCTCCGTTCTGGGTGATGTAGCGAACCCACGGCAGGGCCTGATATCCGCTCTTCTCAATGATCTTCAGGTAACGCACCTGTCAAAACAGAAAACGTCTCGTTAAGATGTCATGCAATGCATTGTGGGTCAATTCATTCAATCTACATTTTCTGCACTAGAAGAATTGATAGTTGTAGATAAATTTAGATTTTAGACATCAGTGTCTCGTGAGGTCCCCGCAGGGCATCTGGATGAGGGTCACAGCCGGGCACGAGGGCAACCGAGCCTGGGAACGTGGCAGAGTGGAACTTGAAAGCCGGAAGTACATGAAGAAGTGAGATTGGGGAAACGGCACCTTACTACGGGCAGCGGTGTTGCGTCAAGCATTGTCTCTGTACGGCCGGGCTTGCATCACTGTTCACAACAGAAGCATTTGCACAACTGTTCCAAACATGCTGAAAGAGCACAATCACGTTTTGTAAGAGCCACTAGATGCCCCAATACCCAGAAGTGACGTGCCATTTTCTATTTTAAAACAATCTTTAACCCTTTCTGCTGTTGTTACACCTTCGTCCAAGCAATGGAAGACGGCCAGACGGGTGGACGAGTTCACCTTCTCAAGAACAGGGTGGACATTTGGATTTAGGCGTATTGAATTATAGTACTGTAGTATTGTCCATCTTCTGTAGCTTTGTTTGTTAGGGTTTTAATCTTTGTTCTGATTGTAGACTCTTTTCTCTAAGACAGAAAACCTCCCTGTCTCAACGTTCAAAAATACACTCCTTCAGACGCAAAATAGAAGCAGAGACTCGCAAGAAAATAAGAGATGTATTCTACAAAAGAGCATTTCGAAGAAGTCGCTTCAAATAAAACTTAAGGATAACCCTGCTGTCCACCCACGCGGGTATTTTCAGAATCCTCCTGGCGATCGTGGGCCGGTAATGTGTCACTCTTGGGTGCCGCTCACACAAACTCACCGGGCCACCATCGGTGTAGAGCCGGGCGGGCCGGAGTGTGAAGAGACGGACAAACGGTATAGGTCTAAATGTAGTATAACGTCAGCTTCTGTACGACGTTTGTTTTGTGTAAATGTAGCGATTGGATGTTGTTTCGGTTGTGTTTATGTGATGCTCATGATGAGTACTGTGAGTCTATATTTCAAGCTGGATGGTCTTAAGTCAAACAGTCAATGTGTTTAACCTCAGTTGTGCACATGTTCGGTTTTCTTACAGACATCGTATAAACGAATACAGACTTATAAATCGCATCCAGAATAAAAGTTAGTGCTTACATAATATATGTCTGTGCCCTGTGCGTGTTATTTTGTATTTCTAAACACACACGCATACATGTATACATTTAAGAAAAATTTCCTAAATATTTACATGATTGTGTACGTGTGTGTGTGTTTATAATACAAAATAAATATTCACAGTGCACATAGATTATATTTTGGGGCCATTTTGCCTATTTGCCTATTTTATTTGGACAGCTGTTGTGTAGAGAGGACAGGAAGTAAGGTGGGCGAGAGAGAGGGGGTGGGATCGGGAAAGGACCTCGAGCCGGGACTCAAATTCGGGTCGCCCGAAGCGCAACATGTCGGAGCACGTTACCGAAGGCCATCGGCTCCGACATGTAAACACAAACTTTAACAGTACTATTCCACGATAAAAAAAATGCCAGGCCAAAAGGATGGCGCTGTTGTGCTAAAAAGAAACCCTACATGCTTCCGCACATATATACAATTACACCGTTTTAATCTAAAAGAGCTTTTAAAACACTTTGTTGGCGTGTATGTGCGTTTATAGTAGTATGCATAGAAGTACTATGTCTTCGTTGGTTGTAGTAGTGCAGTAAATCTACTGTTTGCCGGAGAAATGATAAGTATTTCACACAGTACAAACATGCAGCGTGGATGCCGCCATTATTGTTTAGGGAATACCCGCCAATGCCTACAGACTCATCGCATAATACGCATGCGTATGACGTCATAGTTTTTTGAAAACACAGCACGGAAACGATAATGCCGTCGTTTTTTTCGTTGGCTTTTTCAGTCCCCCAAAACGCAGTTTTGTGTAAAATGAACAGTCAAAACGCATATAAAGTTTGTAGTTGAAAACGGTCTGCTGTAAACGGCCTCTTATTCTGGATGCGATTAATCGCCCCCAAAAAATACCCCTCACAATACCGCAATACAATTTAAACACTATAAAATAAATATTGAGTCTGTTAACATGCACAAAATAAACAGATTTCTATCAAAAATCAGCTTAGCAAACTTGTTTTAACGTGTTTACATCGTGCAGTAAAGACATTTACATGCATTGCCAACTCAGAGTAATGGGCGAAAAACTACGTCTGCCGAGTGGGTTTTGCTTACGCCATTTATGAGATTTCCCAGATAAAAGAAAACTGTTTAACACGTTTAGATGACCTTACTTGTTATCAGCTTATTATGCATAATAGGAGTAAGACTGTGCATGTAAATGCACTCATTGTCATATACAATTTCATTTCTAATGATTTTTGAACCAGATGCGTATATAGGTACACCCGGGGATGTTGAAACTCATACCTACCTGATTTTTTTCCTCTTTCATTTGAGAAAACTTGCTAAATACGTATTAGCACGAAGAATCCAAATATTAACATCGTAAACTTCGAGCTGATAAAAGCTCTAAAAACAATTGGATAAAATTGACTGCTATGCTTTTTTTTGCATATCTATCGATGCATACGAACTGGGCATTGACCTCTGGATACTCAATTGTCCACTCACATATCAGGATTTATATAAAAATAACTCTAGACGCTCTTGACTGTGCATATGTTTTAAGGATGAAATCTACACAATGCAACGTCATGCCTGTAGCGTCGATGTGTGTGTATCGCTCAGATCTGGTGGTCAGTGGTTTTGCTTCGCGCCGGTCTTTCATTAAATCAGTGTGTGCTCAAAGCCGGACTTTTGCACGACGTGTACCCACTATAGCGGCCGACTCGGCTCTCACAGTTTCACCTGCTTAAAAAACCAACAAACAAACAAGCATGAGGGGATTGCGTACGGAAGCTTGTACAGGGTAAACAGAGAGCTTGTGTATTTTGGTTGGTCGCCTAAGTGAACATAATCACAACTTTTGGGCCTTTTTATGTGACCCTAGAGATGCAGGTCTCGACTGTAGCAATGAAAAGGGTTCTTTAATTCCTAATATAACACGTGTCTTAATTTACTGATGTAAATAATATTTCTGAAATCATGTTAAACACGTCATAGCATCTGCCAACCGCTTGATCTTCGAACATGAAGTCACGTCTACATCGCGCATATTTCAGAAACGCAAGAGTAAAGCTCGCATTTGAAAATGACACGACTGGCTGCTCATCGAATCAAATATATCCAATGCTGGGAAAAGTATTTCTGTTTTCTCATAAAAACCATGCACGTCAAAAATAGCACACTTGTAAGAGTACACATGCGTCTATTTGGGACTGTGACAGGGCACTTGTAATGTTCAACATATGGGATTCTCAACGCCAGCGTCCGGCAGACTGTCCGGTCCCCTGAGACAGACTGCAGATCAGATTGTGGTTGGCCAGTCTCTGACAAACGGCCCGAGGCCTGACCACACCGCAGGCTGGATCATGAGCGTGAGACTGTCGCTCCATCAGCGGGCGGCACTGATCTCAGGGGACCTGACGCCTGGCACCGCCGAGTTTGTCTCAGGGCTGGAGACGGCGCTGGCATATCAAACCCGGGCTGGGCGGCCGGGAGAGGTTATCAAAGCCTTCCTGAGGTTTCAGAGCAGGTCAACATTCAGACAGTCTCTCTCACGGGAACGCGACAGTCAAAACAAGTTCACCGCAGAGTTGCGGCCCCACCTCAACGACATCACGGCATTCATATTGTACACACCTCAAACTGAAGCCCACTGGGTTGGATGTGATGCGGGCGATTTCTGATACGTCTTGATTTACGGCACACGTTTAACGTTCCCCAAAGCTGTAATTGAGCACAAGATGTTTGGGGGAAATAAGATGCTGTCGGACAGCTGCAAGGCAGACGAGAAGCAGCCAACGAAAACGGCAAAAAATTAAAGAGGAAATGGCGTATAAGTTAAGCGTTTAATTCGATTTGACGCATGACTGACTTACCCTCATCATTTTGCCGAAACATCCTCACTGTAAGGAGCAAATTGAGTTTTCAGAAACATTCTTGTCGTTTATATCCGTGTGGGCTGTTTAACTTACTATTGAACAGAGGAAATCAAGCTGTCATGTCAAATTCTCCTCTTTCAAAATAATGGATTATTTTATTGAAGCCGTTTCCATTCTGCGTGCAGGGCACACAGAGTTCAGCCATATGACCTCGAGCGACAGAAAACTGCAGTTTCAACATCAGATCTCTCGCGTTTTCCCAAAACTCTGTATTTATCGTTTTTATTGCATTCTCTATAATTTGCCTGATGTGTCTGTATGTCACGGCAGTCTGTTATTTAAGCGTGTATGGCCTGCGGATTTGATTGTTTCTCTGGTTTGTGGGTTATAGAGAAAGGCGAGCGATGCGAGCGTGAAAGGAGTGATGCCCGTAGAAAATCTATTAAAGGAATACTCCTTGTACAGTAACGCACTTACAAAAACATATTCACGCAACAACAAGCCAAGAAGAGATTTTTATAGCTGTTAACCTGGAATATTTTTCTACATTAGCATCTACTTTAAAAACACATACACTCTTTAAAAAAGGTGCTTCAAAAGCGGCTTCGATGCCATAGAAGAACCCTTTGGTTCAATAAAGAACCTTTAACATCTGAAGAACCTTTCTGTTACACAAAAGGTTCTTCATGGTGAAAAAGGGTTGTTCAGATTAAAAAAAAGTTAAGTTTAAGGAACCTTTTAGGGGTGTCCTCGAATAAGGATTGACATTGTCGAATCAGAATGGTCACGTCTTGCCTCTAGTCGACCGATAGTCTAATCATGTGTGAGCGGAATATACCAGAACAACAAAATATACCATTATAGGTAAACAAATAAAAAAATTGATTCAAGATGCAATGTGCAGAATAAATGTGTTTAGGTAAAATGTCTTTTTTTGAAATGTTTTGTTATTGTGCATTCCACACAATGAAACTGCAGTTGGTTTGTTTTAATTCAAGCCATAAAAAACAGCGAACTAACACATCAAAAACCTTTTTTATTATGTTATCATGTTTTTAAAGTTCTCATTTTGGAACCAAACTCTTCATATATTTAAAACACGAGCCAAAAATGGTCAAATTAATGGTTATCTTCCATAAACATCACATAACAATTCTGTGCCATACAATACTAGACATAATCTCGCCTCAAAACAATTTTTAAAACTACTCGATAATAATGAATTATTTTTTACAAACGGGAATACAGCACATTCATTACCAATAAAGTTACTATATTTACCACATGTATAGGAGGAGTGCAATAAAGCATCTTGCCATTTAAACAGACAAAAACAGGCAGAACGGGCTGCTTCTCTTTACCGGTCTCACAGCACAGAAGACGCAGAGAGATGCGATTCTGCGCTGGGGGTTTCAGTACCCAACCCTAAAATTGTCCCATTTCTTTACTATATTTTTAGCGGCGCAGTGCGTGCCCGTCTGCTACGCCACTGACCATACAACCAAAATATCCCCATTGCATAACACCTGTGCGAAGATTCGACTGTGAGATTGGTAGTCGACTATTCAGGGTCACCCATTGAACCTTTGTGGAACAAAAAATGCTTCTTCTATAGCATCGCTGTGAAGAACCTTTGAAGCACCTTTATTTTTTAAGAATGTACATACATACATACAGTAGTTCTTATCATGCCACATTCTCAGATCAGTTAAACATCTCTCATTCACAGGAATCAAAGTCCTTTAACCCTTAATTGAGAAAGTCATTTCTCAGAGAGATGCTCAGAAGGACACTTGCCTTTATTCATGGCACATAACACGTGCGAAACTGAAGAACACAGAAAACTCTAAACCAAGTAAAAGTTAAAAGACTTAAATCCCCAGACAGACTCATTTAAAGGTGAAGGGCCTGTATGCGTGTTTAAGAAAGCGTTCAAATCAATCGGCAGTCCCATTCTGTTCTGCCCACCTTCATAAACTGCTGACGCTTCAGAAACACAAACACACACAGCTGACCCTAACAAATAAACACAGCATCTGCTAAAACACATGATTCAGCTGTAGTGAAGTTGTGCCTGTCCAGCCTTTGACTGTCAGCCAGCGTCTGGATCACATCCAGTCAAAGCCACAACACACACACAGGGTTTACATTTAACTTAAATGAAATGAAGCAAAAATATACCTGCTACCTGGTAGAATCGAAAAATACAAAACAGATTCTCTTCAAAGGTTTTGACTGATAGTTTCATGAAGGTATATATTTAAGGTGACGCATGTTCCATGGCATTTCACAGCATGTGCACCAGTAAAGAAAGAAAAGCAGCCGAATTGTAATGCTTGTTTAATGAAGACGGCCGATTCATCAACACTAGAGCTTGTGGCACATCACAACAAACTAAAATCTTATTGCTTCAACATGGCAAACACTGTCTGATCAACTTTGAATGACACGGTAAGTGAAACAGATGCAGATATGTAGCGCCATCTATTGATCACACACAAAACAGCACTCGGTGTCTGAGAAACAGGTGTACAGCACCCAGGGGAAATAAACTACATTAAACATTAAAGAAACAGTCAGTAGCGCCACCTGATGTCAGAAACATGAAGATACAACAATCTGCTCCAGAAATATAGGATTTTTTTCATATGTACAGCTGTTACATTTTAACCAAACAAAGGCCGAATACTGGTCAAAACGATACTGCAGAACAAATTTACATCTCAGAAACTTAGGGTAAAGAATGGCATTCCTGATGGCTTTGCAGTCAGAGAAAATAATCCCCTCATAGATTTTCACATACACAAAAAATTTAACAAAAGATGGATTTGAAGGGAACAGTACCTGTATTCCAGATGTGGTGAAATAAGGGATCTCAAACTTCACACTGATTGGTGGTTTGCCTTCTTTGTCTTCAGCTTCCACGCTGGGAAGCCCAAAATGAGCTCTCATCAGGTACTCCTTACCCCCCTGAGATCGATAGATACACACATACCGTCAGCTGTGTATTTATTACAACCAAAAAGACTCTGAATTTGTGGGTGTGCGCGTGTTCTTACAGGGAAAGACTTGATGGACCAAACAATCTCACTGTTCTCCGGCACCCACTTCACACTGCCCACGGTGGTCTTGAACTTGGGCGAGTCGGCATCAGTCGGGACAGGAATGTGAATCTCCACATTATTGGCAGTGGAACGTCGCTTAAACTGAGACTTGGCCTGAAGAAACACACACGAGCAAGTGTCAGACAAGGTTTTGGAGCTCATACACAGATGAAGTAAGGTGTGCGTGTTCTCACTTTGATCATGTACTCGATTCTGCTGTGTGAATGTTTCTCAATCACGGACTCGATCCAGATCAGTGGCTTCACCTGTTCACACAGGACATTAAAACAGACATTACAAATCAGAAGCAGAAACGGAATCAAGCAAGGGATGCTTGAAATGTGTACTGAAAACAGTCATGTGTTGGAAAGGCGGAGACACACACATGCGTGTTTAGGCGGTATGACATCAGCTCGAATTCTCCGTCCGGAGGGATGAAGGAGATCGTGCGATCGTTCTCAAAACGAGACAGACGCACACACTGGTGAAATTTCACATCCTCCAGCTCCACAGATTTACTCTTACCACCTGAAGACAGAAAGACGAGGTCGAATCATAAAAACACAATGCATCAGAAGAATCCAATGTAAAATCTTGAATCTAAAGGAATTGATTTATTCATAAACCAACGTAAACTAAGTGTGTAGACAGCTAAATACGGTGCAAACATCTGTAGGGAGATTTAAAAGCAACTCACGGCCAGTGTTCTCGAACAGAACCTTGTCATTCAGACCCAAACGCAGCTCTGGCATTCCCGAGAGAAACACTCTCATCTTTATAGAGCCGACGATCTCGCTGCGAAGGACGTTACCGTTCGCACTGACCTGGAAAAAGATCAGAACCTGTGAGTCGCTCACATCTCAGCGATCTATACATAATCCAATCATTTTTGTTTAGAGTTCGATTTATCTAAATGCTATGAACTGTTTAGTGTTGCATAGGATGGAAGCCATATTCAAGCTAAATTGGTTCATCATTTTCCCGGCACTGTTTGAAACAATAACTATTCTATACGTTAATGCTGTTATGAAAACCAGCAGTGTTATCACCGCACACATCAAAAGCACAATAGGATGGATGTTACTGTGACCTGCGTCCTGTTTGTTATTGTGAATTCCTGTATTTATTTTCAGCAGTTCTAACGCTGTGTTTCTAAAAACATACCAGGAGGTTGACAGACTCGATGACGTCCAGGAAAACCTCGTTTTTCCTGTACTTGATGCCTTCTGACCTCCAGGAGACGGCATTGGTTACGGTCGCGGGAGGCCGCGGAGCTCCCGTGTCCAGCTTGTGACCTTCCTGCGTGATGTATCTGTGTATCGACACCCAATGATAAACACACGCGGCAAACACAACTTTCCATCAGTTATTCCTGATTGACATCAGAAAGGTTTGGATGAAGAATGTAAACATGGACTCACTCCTGAAGGATCTTGCTGTCAGTAGTTTGGGGGTAGCCAAAGTCCATGAGTTCATCCAGCAGCTCGTAGATGATGACAAAGTTATCTCTGATACTCTCCTCCTCCAATTCCTTAAAGTATTCTGAGAACACCTGAGACACACAGACAGGCAAGCATCTCATTTTTACAAATACCTCATCGCAAGTCTCGAAAATGTGACAGTAATATCTCAAGCTTTGGTTTTTGTAGATTAAATGATTGACTGGGCTTAAAATAAAACGTAAAATGGATGTAACCAACCTGCACAATTTTGTAGAGGAATGAAAAAACCAAGGAGACACAAGCGTTCTTTTTGGATGTTGCAACAACTGTTTGCCCTCAAGTTAAGCAAACATGCTTAAAAAAACACAAATCAAGCAAACTCTTCATTTTAAAGAGCAGCAGCATTCATCAAAATGATTGGCTCTCTCGGCATCATATTGTCAATACACATTATTTTATTTAATGCGATACATCTGTAAAGAAAAGGTTAAAATATGCAATGAATAAACAGCATTCAAACCATTGGTACTTAAAAATCAGAGTACGCAGTACTAACAAAAAACGAATTACACTGTAAAAACTCATTCAGGATCAGTTAGATGGTGTGGGGAGGATACGATACAAGTTGTTGTGTTTTATCCACATGAAACGCACTCCTCCGTGAGCCAGGATGGGCGACAGCGTGCCCTCTTCCTCTTTATCCATCAGCAGGGTCATAAAATGCTCAATCTCTGACATGTCCACATCACCGCGGTAGTTACGACAGATCAGAACCTGAAAAACACACGTGCCTCATAAACAACCATAATTCATCACTTTCTATGTTTAAATAAAGTCGTTCCCAAAGTTCTCCAGCTTTCCATCTTCAAAATGTTCTACTGCAGACATTCTGAATTACAAAAGAAACGCGGAGACTTTTGTAGTCTGTTTTCTTACTTTAATCATATAACTGCACTGAGTAAAACTGATCCGGGGTCAGAGCTGACATTGGACCACCATGAATATTTCCCCAAACCACTAGTTACCATAGTAACCAGAGCCGGGAATTAACAGATTAACGGATTAAACCATCAGAGTTTTGTGCAATGTTGAGTTTCTTCCCTCTACTAAAATGAACCATGATTTTACTTTAAATAAAACTATGGTTAGAGCATGGGAAGATACAATAAACATAGTTTAACCATGGTGTTTGTGGTAGATCTATGGTTATACGATTGGCAATAGTTTACTAGTGTCATATTCATTTATTTATGGACACCTATGTGAAAATTATATGAAAAATAATCGCTATAAAAATGTAAACAGTGACTGGATTTCGATTTAATCTTAACGTCAACCAACATTCAGCCACGCAACCCCTTTAATTTATTCTATTTAAGTTCATTTGAATGCTTTCAGACGAGCAGAAACGTGTAAATATATTTTCATTCTCGTTTTTACTGATATCTATGTCCCCTCACGTCATGTTCGCTATGGGTTAGCTTTAGCCTGCGGTGCTAGTGAACCGTTATCTTACCTTCCCCTTCAGATCCAACACATAAACCGCGCTGGCCGACATATTTTCGCCTTTAACGACACCTTATATTGGTGAACTACAGAAGTTCGGTCACTTCTGAGGCATTTATGTATTTAATGACTAACTGTCATCCGTTAAAGGGGCTCAGATCCAACCAGAGTGCGGATGAGAGAGATTTTGAGGAACCGGGAGACGCCGCTGCGATGAGCGCGTGTGACGGCAGCGCCCCCTGCTGCACTGGACGAACGACTGAATTTCAATAGAACGGGAACATTCTCTCTCTCTCTCTCTCTCTCTCTCTCTCTCTCTCTCTCTCTCTCTCTCTCTCTCTCTCTCTCTCTCTCTCTCTCTCTCTCTCTCTCTCTCTCTCTCTCTCTGTAAAATGTGTCCCCCACTGGAGTCCCCCCAGTGAATTTCAGCCAGTTCCACCACATGTAATCCGTCATGTCCACTAGATGTCTCTTGATGCCAAGCAGCTCTACAAGTGCTTTGTACAGTATTTACGTTCAAGAGCCTTCTCTCATAAAGGTTATACATTTACTGCATATCGAAGACATTTACAGACGGTGTTTCGTGTGTATGTAATAGTGAACATATGTGAGTATAGGTGACCATAAGTCTGAGTGGACATCCATGACATGCGGAGTCCCTCAAGGCTCAATTCTTGCGCCTCTCCTATTCAACCTGTACATGCTCCCAATGAGCCAAATAATGATAAATAGCCAAATTGCTTACCACAGCTATGCAGACGACACACAGATATACTCAACCCAACGATTACAGCCCCATTGACTCCCTGCTCAAATGCATTGATGAAATAAATAGTTGGATATGCCAAAACTTTCTTCAGTTAAACAAAGACAAAACTGAAGTCATTGCATTTGGAAATAAAGATGAAGTTCTCAAGGTGAACGCGTACCTTCACTCTGAAGGTCAAACAACAAAAAACCAAGTCAGGAATCTCGGTGTGTCTCTAGAGTCAGACCTTAGCTTCAGTAGTCATGTCAAAGCAATAACTAAATCAGCATATCAGCAAGAATTAGATGCTTTGTTTCCAGTTAAGACTTAGAGAAACTTGCGCATGCTTTCATCACCAGCAGGGTGGATTATTGTAATGGACTCCCCAAAAAGACCATAAGACAGTTGCAGCTCATACAGAACGCTGCGGCAAGGATTCTGACCAAAATCAGTAAATATGATCATATCACACCAGTCCTCAGGTCTTTAAACTGGCTACCAGTTACATATGGGATATATTTTAAAGTGTTATTACTGGTATATAAATCGCTCAATGGCCTAGGACCTCAATACATTGCAGATATGCTCATTGAATATAGACCCAAAAGAACACTCAGGTCATTAGGATCGCATCAGCTAGAAATACCAAGGGTTCTCTCCAAGCAAGGAGAGTCTGCATTTAGCTATTATGCCAGTCTCGGCTGGAACCAGCTTCCAGAAGAGATCAGATGTGCTCCCACAGTATAGCCACATTCAAATCCAGACTCAAAACACATCTGTTTAACTTTGCATTTAATGAATGTGCACTGTGCCTCTGACCGTCCGACTGTTTGCGCTGTACTTTATTTTCTATTCTAAACTGTATATTATTTTATTTTTTATTCTTAACTGGTTACATTTTATTTTTCTTATTTCTTAACTGTTCTATCAAATGGATATTTTTAATTTCTTCTATGTAAAGCACTTTGAGTTACCATTGTGTATGAAATGTACTATATAAATAAACTTGTCTTGTCTCATAAACGTGCAACTTTCCAGTATTGGCCCACCTTCAAACTTTTGGGATTTAGTAAAACAGAGGAAATCTTTTGGCTGCTAACACCTTCTAGGAGTGCATTCAGATACATCAGTGGAGATGAGATGTAATAGTCAGTGTCTGTGGTCACAAACGCAATGATCTGCCAACGCCAGTCCAGGCTGTGAAATCCTAATGCTTAAGGTTTCTCAATGTTCTCATGGAAATGTTCTTAAAAATGCTGCAATGCCATTTTCTGTGATGCAACTTGCACCACAGAAACTCTTTCTTAAATCTCTGGCTTTATTAAGTTAACATCTTTAAATGAGACATTTGATCAATTTTATATCCATTTTGAAATGGACGGTGTTTTGGGCTGTTATGGATTTTTTTGCTAGTTGGAAAAGTTTTTGCTAGTTGGCCAGACGTTTTATGGTTTTTCGATATTTAATTGTCACATTTAAATATCAAAGGGTTGGAACGGTTGCAACCTGAGAAATTATTTTAAAACCTTGTGGAAATTGGTGACTATATTAAATTCTATAATAAATTGATGCAGACACAGGGTCATATATTTACATTTAGTTGTATAGCAGACGCTTTTATCCAAAGCATTCAGGGAGCAATTAGCGATATTAGAATAGGTGCTAATACAAAGTTACTAGTTTCAACAAAAGCTAGACCACTACCTGTTGAGAGACGAGAGGGTTAGTGTACAATTTTTTCCCCCTTTCGTTTGTCTGTGAAGTATTCATATATGACGGTTATGAGAGATGTGGTTGACCGGACTGAGTTAGGAAGAATGGTCCACCAAGAAGGAGTTGTGAAGGAGAATGAGCGGGAAAACGGGATTTACTGCCCTTACGCAGGGTTCCTGATGGGGTGTAGGAGGGTGAGAAAGCATGCCGGTGCAGATCCAGTGATAGTCCTGTAGGCAAACATCAGTGACTTGATTCTCATCCGGGCATCAACCGGTAGCCAGTGGTTAGAGATGAAAAGGGGTGTCGCATGAGCCTTTTTGGGCTGTTGGAAGACGAGGCGTGCTGCTGCGTGGTTTGATAGCCCTTGCAGGAAGACCAGCAAGGAGAGCATTGCAGTAGTCCAACATTGAGATGACCAGGGTCTGGACAAGGAGTTGTGCCGCATGCTCATATATGTGAAGCTTCTCACTTTTACTGACATCAAAAAACATGTCTGTATGTTCTGCATGCCGTGGTTCAATGTGAGTTATGTCACTGACGTCAGACTTTTATTTATGGGACAGGCAGGTTCACAGACGTATTTTAACCTTGAGATCTAAATGAAAACATTTACTGTGAGTGAGAGTTTAAAGGAGTGTAGTTACGTAAATCAATAACATTTAAAATAAGTGTCTTTTAAAATTAATTTAATCAAGGTTATAGTATAAATATAATATAATATAATAATGTAAATATATTAATATAAATATGTATTTACATAACTAGGCATACAATCTAATGTAGGTGTAGTGTATTAGAAATGTACTGTTATTTTCTGACCCTTGATTCTTTACTATAAGTGAATTCTTTATTATAAGTAGCAAAAACTATATCCAGACACGCATAGACCACATTAAGCACAGACCAAAAGAGAAAAGAAACACAGTAGACCCTTTAACCTAAAAATATTACAATTTTGAAAATATTTTTAATGCAAATCAAGCTCATGTCACAAATTACTTTCCACCGCATTTCGTGCTTTTCTTCATTGGCCTGCATTTCTGTATTATAACCGCACTTTGGCATTAGCATAAATGTTGATGATCATGCTAATAAGGTTTTGTCGACCGTGACCTTGAGACTAAAGCCATTTTAACACATCTGCTGACTTACACCGACACCTCTTCTTCTGACCAATCAGCAACAGGACGGACAGAGACATCAGTCAGTGAACTCAACAGGGTTGAAACGCTTTCATTGTGTTTTCTTTGTAACCTCTCCCCTGGTTTTCAGATCTGTGATTTATGGTTGGTTTCCCAATGTTCCCAAGCCATCAGCACCATGAACTCCTCATGACTACCAACATCGGTCTGTGTGTGTCATATCTGTGCTTTATTCCAGCCTTTATAAACCTGAACATGTGAGTTTATAAGACACCATTTAAAACTACGAGAAACAGTTTTAAAGACTTCTCATGAGTAATGTAACTCAATGTACGTCAAGCAATGTTAATTCAATATAATTTTAAGTATGCTTCTGAGACGTACATAAACTTTTTAAACGTTGACTTTCTTTTTTTGTATGAGCGTGCAGGCAGTTCACGAATAAAACTGAAGACAACATTCACCTGACATGCATCCCATCAAAATGTCTTCTGTCAACATTCAGCAAATTCATTTACAGAACAAAGAGAATCACATTTTTACCAACGTTTTAATAGGTTTTTGACACCATTACTAGGTAATCCAGAAAGTAAAAATGTGAAATATCTGAAATTTAAATAATCACTTAGTTGCAGTGTGTTGAGATCTTTGTGTGTTGAAGTCACTTAACAGGTATACAACAAAAACAGATGCCGAATCTAAACAAGTTCTGCCTGCAGTGCATGTAGCTATTTCAACTGACATGGAGAAACTGAGAATGCTGTGTGTCACGGCTGCAGGTCGGTTAGAATTCACAGAGAAACTGCAAGCTTTGACTTTATCAAGATGATCTTGTTCTCCTGATATGATCCACAGGTTTCATGTCTAGGAACAACACCTGCTTTTTACCTTAAATGCACTTTAGAAATGTAAATATGAAAAGTTGCCGTAGCCTATCATTGATCACTAAGGTACTCTCTTTTTTTCCTTAGTAAAAACAATGGTAAAATTCATCACAATACATGAACTATGGAACCTCCTTTTCATTCTTAGAAGGAGTATTGTAATTGTATAACCGTGTGTTGTTCATATTTGTGCATGGTTGTGTATTATGTGATATTCCTGTATTATTTTGGTATTTCAATTAAATCTAGATAGAAATCTAGAAGAAAATGTGAGTGGTGCTTGCCGTGTCAAAACTGGGCAGTCACTATGGTGATGACATTTTAAGCCCCAAATGACTCTAACTAACCCCCATGTCTCCAAGAGGTTCTGATGCAGAGACATAGGTCTGGCTAAATGGTTGCTAAGCTAATTTATTGGTTGCTGTGGGCGTTGCTTGGCATGTGCCAACTCCGTGCCACAAGTTAATCTAACCAACCCCCATGTCCCATACGATGTTCTGATGACGAGATATAGGTCTTGCTAAACGGTTGCTAGGCTAATGTGTTTGGATGCTATGGGCGTGGCATATGCCAATTGATGATTCTCCGTGCCACAAGTAAAACTTACCAACCCCCATGACTCTACGATGTTCCGATGCCGAGATATAGGTCTTGCTAAACGGTTGCTAGGCTAATGTGTTTGGTTGCTATGGGCGTGGCTTCATAGCTTATTGGAGTTCCTGGAATACTGATTGGTTGCCTGAGTCAAATGAGCCCACAACGTTGTCTCTACCACAATGTGCTGCAATTTTATAATCGGAGTCTATTTGCTGGGTTACTTTAAATGATTGCTATGCGCCTGGATTAAGACACTGATTGGTTGCCTGAGTAAAATGAGCCCACCCCCTTGTCCTTATGTGGGCATATTTCCTGCCCCATTCTAGGGGAAAATTCGGGTTGATCTAACGCCCCAGGGGTACAACTTACACCCCATTGTGATGTAGGTTGTTACGACAAACCGTGCGGGATGAGTTACGCGCCAAATGGAACAAGAATAATAATGTATATGCACAATAACAACGCTCTTGATATGATTTTATTGAAACACATTTACACAATGATGATGATCCTCATCATCAAAACGTATATTCATTTCAGAAGTACACAGCACACAAGATGCTTTTCGCGTGTCATAGAGAAAAAAGAATAGAGGAACAAGTGACATTGTGCTAAAACCTAAACGTAGGATCTAATGTCTGTACAAACTAATGGTACTTCATTTCAAACAAAATCTTTACCTAAAGCAGTACTATTGTCATGATAGTGCCACATCATGTCATTACCTCATGCTTAATGTGGAGAGAGGCAATAATTGTTTATTTGGCTTGCCATATGCTCTCTCTACATTAAACATGAGGTTCTGTCATGATCCTGCCACTGGACCAAGAGAAACATGACATGATGTGGCAGAATCATGACAACTATATGTACAAGTTAAGAGAGGAAAAAAAGAGAAAAAAGTAATCAGAATTTAGATTTTATTTTCTTAATGTTATGCATGTTATTTTGTACTGGTTGTTGTAGTTTACCGCCTAATCTTGTTTCGTACGCATCACTAAAATGAAATATTATCATACATGCAAAAAACGAATATACTGAATAACTCAATGAGTTTAAATTAGGACAAATTTCATCTTGTCATGTTTCATTCAGTTAAAATACTGCACTTTATTAATGCTAAATAATATTTTACTTAAAAATGTCCAGCTGTATGTTACAACCATTACGAAACAAACATATCCCAGTGCCAACAGGACCATTAAGATATTTTGCATTATTTTGAAAGATTACTGGTATACCGTTATATGAAAATCATTACTTGTACATTTGTAGAGGCCCGCATTATGAAATTCAACCCCCAAACATTTTCCCGTATAGTATGTAAATACCATAAAAATTCCCATACTGCCAACACGCAGAGTTTAACTATGATCTCATGAACTGGTGTTTGCCTTTGTAGTGACTTCTGCCGTGATCGCTGTCGTTTCAAATATCAGTTTGTCTTTTGTCATATCTGCAGTTGCTTCGTTTTCACTTTGTTTAAAGAAACTTCCATGATGCTTCAGTCTGTGCTGCCTGGAAATTCAGCAATGGAAAGAAGAGTGTGAAGACCTGATATTTGACTCAAAGTAAATGATGTGAGTGACAACACACGGTACCTCTGCTCTCTCCTGTGCTGCGTGCTTTCATTGGATTTCACAAAGATAACAGAGTCTCCGCCCTGAGTCAACAAACCAAACTCACCCTCTTTAGGTCTAAATATCACCCTGAAAATATAAATCATGTTATCAGGCAACTTTGACGGGTGACAAACAGGTGATGTTTTAAGGCTTTGTAGGGTCACTCGCGTCGGTGCGTCTGAATATTGTCACCGTCACACACACACACACACACACACACAAGTTATTTCAAAAGCAACGACTCACTTTGCTTGCGTTTCTCCTGATTTAATCCTCATCCTGCGAATCATGAACTCATTGGTGCTGAAGAAGCCGGATAGATACGAGTCCTTCTCCCACAGGAGCTTCACCATCAGCAGCTCACCGATGTCTCTATCTGACGTCACCAGGAATGAGATGGTGCTGTTGGTCATCAAGATGGGACTAGATGGGAAGACACTGGTTCATTTAAGAAAATACTCCTTTGACCCACTTGTAGCTCAGAATGAAAAAAAAACATTCCCAAAAGTGAAACGTAGCATTTGTGAGAGAAAACTATATTTTGATTTAATTTAGTTGCATGATCAACGGAAACATACAGATCAACATAGTCGTCAATAAAGTCAAGTCTCATTGGTTCTTGTGTCTCGTGACCAAAATATCCATCTGTCAACTGGTCACGAGACACAAGAACCAATGAGAATTGTTTTTACTGACACGCATACAGTATAATTTATTAAACCAATTGATTCATTTGGATTACTTTAATAAAATAATAATCATCCGTTATGGTGAACCATTGCTTTAAGTTTCCAAAATACTCACACAGTGACGGCTATGTCATCTCCCTCATCTGTTGTGCCGAAGAGAGACACTTTCATTGGCTGCTCCAGTACAGTCATGTTTTTACTGCTGAACACATGCACCTTCATCTGGTAATGAAACACTGAGAAAATAATAAACATTACTTTCAGGTTAGATCAGTCATGTCTTATCTGTTACTAATACAACGTACAGATAAATCAGATGTGATCTGTGTGGTTGGACAAATTTCATGCTTACAACCCTACGAAAATCTCACCCTTGAAGGGCATCATGTCCCGCGTTTTGAGGTACATCTTTGCGCTTCGGGTGGTGCGGATTTTGTTGACGTTGTAGCCCAGTTTGTTGCAGCGGTTTTTGCGGCAGCTCAGGCACAGGCCCTTGTTAAAAGCGTCTCTGGAGCTGCAGCGGTACGCAAAACTCTCATGTTCCTGGTTCACCAGCGAGTCGATGAACAGGTGCACGGAGCGCTCGTGAGAGCATTTGACAATCTGGTCCATGTCTGATTTATTAAGAGAGGGGTCACAAACTTTATTTACAACACATGCTTGCAGTTTGGCTTCACGAATATTGAAAAGATGGAATCCTTTTGAGACATTCTAATGGGTTTAATGGTTATAATGGTAATTGTATTAGTTTAATGGAGACTATAATGGTCTCTACTGGTAATGTGTTGAGTTTTATTGGTGAATTTTGTATGGGAGATGGAAACCAATAGAACACCATTATGTCCTACTGAAATAAAACCTGAAACACAATAAATCAGTCATTTGTATAGATCAGTGGTTAATACCGCCTGTGATTAAACTGGACCATCACAAAATTCCTAGATTTAGTGTTTCGGGTATTATTTCAGTAGGATATAATGGTGTTGTGAAGCCACCGTAAGCGTTGGCGCCGCCATCTTGGTATGCCCAACTGACAGAGCGCCATTGACTTAAGAGTCAAAATGACGATCTAAATAACTAGATTTTCAGCTTATTAGGTGCACAATACGTTTTAGTTGACATGCGTGTTTAAATTAACTGTTACTTCTGATGTTTATCCAATGTTTATGTTTATTTTGGGCAGAATAGCGACATCAATGTATAGAAGGTGAGTGTGTATTGTGCACTGTTGTGTCATACGTTGACGTGTCCCGTGAGTCTACTGATCTGATATGTACGCAACTGTAATGAAAATGAACATAATCCGCTCTCTATCTAATAAGACGGGAAAATTCCCGACTTAAAATAATTTAACATTTGCATGCTTAAGACAGGGCGTTATAATAATGTACTTTGAGACTTTATATATAAAAGCTGGTATTTGTAAGTTAATGTTTTAACATTAATATGTGATAACTCCCTATTAATTTAACGGAGCGTTTGGGCATACCAATATTGCAGCGCGGAAATGACGTCATGAGCGATCCAGTCACTTATATAGATCAGTGGTATTAACCCATTATAAGAAAGATAAATCATGTGATTTTTGACGCAACAATACACAAAGTTGAAATAGTCACATACTGTAGATGCCGTAGGTGGCAATGAGCTTCATTGTATTTTGAATGCTGCAGCCCGGTTGGAAGGTTCCACCGTTTGGGTAGATGTCCACATGACCCACTGGTCTCTGGATACCGATGCTGAGGTCCGGCGATCCTCTGGTGTTTGTGTGCAGGACATCGACAAAGGTGGCATCATCAGGCGACAAACGCCAAAGACTGTCGGCATTCTCAAAACTGGGACCTGCTGGGTCCAGACCTATAAAGCGCAGCAGACAACACACACAGCATACTCAGTTCTTTCTTCCTGATAAAGAAATATTAAGAAATTATAAATACCGCTATGACCTCGTATAAGAGGCCAAATAACACGCGCCATTATTCTCTATGGTGCCTTTCGTGTGAGTGTTAAATGAAAGACTTCTCACCTGTAATTCTGTTAATTTTGTTGTTGGTGAGGTTTCCTGCGACGCCCGCCACGTGTGCACCAAGACTATAGCCCAAAAGATGCACCTTCTGTAGTGGATAGTCTAACTCCTGTAAAACAAAACAAATCTGTGTGTCTGTGTGTGTGTGCGCTTTTGTGCGTGTGGCTGAATCTGTATGTTTGTGTCTTCTGTGTTTCCACCTTTTTTGTTTCGACCTGCATAACCTTATATGTTTTGCTTATAGTCAATATGTTTTCTTGTACAGCTGCGTTGTAAAAATGAAAATTGTAAAAAGCGCTATATATATATATATATAGACTTGACTAAACAAATCACCTCAAGAAACCCATCCGGTCATTTTCACCCAATGATCACCAAAAGAGGATTTACAGTTAAAATGAATGTCCTCATGAAAGTCACTATTAACAATAATGGGATAACACTTTGGTCATATTACGGAAACGAGAATTCAGAACTGAGAAATGCCCTAAACCTGTGCTGGAAACAGAGAGGATCTATTTCTGAAATATGTTTTGTAACCCACACACACACATCAGTAAACGTAAGTCAAGACAAAAATAACAAATGCCCTGCCCGGAATGTAAGCAATGCTTTTCTCTTCACACCTCCAACCAGTTGACAAACTTGGCCACATCTTCTCCCACCAGTCTGGTGTTTTCTGCTGATGACGGGTAATGATTACTGGCCCTGTCCAGCCAGTCCACCACAATGACATTAGCATCGGGCTCACGCTCGAACAGAGCCGTCACAAGCTTATAGATCCAGCTTTCAAACAGTCCAGCAACCTGCAGGCAATATCACAAATTCAGTGTGTGTGGATATAGAATTATTCACTGAAACATACGTAGCTTAACAGAGTTACAAAGAAACCAATAGTAACATATCTGACATAAAATAAATAAATAAATGGTCAACAGTAGTTTAAAATATGAAGTCTACAAGCTTTAGGAAGTTCTTACCCACCGACACGGAGGTCAAATGTAAATATTGCTGCACGTGGTTTTTTACGGCTTGTCATTGACCTACTTTACAAAATGACATCGACTCACCGACCATCCATGGATGATCAAAAAGGTTTGGACATCGTTCCTGAAGTGACAGTCGGAAAGCGACTCCCGTTTTCCGGGGATCAGGGAGCAAAGATCCTCGTCTGGGAATTCTGCATTTCTGATAGAGAACTTGGACTCAATTTGACTGTAGTCCACTTCTTCAGTGGAGTTACCTGAAAGCACACAAACATAACATCATTTACAAGACAAAATCATACATAACAATAAACAACAATTCCATAGTTTGTTATACATTCTGCAGTTTTTTTGGGTCTATATTTCAGACCTTTCTTTGGAAAGCTGTGGGTCTCTTTACTTGTTGATCCAGAATCTAAAAGCTGAGAACCGCATAGAACACCATTGTTCCTCAACCTGCCATGTGCATCGCGTTTTACTTACCAGGCCATAAACAATTTTGAGCAATTTTATAATAAATATGGTAATTTAAACACTACAACAGTGAAATGTTTCATATAATCATATCCTTACCATTAACGCGGTAGATGTAATAAAATATAAACGTTACAATTATAACACCATTGACTACATTGATTCATTAAATACTTAAATATTTAATTTATAACGCTGGGGATTTTTTGTCGTAACACTGACAGGTGCAATGCAATGCAAACAACATGCAATGCCCTAAATATGTTGTTTTAAAGCACGTGTAATAAAATTAAATAATAAATGACGTAAATTTCCGTCTGGAAGTCGCTAAAGTTCAAACTTCTTACTTGTAAAGTGAGCTCCGGTAGAGTTAGAGATCGGCTCGCTCGCAATAAAAGAAAATCCAATAACCAGCAACCAGATACTTTCTTTTCCCATAGTACAGTACAAACAAATAATATACAGTTATTTATGGCCGTAAAAATAGCCGCACTTTCTGATTATACTCGCGTGTGTAGCGTGTGAACCTGCTGCTGCGCGCTGGCTTTATACCAAACAAGGCGTGGTTTTACTCGTACTCTTCGGCGATTGGCCAGGGGGCACGGCTATTAAGCTATTACGTCGTCTTCACGAGGCGCTGCGCAGACTAATCGTCGTTCGGCATTAAAGTACCGCGAGAGAGACTCGAAAGTTGCCAGTCTCGCGATAGTGTCTGTCAAACGCCGATGGGTCTGCGCATCGCCACGTGAGGTCGAACACGCCCACTATGAGTTTAATGAATGTACATTCAGCCCGCTGTCAATCACCAGCTTAACGTAAACAAGCGCATGTAAATAAGTTGCTCTAGTTGTCTTTGTAGCCTCTTTTATAGAAAGCGAAACATTTGATGCGACTAACATTAAAGCCTTCTTTGTTTTGCGCTTTGATACGTCATGAAAGGCTTAGGTTGATGTCTACACGTGGGAAAATGTACATGTTATTGAGCCAGATGTACATTTGTGGTTTCTAAGGCTTAGCCTATAGTTATATGATTTTTTCCCTTATTTTTGTAACACGGTGTCTGATTTTATTTCTCTATCATGGCTCATGCAGAAACTAAATATTAGTGTAGTCTCTTTTCTCTTTAGAGACGGTTGAAGCAGCAAACATCTCAGCTTTAATATCATTGCTGTCTATGCAAACAACAGAGGGAGCTATTAAACAAGATCTATGATCTATGAAAACAAGATTGATGTTTTTCGACAGATTCATAACTACACAAACAGTCATGATGGTCCTGAAGACTGAAGTCTGTATTCTTAAGGTGCTTTTGATCAACTCGCAACAACCTACATCTCTATGGTATCAGATTTGCTAATGCTTTATGGTATTCTTTCAGCCTCTGGATATTGTCTTGAAATTGAATGTTCTGCATTTTTTTATATTGCCAAATTTGTTTAGACGGTTTTATTGCACATTGTTGCTCGTGTGTTGTACCTACTAAGTGCTTCTATTGTTTGTTTCTTTGGATAAAAGCGTCTGCCAAATGGCTCAATGTAAACTTGAAGATGAGTTGAGATGTTCTGAGTACATGTTCATTTCCTAATAATTAAAAAGTGAATGATTGCATGTATGGATTTGTTAAGATCTCATCTGGTAAGATAAAGAACTTTGACAAATACCATCACTTCATCTCCTGTTCTTCCTCCTGATATAATGTTCGGTGTGTTTCATGTTATATAATTGGAAAACATGGAAATCTCCATCCATGTGTGTTAGCCTGCCGTGATCAGCGTTACCTTTATCAGACACAATATAGTATACCTAGAATTTCAAAATCAAGTGCGGCAGATCCTTTTCTTATCTAGCGCCTAAACTTTGGAACAGTCTTCCCTGCACTGTCCGGGAGGCAGACACACTCTGTCAGTTTAAATCTAGACTAAAGACGCATCTTTTTAATCTTGCATACACTACACTATCATAATATATATATTCAATATATATATTTCAAAGATCTAGGCTGCACTAGTTAGATCAACCGGAACCAGGGACACTTCCAATACCAACTTATGCATTTATTGCATCAAAGAGTGCAGAACAGTGCACTACTCTCAGCCAGTCTTGTCTCATTGTTCCAAGGTTACTAGAGCGGGCAGGACGCAGTCCAAGGTTCCCGGAGCGGGCAGGGCGCAATCCATTCCTAGACCTGACAAATGCTGGATGAAGGACGTGGCGACTCTAATAATCTAATAGCGACTGAAGTTTTGTAATGATACATTTTAAATCTAACTTTTTTATTTTGCCTTGTTGTGCGCGCACTGTCGAGCTTGTGCAGAGGCTGCAGTTGTTGCCAGAGGGGAACTGGAATCCCCTGGTTAGGCCTGGTTTCCCTCTGAGGGTTTTTTCTCCTCCAATGGAGTTTTGGGTTCCTCGCCACCGTTGGCATACTGTTTTGCACTGTTTGCCTGGCCGGGGGGCTGCTAGAATTTGATAGTCTTGTGTGGGTCAGTTGTGGCCTGGGGGTTAGAGCGTTGGGCTTGTGATCAGAAGGTTGCTGGTTCTAATCTCAGTGCCAGCAGGTCATGACTGAAGGGCCCTTGAGCAAGGCACCTTACCCCTGATTGCTCTGCAGTAATGTGTCACTGTAAAAAACTACTTGTAAGTCGCTTTGGATAAAAGCGTCTGCCAAATGAATAAATGTAAATGTAAATTTAATTAACACTGCATATAGGAATTTATTGTGTGTCTGATATTTGACCCGTGTTTTGACTTCCATAACCTTTTATGTTTTACTTATAGTCAATGTTTTCTTGTACAGCTGCTTTGTAACAATGAAAATTGTAAAAAGCGCTATATAAATAAAGCTGACTTGACTTGACTAGAGTGGGTTGAGAATACACTTTGGTCCTGTAGGCTTTATGACGTTACTTCCTAAAATAAATTTGTTTGAATCTGCCAAAACTAGGTTACAGCACTTTTACTATAATAACAATAAGGTTAATTTTTCTAAGAGCAGTACCTTCAGTATGATGAAGGCAGGAGGATGAAGACTCTTCTATAGCTAGAAGGTTGGTCAGACTTACTTGTGCTATGATGCCACCTATTGGGTTAAATAATAACCCACCAACAAACAGTCAAAAGCTGTTTATAACCTGAGTTTAATAGTCGACAAATAGGGCAAAAGTTGCCATTATACATGCATTAATGTTTGTATGAATCAATGTTAATAATTGTCTAAACTTTTCACTGCATCACTGGAACTTCTTTCTATCAGTATGATCATCAATGTCCTGATGCAGAAGTGAAAATGGTGTGTAGAAGTTGTCGTGTCACCGCTAGAGGGCAGGAAAGGCCATTTAACCCACTGAGCACTAAAACGAATTTATACGATTATATTTTTTAACGATTTATATTTTAATGCAAATACTTTTAATGCAAAAAAATATTATGTCTAAAGACCATTGTGAAATTAACGTCACCTTGTTTCAAATTCATCTACATGCCAAATTAGTTTGTTTTGACAAATGACGTTTGAACTGAGACCTTGAAGTTTGATCTAAGATCAAATATCTGATTTCTGGCCTACAGGTCAGGCCAAGGTAGTTAGCCAATTCGTTTGTGCCAAAATGGACAATACACTTATTTAATTTGAAAAATTACTATAAAATTTTTAGCTACGCAGGTAAAAAGGTAAATCACTGGAGTACAATGAATTGTGGTCAGTGTAATTGCAACTGGTTATTGCGTTTTTAAAATGATCATTTCACTCTATATCATTTATACCAAGTAAGCCCATTGGCTACTGAGAGGAACGTGCTTCTTGTGAACAAATGCATTATTCCACTTCATCCCCATGTATATTGTTTAAAAGGAAAATAATATTAGACAGATTCAAAACTCTTTGGCTAATTTTCCAATCTCACTGTAGTTTCAGATCGCTGGTTGACAAGAGCCCCATTACAACCATTCACATTAACTTTAACTTGACTGCCCGCATGAAAATCACTATCATATCTCTTGTGTTGGTATGACTGACTGGTATGATCTCACATTCATGCGACTAACAGCTTAAACATGACTGAGAATACAAAAATAAGTGCACAAGTTGATGATAAAGAATAAAGAAACAAAAGGTATTGTTTACATATTGTCATTTTGTTGTGTACATAGAGATTAAGGAAGAAACATATCAAAACAAACACATACACATGTTAACTAATGTGCAATAATTGTAATGCCTTTTCATAAGGGCACTAAATCCCTTTAAACTCCTTCCTGGTGGCACTTTTATGACATATCGCTTATTGCTCCCTGAACTCTGTGTGAGTCACTTTGGATAAAAGCGTCTGCTAAATGTCTAAATGTAAATGCAATAAGGACATTTATTAAGAAAGCAAATAGGAAACATTTTGATTTCATGTTGTCTTTAAATGAAGTATTACATTTTGGTTTGTGTTCTGTATGCAGAAAAAAAACTGTACTGTGTTTGGACTGATCATTTGTTCTATATTTGTCAGGTTTTCATTTAAAAGTTGACACAGAAACACGTCACCGCTTACTCTAAACCTGTACGGTGTTATAATTTCAGTGGAATCTTAACAGCTCCGTTATATACAAAGCGAGTTTATAATAACCGAGACTAAAACTACACGTTTCTTTTTCTGCATATGGCAGCCCACATGAAAATCACTATGATATCTCTTGTGTTGGTATGACTGACTCACTGTCTGCAGCAGAAACATCCTCCTCGTGTCAAACATCTCACATTCATGCGACTAACAGCTTAAACATGCCTGAGAATACAAAAATAAGTGCACATGTTATAATTCATCTACAGCCCACAAGAGTGATCTAAGTATCTCAACGTCTGAATGAGGTTGTATGGATGGATGAAGAGAGAGAGAGAGAGAGAGATCTCATCTATATCTGTTTTCCCTGAGGTCTCAGATGGCTTCTATGGCTCTGTGACTCATTTCGGCTGAGCTCTCAGTAACCGATTCGAGATTTGACTAAACACTGATGATATTAACTTGTATTAGCACCTATTGTACAATTGCTCTTTGTATGATATATCGCTTATTGCTTCCCGAACTCATTGTAAGTCGCTTTGGATAAAACCGTCTGACTAAATGTAAATGTAACCATATACGCCAGAAATTAACCAGGAAACCACGGAAGTGTCAAATAAAGAAATGTAGATTCTGTCAATGTGGTCACACAGCTCTGAAAGGGTTTTAGCTACTATAATGAAAGTGTGTTTAGAAGTTGAATGTTAGGAGCTTGTGTTGTTCTCTCTCGGGGTCATCGGCCAATAGCGACAGCGTTTGGCTCCATTCTCAGGACCTCGGTAATGCTCTTGTCTCAGGGTATCAAATCAGTCTATTCCCAAGATGCCTGATGCTTTTATGGCTGTTTTTACTATAAAAGGACATGAGGAGAGGAGATCTACTTCCCGTGGGAGGATCTTTTTTCCTGCCAGTGACTGATAGATCTCTCTCTCTCCATTCATTTACATCACATCTTATTCTAATGTTCTCACATGTGTTTATTATAACTCACGTTTCCACATGAAAAAACACAGATGAGATCTCTGTAATATCTCACTTATTTCTTATAGATGAATTTCGAGGATGGGCAAATGGAAACTTTTGCACAATTTCCCTGTATCAGGGTTTTCATCAGCTTGTGGTATTTCAACATTTCCAATTTTTACATTTTTGTGTATACATTCATTTTACATTGGCTGGGCTGTGAAAGAGCAACATCTGAGTAATAACATCTCCACATATCTCACTGATTATTCATCTCATGAAGATGCACTTCTCATGAGACTCCACCGAGGTCTTGAAACACTTTGTAAGGTTGATAGCTCATCTGGGAGACTCGTGCTTGAAGGATTACTACAGTTGTTTGTTGGTGTAAGCACCGGGCTTTTAAAAATCTTAGGATTTGATTTTAGACTGTATTTTAAGACTGACCGGCTGCCGGGCACACTGACTGACCATCACGACACATCATCATCTTTAAATGAGCTTCAGTAAACCAACCCTTATAATAAGTTTATTCAAGCATGCTATAGCCTAGACTTTACTTATACTAAATGCAAGAAAGTATACTTTCGGTCTACTTTTTATGTTCTTGTCATAAATACATTTAAAATTGACAAAAGTATACTTATTTATTTGAAAGAGCGACTAAGTGATTGGCCTGTGAATATCATTACCGACATTCTCACAACCAACAAATTTGATGTAAAATGTAATGTCTTTATTCTCATCACTGTCTTGTTTTTTTTTAATGAAGAAATGTTTGGTTCTAGAAAAGGTGTACCATGTCTGTGTGAAATAATATGATCTAGCCGTAGAGACACGGCAGAGAACAGTCCTGAATTGTTCTTTTTTAAGACTTTCCCTTGGCTCAGAATTTACTTTTTCCACATTTCCTTTTTTCTCCTCTTAACCAGCCTTTCAAATCTCCAACTTACCCTTTTGATAACATCACACACACGTCTGTATATCAGACATACTGTATATAAGGAGTGTGAGAAGTAACAGCCCTCTCCCCAATAAAGCTACATTTAAAGCGATAAGAATACTGACATAATGACAAGAATACCACAAACATTCTATCACAATTCGGGCTGTGCGATATTAAAGACAAATGCAATATCAATACCATGCTAAATAATGCGATATTCGATATGTGATAAGATTCTTCTCTTTAATCTATTTTAATGGTTTTAAAATATAGGCCTATTGAAAAACACTATATAAGCAACAGGGCTGCACGGTTTAAAGGAATATGTGATATACAATAATTAGCTAAATAATGCGATGCGCGATAGAATAATGGTTCAAGTTTGTAAAATATATATATTTAAAAACTTGAAATTATATAGCCAACATACATATTTTGCATTAGTTCTGATCATCGTCCACACATCCGTCTCTCTGCTATCTGCATCAACCTAAAACTTACAGACTATAGACCACTTTGCAAGATGTAAACACTGGTCCAGAAGCACTTACGGTTTTATATTGATTTTTTCAATCTCACATAAGTAATGGAAATTTGAAGATATTCGATGAACAGTTTGATTGGGTTAAAAATGTTCAGTTGCACTTTGCTCAAGTGTTAAAAAACTGAAACGTTCTTTTTGGCCAGCTTTGGATCAGTGTTGTTTACGTCATCCAAAGAGGTCCATTCGTAACTTTTTGAATGTTTAAAATAATTAAGTTACTATTTATAAGTTATATTTGCATAATGTGCACATTTACGATTCTGATCATTCTTATATATAATGCGCAGAACTCATCACAATTTAAAAGAATGTGTCTGCACATAGGCCTAATCAAATAAATATGATAAATAAAATTAATGGTTTATGAGTGTGTAACCCATTTGACTTCTGTGAATATTTATATATATATACATACGCTTTTCAATCTTATGTTGTTCATTTTCCCCTTGCTTCAACTACACTACATGTAAACTGCTGTGCAGACTACAATTATTGTTGCTGGCTAGTTTGAAAAATGTTAAATGCTCTTGCATTCTTCTCTCGCTTTGAAAAAAAAGTGTCTGTATAATGAATTGATGTAAATGTTTATTCAGTACATTTTCATACTTAAAGGGATAATGTGCCACAAAATGTAAAAAACAATGCATGCCCCCCTCATGCAGTTGTAAATATGACTCTTTTCTTCTCTGAAACACAAAAGAAGATGAGAAATGTCTCAGTGGTTTTGTGTTCATTCCATGGAAGTCAATGGAGTTCAGTGTTGTTTAATTATCAACATTCTTTAAAATCTCTTATTTTGTGTTCTGCAGAAGAAAGAAACTCATACAGGTTTGGAATGAAATGAGGATGAATAAATGATGAAAGACAATTGACAGTTTTGGGTGAACTATCGCTTTGATATTTTGACATTGGGAAGGCATTTTTTCTACATACTGTCTAACTACATGCTGAGAAAATAGCATGAAGGCACTACAAGTCACTTTGGATAAAAGCCAAATGCATAAAAGTATATGTTCTGTCTAATAAAATGCACACAATGAAACCTACACACGGGTAAGACAAGACATTAAACAGAGTCCATTTATGTTAACCTTAAGCATGTTTAATGTACCAAGAAAAACGTCTTGTTTAGTAGAAGACCAAATATGGAAATCGGCTGCCTGTGAGACATTTCATGGGTTGAGGTTGTAGTTGGGGAGGGAAAACCACACATTTGGTGTGTATGTGAAAGTGTGTGTGCGAAGGGGTTCAGACAGGGGAGTCTGAGGGTCTCGTCTGAGGGTTTAAACCATCAACAGCAGCATTACATTTCATAGCACACCCCCCTCTCTCTCTGGCGTCACTGCGGGTGGAATTCATCTCCTCATCCGACGAGAAAAAGCTCTGTTGTTTCTCTCTCTGCTCTAGAACCTCCAGCATTCTCCTCGACTCTCTTACGGTTCACAGGCACAAAGGGCAGGATGGAGGCCATTAAGAAGAAGATGCAGATGCTGAAGTTGGACAAGGAGAACGCCATCGACCGGGCGGAACAGGCCGAGTCGGATCAGAAAGCTGCAGAAGACAAGTGCAAACAGGTGAGTGCTGGAGGCCAAGAAAACAGAAAGGATGGAACATTCGTTTAAAAGATGGAACGTCTTTACATTAGTCAAAGTGTAATTTTTTTTGACAAATATAAGATGTTTTATTTTATTTAATAATAAAGGTGGTCAAAAGGACAAAATGGACAAAGAACCAACAACCGTCTCTCAACAGTATATAATCGGATCCGTTTGTGAAACAGAAAGATTCTTCAAGATGTTTAAGGCTTTTTATGGAACCATTTACCATTAAAAGTCTTCCGTGAAGCACCTTTATTTTTAAGATTGTGTAAACAATTATATAACATGGTTTTTGATGGGTTAGTTAAGGATGAGGAGAACTGGAGAGATGACCAAAACTCAGGTCAACAGGGACAACCAGGAATAATGCAGAAGAACCATTTCAGCTGTTTCCCTGGGCCTGTTTACTGGTCTCTGGAGTATCCTGAACATCTCATTCAGAAAAAAATGAATATTTTGTGGGAAAGGACCGGATTTTATTTATAAAGGTTCAATGATGGGAAATTATCCAAAACTGGCCAGGAGATGTTGACCGGACCTTAAGAGCAACAGTAGTAACACTACAGCCGAAAAGTTACATTCCATTTGTTCATTTTAGAGACACCTTTATCCAAAGCAATTAACAAATAAAAGTTAATTTAACATTTTAATTTATGCATTTGAATGACACTTTTCATTTTAAGTACTGTATGTTTAATCTGTATGTTTATTTCCTGAGAACCCACAACACAACCTAGTGTTTTAATCTACAGTGTCACCTGGGACACTGGTGGTATTCATGTGATGATGCTTCAAAGTCTCCAAAGATTCCAGCACATTAACATGGACGAACACAAATCCTCTCGACACATAACAACATTCAACAGTGGCAGATGTCACTAATGTTCAACTCAACAGCTGTGTGGACAGAAATATCCTAGTCTCCGTGGACAGATCAAACCGTAATAAAACTCTGCTGATATCTATAGCCTATGAGACAGTTGTGTAGTTTGTGTAGATGTACTTAAAATATACACAGCCAACACAAGAAAACACATTTATTGAACTCTCTAGAAAGGTCAACCCAGGTGCTTGCACCATGACATCATTTCATTTTCTGAAGGAAGTACCCTGGAGACCACCCAGAAACCTGACTAGCAAAGCCTTAGCAACCACCCAGCAAGATGCTAGCAACTAAACAAACCACAAAATGCCCTGCAAAACCTTAAGCCAGGACAAGTTATGGTCGTGGGACCTACTCCGTAGGCAACTCGGCGGTTTTCCCACAAAGACGAGACCCAAAGAAGATGCAGCTCGTTTGAGAAGCATTAGCAGTGATAGCGGCAAGTAAATAGTCACTTTTGATGCAGCTTGAAATGTTAAATACAGAAGAACAAATAATTTACATAGATAATTCATTCGGATGCGTTTGAGTAAACATGACGCAACACTTGCGGGCCGCGTTGAGTTGACCCGTTGTTACATTTTTGGAGAGGTGCACGTCAGGTTACACACAGCCTACGGCCTTCCTACGCACAACCATAAATTACGCTTTAGCATCCTCCCAGCAACCACCAAGGAACTCCCTAGCAACCATCTGACCATTCAAGTATCTGAAAAAAAGGGAGCATACTGTATCTCACCTCTTGAAGCTTTTGTTCATTGGCTACTCGTGTAATGCAGAATTGATTTTAAGGTTTTCATTTTAAAATCCTTCCACGGACCTCTTGATATTGCATATTTTATCCCAAAATGTATCTTTTCTCACAGGTGTATCCAGGGTTAGCAGTATTTTCATTTCTTTATTTTCATGTCTGATGTGTATTTGTTATCTTTTTTGTATATTTTACCTTTATTTTCGTTTCTGTTGGTTTTGTCTTTGTGTTAGCTGGAAGACGAACTGGTTGGTTTACAAAAGAAACTGAAAGGAACAGAAGACGAACTGGACAAATATTCAGAAGCTCTCAAAGACGCTCAAGAGAAACTGGAACTGTCTGAGAAAAAGGCGGCAGACGTGAGTAATTATGAATGAAATAATTTAATAACTGAAGCCCGTAAATCCCGACGACCTAAAAATAAATACTCCATTAAATTTAATGCGAGTATATAGCATTCTGATCAGTAGCAGTTCGAATGAAAATGTAAAATGAGAAGAGAACGATCCCAGACATATTTGGGTGCATTTCAATCTTTGTAAAAATGGCCAGTGGAGGCCAGACTTTGTATTTAAAGCCCAACATCAAAAACAGCAATTACCATAATTACATCCGTGCATGCGGCACCAGAGTAAAACCTTTGCACCTGGCTCAGATGGGAAGCTTCAGACAGATTGTTCCCATTCCAGCACTGAAGATGCTTTAATCACAGCGAGAGCATGTCGGCAACTCCACGAGAAAGAATACTGGAAGAAAAAGTTTCCCCACATTCCTCTCCGGCTTCTGCTGACAGCCCGGAATCCATGTCTTTCCATATTCTTTAGCGGATGCCCAGATACGACGAAGGATTTACTAGTGAGGCTCTTGAATTCCTTTTTTTTATGTAACAACCACAGACTCCTGGCTCTCGGGCAGAGGAAATGGATATTTAGGGTGAGAAAGCCACAGGGAGACAAACCAAACCACAAAGCATGAGAGCCAGATCTGCACAAACGCAAACCATTATGAAAAACAGTCTGGATGCCACATTCTATCACCGAAGAGCTGCATTCTTCAAAGTGCTGAGAGAGCTAAACACTTACATTTATTCATTTAGCAGACGCTTTAATCCAAACTGAAATGAGAGAGCGTTTCACATTTAGAATATAAAAGCCAACAACAAGTATACAAAACTATGTTTAGCATCAGTAGAAATCAATATAAAAATAAGTAATTTACTGGCTACGCCTCATTCCATGACTTTCTTTGTTCTGCGAAAGACAAAATAATACAAATGTTGCTATTTGCTTAACAGAGCATCACCTGAGGACTGGTTCCTTTGTAGTGCATTCTAAAAAGATTACTTTGGCCCAGTGAAATAAAACATGACAGTTCTTATTGACTTCCGTTTCATGGGGACTTTAAGTAACACGATTTAAGTCATACCAAAAAAGATTAAATGATTATTTACATTTCATTAAACAAACTCCTAATGTTTATAGCAGATCAATGTAGTAGCTTGTGGCACATCTACTGGGCAATAGGTTTTGTGCAAAGCAAGGTCATTTCAAACTTTCTTTTCGCTCACTATCGCACACACACGCACACACAAAGCCCACAGCCCTGGAATGTGAGGAATTCAGCTAAAGCAAACAATGACCTCCGCACTCTTGAGTCTAATGCACCCATGCACACATACACACTCCTGCAGTTCACTTAAACATCTGACAAACACTCACTCCCCCACATACTGGAATTGAATGACCACAAAATAATATTTTATATATTAACTATATTTTTCCCTTTTTACTGAATCACACAGTGAATTCGCATTTACAATAAACTGTGCTTAACTGCTGTTACTACACCACTTCATTTGTTGTGAAATATGTTCAATCTTAAGAGTACAGTACAATAATATCACCTCGTTTTTCTAAATCTTAAGTTTTTCATTCTTTTATGTAGGCCTACATAACATCTCGCTATTCATCATATGGTTATGTACGTGACAAATTCAACTTGAAACAGAGTAATTGAGGATAAATCATTGAGTTTCCGGTCACAAATATGAATGTGACTGAAACCAGGGTTGCCAAATTACTACTTTTAATTTTCAATTCCCCTGGTGTTTTTTTTATTTCACGGGTTGAAATTTTACATAGTCATAAATTGCACTTGACCAAACTAATTTAATACGTATATTCTAACAGTAATACAACTGAATCGGACAATAAATCTGTAAATAGCTAATTACTTCACATAGTTCTAAACAAGAATAACCACCTTTCCTAAATTATTTTGTTCGTCCTCTTGTGAATCTCGAGGTAAGATGATTTTATTCATGTAAATTGCGACTTTACCACTACTTTCATTGATGGAAGTGTCCATACCAGTGGCCGGAAATCGGGACTGGCCATTGGGCGGGTTTTGTTACAAAAACCTGGCAACCCTGACTGAAACGCTCGCAGTGGTTTCTGAACAGCGATCATCAGAGGAATTGAAACTGATCTTCCACTCCTTCACCCTTTCTACAATTCATTTAATTCTATATTATATACAACCGAAGACTATCTCGTTTTCGCAATAATACGATGCCATCAATACGTTTTTTAAATGAACTTCGCTCGTTTTTCTGCCGAAACTCAAGTCTCGCGAGAACGGTTTGAAAGCGCGGCTCTTGCGGTATTTCGACGTCATATTCCGGTCGACCTGCGCACTACCGCATGAACTCGAACTCACATCTAGCCCACAGCAACGGTACCTTAAAACGTCAACATTATTCCGCGCATTACAAACACTGCAATCTACACAAATAAACATACTTTAAACGTACTGCGCGGATATAGTTCTTATAAGATTCATTCTTCCAGAGTAAGATTTTACGTTGGGTCATCGCAGTTACGCTATCGCCTCTGGTCATTCATAAGCAAAACAATGTCCAGAAGTCAGCACATAATAGTTTCGGAAGAAGTAAGACCACCCCCTCATTCACGTCTGATGTCATCTGATCCAGCATCTTCTTCCTGGGATCGGACTTTCTTACGCATTCCTGGCTGGCTGCTTTCCTGGGATCTGCGCGCGAGCAGAAGCACACATCGGATCCAGCGTTCATCTACTTCACTGGATTTGATCCGTTCGCAAACGCGCGCAGGCTTCAAACACGTCCCGTAACTGTTGTCTACGCATTTTACATATTGATACAAAGTTTCGGAGATGTCCATAAACTCTCTGGACGCGGTGAAGAGGAAGATTCAATCACTGCAACAGGAGGCGGATGATGCCGAAGACAGAGCGCAGATTCTACAGAGAGAACTAGACAATGAACGAGATCTACGGGAAAAAGTGAGAGATCCATCCTTAAAGTCTTTTCTCTTTCTCTTCTTTTTCTTTCATTTGCTTTTAGTTTATTGCAGGGGGTCGGTGACTCGGTATATTGAGAGGCCGGGGCTAGTTGTCACACGGGAAGTATTGGCAAAGACTTTGAGACAAAAGCCCAATCGCATATAAACATCATTTAATCAGATTTAATGTCAAATAAAATCGGAAAAAAACAAAATTTTCCATGCACGAAGGCCTAGTTTACATAGTATTTTCAATTTACATTTCATCTGGCAGATGCATTTATCCGAAACAACTGACAGTGCTTTTAAACTATGTATTTTTTTATCATTACGCGTGACGCAATGGTCTGTCTGAGCTGCCGGAATGCAGTATTTTATTTTTCATTTTTTTCAGAAATCCCTGTCATCGTACAGCATATTCTTTGTGACAACTTACCCCACAGTGTGTCAGTGTGCCCCCCAGTCAAAACCTGGATCGTTTTGGGCGTTGTAAAATGAATGTGGATTGTGGATGTAAAACCATCTGGATTTGATGAGAAATGTTTGAGTTCGTATGGAGATCTTCAGTTATATTGTATTTTGACTGCAAACTTGAAAAACGAGCTCAGTTTGACACATTGTTGATAGGGATGCACAGTAAATGATCTTCCATAACGGTATCGGCTGATAAATGTTCATTATTTTATGTTATCGGGTGATAATATAATTTAGGCCGATATATTATAGCCGATAAATCCTAAATATATCCTCTGGATAAACTTCTTCATCTGCACGCATTTCACAGTTGAAATACTGTACAGTATTATCTTTCTGTCGTGATCATTCACTTACTACTATTAGCAAAACATTGTCGATGTATTATGTAGATATTATTTATGAATGTGTAAATTATAGAAACAAAAGCATGTTGTTTGAATCAGAATGCTGCCTGAATGCTTTCTGTCTTGAGACCTGTTAGACTCGTGGCTACTAAGAAAAATATTCTGGGTTCTCGGGAAGAAAATATATCATTTATTTGTCGAAAAAAACAGTATACCAGAAAAGTTTGAAGGTTAAATAATCTTTAACTAGTGTGAAGTGGGCTTGGTTCATGATTTTCAAGGGAAAACAGAGAACTAACGCTTAACGTTGTTCTCTGCATTCGATGTTTTCATATAAAAGCATTTGCCCACTTTTTGCCTTTTGTTTCAGTCTTAGGAAATGTTATGTAAATATCTAGATACTTCATATATTCGGGCCAATATATCGGTTATCAATGTAAAATAATCATCGGTTATCGTCATCGGCCAAAATGGACATATCCCTAGTTGTTGACATCTCTTCTCAAACTGTAATGACTCCTGACTTTTTCTCAGGAGAAATATCTGAGATGCAGTTGACTGGAAATCAGAGGATCAACAACACATGAGCCTTTCATTGTTTTATGAAAATGTTTTGAGTGTGTTTGGTTGTCTAAACGTTTGAGCGTGTTTGGCAACCTGTTTCCTGGAAAGTACTGCAGACCACAGGAAGTTGGGGAAGTGACACTTTACCTCTTCACTTCCTGTAGAGCTAATATTTGTAGCTTTGTGCTTTCTTTTACACGGTCCCCTGTATCACTTAGAAAATCTAAAACATCAAACCTTTTCATTCTGTGGTTCTGAAATGGTAAAAGCACCAATTTTACTAAATGCACCAGCAGCTTTAAAAGTGAGCTCTGATATAAATTAGGACACCAGGGGGTTTGAAGCAGATCCTGTAGTCTGGTTCCTCCCTATGAGCTGATATATCACAGACAAACCCTGCGTTCCATTCCAAAGTGATCATCCCTATGCCATACTCCCTTCGAAGAGTAAAGCACTTGATCTTTCAACTCTAGAGGGGAAAAACACAACTGCATCTTAATGTGTCCGTTTAAAATGTTTTTATTGCTCCATTTTGCCTTCACTTCAACTTCCCGAAAGGCCCTTCGGAGAGCGATATACAGTGTCTCATTTGGAGAGCACCGAAAGAAACTTCCACGTAGATTTAACTTTTAACGGTTCCATATAACTCTCCTCGCAGCTCTGTGTCTCATTGAGATGAGAAGATATCTGGTGAAACTGTATGCTTCATTTAATGTAGAAGATATTTGAAGAATGATGATGGGATGGAGTCCAACAAGTGAACGCGTTTAAGGCTCTAAATGTTTTATCCAGATGGCCAGCCAGATTTTTAATGGGCTCTATGCATGCGTGACCTCCACGTTTCACGTTCAGAACCCTCGGCAGTTTCCTGTTGGGAAGACTTAAAGCAGAGAGAAATGGAAAATTTTTATAATAGTTATATTTAGCAGTCTGTTCATTGCGGGCACACAGCTGTGGTATATAGATGTGCCGCAAATATTTTAAGCCATTTTAAATGTTGTTTCATCGGCTAGTGTACTCAGTGTCATCATAGTAAACACAGACAGGCCAAAGTTTAATGAAGAATGAATTCTAGAGAGACCCAGGGATTGTTGGACAGAAAAGGCCACTGGGTTCATTCTGACGTACTGTATATCAATGTAGATAAATGGAGATATGAATGTAAACTTTTAGCTTTGCAACTTTATATCTTTAATCTTTTAAGTCCTGAAAATTGCATTGTGGTTAAGCCAGACGTCTCTGGAAATATTGCCATTTAAGAGAAACGTGTTTGACAGGCTTTGATTTTATCTTTTGCTTTAACAGTGAGCCCCGTTCCTTGGAATGATTTTTGGGATGTGAAAGCTATGTTTTCTCCAGGTTTTCTTTTTTATATAAAAAGGTAAATGTTTTCAGAAATGTTTTGGTATAACGTTTTAAATTGTTTAAAAAATGGTGCATTCACAGATCAGGAATGTAAAGGACAGAAAACATTTTGAGAAATGTCCCCATGGTTTTCGTTCACACAATAGAAGTCAGTGGGGGGCTGGTTACCAATGTTCTTCAAAATATCTTTTGTATTCTGCAGAAGATGTGGGTAAAATGGGAGTCAATTCTGATTTTAAGTTCACTTTGAAGTGATATAATGATATGCTAATCGTATGCTTATTGGAGTACCTCATATGGTGTGAGGCCCACACAATCTTAGAATTCATTGTTAGAAGAAGGAGACGTAGCCAAGGCACACTACACACTGCAAATGGATTAAATTCAAGAGTCGTCACTAGTGTTGTAGTCGAGACCACCGAGACCAGAGGGTGTTGAGACCAAGACTAGAACAAGACTTTGAGCGGCAGAGACCAAGGCAGGCCAAGACCGAGTCAAGACAAAGACCGGAACTCCCAAAATTAATTCCACAAAACACTCAAAAGTTGTAATAAAATAATAATAGAAGTTACTTAATAGAAGTTAGAGATTTATATGTAGGATGTTTTATGATCTATTTTTTATCACCCACCTACTGTAACATATTATAATTTTTGTGCAGTTAAAAATGTCAACAACTGAACATAAACAAAAAGGGTAAATACCCAAGATAAATTAAAGTGTGTTAAATTTAAGAGTGATTTAATTTGTTTCATTGCTTTTTTATCTAAAAAACAAAATAGCTGTGTGATGCTCAGAAATGTGCACAAGTTCAGATTTTGGGAATATACAAAGTAGAACAAAAACTTGTTTAATTGTGTCTAAAACACTTATTAACTTAAGGTTTATTGAATAATTATAGAAATTTTGTGTATTTGCGTATATTGTGGGCAAGATTTCTTTAAGACAATCCCCCTTTCTTCTCTTACCAGCAGTACGAGTAGCAAAACTAACCGCAGAATCAAATAAGGAACAAGTAGTGAATGCTTTTAAAAACAGAAGTTCTACATCCAATCACATGAATGATGATAACACATAAATCAGACAATGCACCAGCAATTTCGTGTAATTCCCACAGTTGTGGTCTCGACCGGTCTTGAAATAAAATCCCGAGACCAAGGCAAGACCGAGACCAAAGACACTCGAGACAAGACCAACAAAAAATGATCTTGAGACCGGTCTCGAATACTACAACACTAGTCGTCACATGATTTCAGAATCCTTTTTCTACTAAATACAAGAAGGTTGTATTTATGTGCTCGCTTTTCTTTTTCTGTTATAGAGTTATGATGGAATTGCGAAGTTTCCGTAACTGTTGTGTCAGATGTTATAGTAGACAATTCAATTCAGTATTTATTTATATAGCGCTTTTTACAATGTTGCATTGTTTAAAAGCAGCAGGAAGAAACAAACAAATAAGTTAGTGTTAGTATTAAAGTAAGAGACAGACAGCAGATGTTTGTTCTCATCTCAGGAGGATGCTGGTGGAGAGACGGCCGATGACCGTCATTCAGTTTTGACTGTTTTAGTTACACAATCACCTGTGATTTTCCTCAACGCTGATCTTCATTTTCGTAACAGCGAGCAGACTCTGAATATTGTGATTTATGTACATCTGGCTCTCCAGAATAAATGAACAGCACATGTCTGGCTTTCGAGGAAATCGAATAAGTGCTGAAAGACAAAAACAGTCAGTCTCAGACTCACTTCCTCTGAGCTTATTGTTTTGGATTTAAATATGATCGATTGTGGTGAACAAAGCGAGGCATAAATATACTTCAAAACAGAATTCAGTCTTAAAGCAAATCCTAAAGACATCAAGTTATAATTCTTTAAGATCCTGAATAATGCAATCTGGCTTTCAAACGAAAGATGCTTATAGGATACAATATGACAGAAGTTCCGTTTATGTTCACGGCTTCTGTTCATCAATCCTTGTGGGATTTTAACCAGTTTAATCCCTTGTGTGCATGTGCAGGCTGAAGGTGATGTGGCCGCTCTGAACCGCAGGATCCAGCTGGTGGAGGAGGAACTGGACCGGGCTCAGGAGAGACTGGCCACAGCGCTTCAGAAACTCGAGGAGGCTGAGAAAGCGGCCGATGAGAGCGAGAGGTCAGTATACACGCAGTCATTCATATTTTTGCATGATTATGTTTTTGTCTATAAAAGAATTACAGACATTTAGGCTTACAGATCAGAGGTTTGGTGAAGTCAAGGGAAACATTACACTCAAACGACCCTTTCAACCTTAATGTACAGTATGTTTAACTGATGTATTATCTCTGTATAAAAGACCCTCCTGCTGACATAGAAATGAATAAATACATCAATGAAAAATACTACAGTGGAGTGGACGGATAATAATGCTGGAGAGATTCACACCAGTAATGGAGACACATTTTTACATTAGTGATTCAAACGAAGGGAATATTACCTCTTTTATTCCCTCACACAACAAACATCTGATCTGACGTCTGTGTCTGAAAAGTTTGGTGTTATTGGTTTAGGGGCATAAAGGTGATTGAGAATCGTGCCATGAAGGATGAGGAGAAGATGGAAATTCAGGAGATGCAGCTCAAAGAGGCCAAACACATCGCAGAGGAAGCTGATCGCAAATACGAGGAGGTTAAACACACACACACAAGTCTAAAATAATATTGTGTACAGGTGTTGAAGTTTTGTGTGATGAGTGATGTCTGTATCAGAGTCATTATAGTTTTGATTTTTGTTTTATTCATATTTTATATTTGCTTTTATTTATAGATTTTTGTGTCAATTGTAGTCAAGTTTTAGAAATTTCTGTACATGCTTTTGTGATTTCTAATGAATTGGTTTATTTTAAATGTTGCTATATAAGATTAATTCATTTTTATTTTAGTTTTTTGTTTATTGTTATAATTTTACTGCTTTAAACTTACTTCGGTTAAGTTTTTCCAATAATTTTTCGGTCATTATTTGATTTCAATGGACAGGAATGTTTTCAAAGTTTTAATTTTAGTAAACTAAAGTAACCTTGGTCTGTGTATGTGTGTGTTTCAGGTCGCTCGTAAGTTGGTGATTTTGGAGGGGGAATTGGAAAGAGCAGAAGAGAGAGCAGAGATCTCTGAACTGTTAGTAAATGTACATTCTTAGCTAAGTTTTAAAGAGTTACTATTACAATGTCCTTAGACATTAGATTTCATACAGTGTCTAATGTTGCTGTGTGTGAATGTAAGCAGTCCGTCGAGTTGTAAAGCCGAAGGTGAACAGAAAGTCGACTGAATCAAGGGTCGATCCAGAATTTTAGATATGCACTAACTTGACCATAAACGTCACATAAACTCTCATTGCCAAAAATTATTTGTTTATATTTTAACAGTAAAGGTGCGGATCTGGAAGAAGAGCTCAAAAACGTAACCAACAACCTCAAATCTTTAGAAGCCCAATCAGATAAGGTTTGTGTGCGTGTTTGCGTACATGTGTGTGTTTGCGTTCGTGTGTGTGTGTTTGCGTGCGTGCATTTGTGTGTGTGAGCGCGCACATGTGTGGTTTAAATAACGTCTTGCTTGTCTTCTATATGCAGTATTCAGAGAAAGAGGACAAATATGAAGAGGAGATCAAAGTTCTCACTGATAAACTGAAAGAGGTGGGCGGCCTAAAACACACACACACACACACACACACACACACACACACACACACACACAGCTGTTTATCCAAGTATTTCTAAAGAGTTTATTTGCCTAATGAATCACAGTCTGACACATTTTGAAGTGACAACAGCTGGATCGCATCAGGTCATTCTCCTCCTCGTTTCTTCCCCCCACACAGATTGAAACTCGTGCTGAGTTCGCAGAAAGGACGGTCGCCAAACTGGAAAAGACCATCGATGACCTGGAGGGTAAGCGGCCCACCCTCGGTTCTCTCTCTCTCTCTCTCTGATTCACTTCCTCAGTAATGCAGACTCCCTGCCCATGATTTCACTCATACCGACAGTGACACCAGTTTCACCTTTGATCTCATTGTCTGTGTGGCATTTAGTCGAGTTTTGTATTTAATATGGTTTCGTGCAGACATTAGGGCAGATAGGAAAGTGACTATTGCCCAAATGATTGCGCAAGATTTTAGTCAAACACAAAACATATACAATCTTTTTCCCTTCTAGCTTTTGTCTCGTCTTTAATCTTAAAAACTTTTCTCTGTCCCGTCCTTTTGAACTTGAACTCATTGTCTTCTCTTTATCTTTCTACTTCCCGTTTCCTGCGTGCTCTCCGCTCTTGACCCTTGACCTCCAGATGAACTGTATGCGCAGAAGCTAAAATACAAGGCCATCAGTGAGGAGCTGGATCATGCGCTCAATGATATGACCTCATTGTAGATGGCGTCATGCCTCCTTAACGCAAGAATCTGACATTTTATGTCAGTGTATATGCTGGAATGTTATGGAGACGTTTGTTCTGAATCTCTCTTTCTCTCACACACCACTTGTGCCATGTGTTTTTTTTCACAAAGTTTGAAAGTCTAAATAAAAATGTACTGTTTACTTTTTAATACACATTCTGCTATTAATCTAAAATTATTCGTTTTTTTATATTATGTTAAAAAGCTACTTTAAAATCAAGTGACATTCATCCATCTGGTTGAAATGTTTAACTCAGAAATGTTTGATACCACGGCAGTTAATAGTTTGTGCCACTGTAATGACGACTTTAAGGATCAGGTTCTGAAGTTTAATAAAGATTTTACTTCTCTTTAAAATCTCCATCTGTTTTGTTTCTTTCTGTCTTCTCTAAATATTTCCATCTAAATATTTCTTTGTTCACTCAACTTTGTAGTTCTTCTCTGAAAAGAAAACAATTTCTTGATTTCAAAAATGATGATGATCCTTGAGCATTTGGTCAGAACACCTATGGTTGCCTTATAAATGTTCTTTTGAATAATGTGTGTCTTTAGTCTTCTTGGATTTTAACAGCGTGATAGAGCAACAGTGACCTTAATTTGGAGTGTGTTCACTTCTGAACCTCTTTTATGAGGGAATAATCCCATGATGCATTGCGAATGACATTATCAATATAAAACTATCCTATACATTTATAGCCATTGTGTTTAAGCCTAAAAACTAAGATTATTCCAATATCTGATGTGCTGAAGATCACTTGCTTCAAGATCGACAATTAAATAAATCATTTTAATTCAAGTCTGTAATTAAGACTTCAAAATAAATCTTCAAACACGCATGATATGAATTCAACACCTTTGTGAGTTACATAAACAGTTTTTGCTCTCTAGATTTTACAGATGTAGAAATTCACATGTGTGTCATGTTTAATCAAACCATGATGCTTGTCTGTTTCAGAGGGTCTGGCTCAGGCTAAACAACAGAACCTGGAGATGCATCAAGTTCTGGATCAAACTCTTCAGGAGCTCAACAGCTTGTGAGCATTCGAGAGAAGAAATCCACACAAACGACATTCCAGTTTAGTCAATCATTCCAACGGTGTTTTGTGTTTAGTTTGTCATCTTTTCTATAATAAGTTATGTCATGTCCTGACAATGATTTTTTCTATATATATATTTTCATAATAATTCTTACTGTACTTTCCCAGTGAGTTAAAAACATCACGTGCGGCGATTCTGTCCGTACACGACTGTCCCGGGTTGAATACACGTAGCGCACTTGTAACTGACAACATCTGTATTGAGCTGAAGCTGTACTGTATGAAACCATAAACGTGTTTAACGCTTGTAATAAAGTCAACTTTGGAGTTACATTGAAGATCGTTGCATGTCAAATTATTTGACTTTTACAACTTTTCTTTCTTTCTTTTGAAAGAACATGAAAAGGAACATAAGTTAGACTTAATAAAGCACCACAATGTAAAGAAATGAATCGCATTAGAGTAATCTAGTAGACATTTTTCTTTACATTGTTAAAGGGACTGCAGTTAATGTGGCCCCTTAGGCAAAGTTAGGTTGCAGCGTGCTCACACAGACATAATAAGAATCACAGTTGGCATACAAAATATATACAGGCTACAAAATGTGTCCAGACCAGCTAAAAAGAAGTACAATTTAAAATGTAATTGCTTGGGGAATAACACCTAGGGACACAATACCGTCGTCCGGATGGCCGCAATTCAAAAGCACAGTATATAGGATGACTCTCATCTTTATTTAACACTTGATTTCTTTAGATATCTATACTCGGTTACAAAATCCCTAGCACTCGCCAAAGTCACCTCCTTCCTTAATAATTTCTTCTGTGCCTCAGAAGCATCGCCATACCAGCATATTACACCAAACGTCATAAAGCTCTCAATAAAAGCACCATTAAAAATATATAACGTTTGATGGTCGACATTGAACGGGCGTAATTTCTTTAGGAAATACATTCTTTGTTGAACCTTTGTACCTAAATCCTTAGTCCACCCATTTCATCTAAGCTTATCGTCCAATACTATGCCAACATATTTATAGTTGCATTGGCTCCACATTATTTAATGTATGATACAATGCATTTTCTCTCATAAATCAAACCATTCGTTTTGTTTTTGAAATATTAAAGGGAAGATTTGATTTCTCACAACAATTTTAAAAGAGGTCCAAAACAGACCCACGCTCTTCCTCTCCTCCATGTAAAAGGCTCACTTAAGCAGTATTGTGTTGCACATTTCATAATGTTTCTATTTTTTACATCGAATCAATATTTGATATAATTTTACATTTTGAACAATATATATAGACATATTGAGCTAAGTGAATTCCTTCAAGAACGTTTTAGAATCTGTTTTGTAGTAAATACAGAATTAGATGTGTATCGCAAAGCCAACACAATTTACAAATATATCATTAAAAAATACATTTCATTGATTTAGGAAACGCACTCGCGAATCCTACTATGGTAAAGGTCGAACGTACGAGAACGTAGTCGGACGTGGCCGCCGGACCGAGCAAATCCTACTACGACGAAGGAGTACCTCATGACGCTCCAGGAAGAGTATTAGCTACGTTCGTTTAACCTCATTAATATTTATGAGATGAGCCCTCGCCGTGATATGATTGGTCGCGGTGCTGCTGGTTTGCGGATTCTGCGCTGTCCGCTGAAGAACCGGGCGGGATTTCCGCAACACATCCAGTATGGCGAAGACTTACGATTATTTGTTTAAACTGCTGTTAATCGGGGATTCCGGCGTCGGGAAGACCTGCGTGTTGTTTAGATTCTCCGAGGATGCCTTTAACTCAACTTTTATTTCGACGATAGGTATTTATTTCACTGTTTTAACGGCTTTGGTGCCTCTGATCGTTTAAACGTCAGCCCGTGCTAACGGCTAAGCTAACGGGCTAGTCACTTTGGTTTTATACTTTGATTTTGCACTTTGACAGTTTTGTGACGATTTGTGTTTTGTGTGATGTGTGTGTTGTGTGTATCACAGTTTCAGTGTTGTGTGTAACTCTTTTGTTGGCCGGTGATTCGCAGAAAGTCGCTTTGACAGGACGAATCGGACACTACATATAAACTTATTTAATTGTGTTTTTATAAACGTCACGAAACGTCTTGAAATGCCAGACGACGACTAAAGGAAATCTTATTAAAGTAAAACAGATTACTTGTGACTGTACCATGGTAACGTTATAGGTATTATACCGTATAGTACTGTACATTAGGGTGTCGTGTTGGGATTCAAAGTGCTACAAATAAGCTATTTTAAAAAGATTAACCGTGTTTTTACTACGGTAAATGTAATGTATTATCTGTATTCAAACCATGGTAATACAAATTATAATCGAATTGTCAAATAAGCATGGTTACTAGATGTTTTGCATGGTTCATTTTATGACAAGATCAAATAATATTGCTGTATCTAAATAGGGTGTCATCACCAAAAATATGTTTATACCGTGGTGCTTTTTATTAGTTTAATGCCATACGTGTTTTATTTTAGTTTATTATATGTATAAATAAGCTATTTTATCAATCAGTCCAATGCATCTTTTAAGTCACATGTCCTTTCCTGCCATGCTCATAGTGTAAAGATCATGGAACAACGGTTGTTTTTATCTTTGGCATCATTGTACACTAATATACGTGTATGTCAATATATGTATGATTTGTATACGATGGTACAATTATATAAGCAGACTCTTTTTGTGAAAGAGATGCTGCGTTGTTGCATTCGTTCATCGCTGTGACAGCTGTCCGCTCACTTATTCTTTCTTACAGGTATCGATTTCAAGATCAGAACAATAGAACTAGATGGCAAGAAGATCAAGTTACAGATATGGTGAGTTTCGGCACGACTTTCCTCTTAATGCCAGATTGCTGGACCGGCACATGTGACTTCATTTCTGCAAGTACAGATGCGATTGCTCTAAAGCAGGGGTTCTCAACCTTTTGCGACTCACGGCCCACCAAGGACCGTTTAAAAGGAGGACCACCTTTACAAATATGATAGTATGAACACAGAATATTCAAAGAGTACATATACTTTGCTGTTATTTTTCTTTTTTATGCCACAGTAGCACACTTAGTCAAGTCCGCTATATAGATGAAAACTGTTGTATAATCATCAGAAAAGACTTAACCATGTATTCTTGTAGCAAAAACAGGGCAGGTCAGACCAGACCGGGTGTTCTGCGTTCAAATGTGTCTGTAGCTTTGATGGTTTTAGTGCATCGTTCGACACAAGTTATCCACATGTAACACACAGTGTCTTCGGCTTAGCCTCAGTTCCTGCCATTATAAAACCAAATTTAATATATGTAATGTAGACCGCTGTGAAGGTGGCAGTTTCTTAGCACCACGGTTGTAATGGACGAATCAACAACGACATTTTGGGAAATATAATAATATAAATATTTATAATTAATATATATTTGCGTGTAGCAACCACATGGCGAGTGGGAGAGAAATACGCACCCTATTTTAGTACTTGAAATATACTCGAAATGGAAATATGATATCTGAAATAAATGAGGAGGAAACATCCGTCCATAAAATGCGCAAATCCATCAGTGAAACGGCACACTGCAGCATATAAAACATTTAAATAAACATCAGTAAATAATGAAAACTTAAACGATTAAAGTTCAACTTGTTGCAGTGACAAGTTCAGTCGGTCGCGTATTAACCCTTACAGTCCTTAACAATCCCATCTGAAACAAACGGTTTAAACCTACCTTGGTTTTCCTATTCAGATTGCCATAAATACGTCACTTTTTCCTACTCGATGGTGGAAAACTTACTTGTTGACGTTGTCCAGATGAAAATGTATACAGCTGCAATAAATGCGCTTTCAGAAGATGTGCAGAGGAGCGCAAACCAACAGATGTCTATCCTCAACCGCGACAAATCCTGCACGTGCTCCGACACCAAGCCAGCGGGTCATAGCCGGTTTCGATTTTATGTAACTGTTCATTTCACAACAAGATTGTTCTTTGCAGAACCCGAGGAGTAACCTGGTTTTTGACATGCAGGCCCGTGCTCGAACGCACCAACCGGAAACGAATGCCAATCATTTCTGTGTTACTGTAAAATATTTTAAATGAAACAATCTACAATTGAGATGCTACAAATAGCGCAACTATAATTTTTCTAACACTTAATATGTGTCACAGTGACGTGCACTACCGCCGGTGGCAGCTCAGCGTTTGGTACGGTTGTCATGGCCGCCGTTACAGCCTTAATTCTCACCGTACACTTCAACGCTTTTGCTTGCACAGGACTGTCTCCGACATCTGATTTTCTTTTCAGAAAACGAGACATTTTACAGTAACGTAATTTATATTTGAATGTCGTAACATGTTAGTTTAATCTGACGTTGTGACGTGATTTGACATTCAATCTGACATGGTGACATGTCTGGTGTTGCGACATTGACTTTTAGACATTGACTCAACTTTGGGGTTTCATGTCAGTTCATAAGACTTATTAAATCATTTCAAAACAACAAAATGAGTCAATTTAAAAATAAATGGCGGTAGTCTACCACTGCCTATACGGCCCACCGATTGAGAAATACTGCTCGACTCAAACCACGAGCAGGTTAATTCCTCTTTTATGATAAAGCTTGCCTTGTCATTGCATGGGTTAGGCATCTTCCACTTTGTCTGAGCATCAGTTCATGTTTTCTTTGACCTTTCTATATTCCGCCCAAACTTCACCACATCTTTGCAGGGCTAAAAGACTTGTTTGGTTTCTTATTGCAGGGACACAGCGGGTCAGGAACGATTCAGAACAATCACAACAGCGTATTACAGAGGTGCAATGGTAAGACACTGATAAACGCTAAAATATATTGTGTTGTGTATCTCGTAGGGTACTTTTTAGCAGTCTAAGGTCTGTCTTCAGCTGTCAGTCAATGCTATATTCTTCAGCGTTTGTTTAAATGTTCACCAAAAACTAAAAGTCTTGTGGTCTGCTCTCAGGGTATCATGCTGGTTTATGATATAACCAATGAGAAATCCTTTGACAACATCAAAAACTGGATTCGAAACATAGAGGAGGTGAGTGTCTAAACTACTAAATACATAACAGTCGTCTAGTCGAGATGTGTGCTTGATGGGTTTATGTAGTTCAGTCTGTAGAGATGGTGTTTTAAAGTGGCATATACTTCAATTTGATGTGTCAGACAGACATCGCTGGCTTCTGTTCTCACAGTTTTATTTTGTTGGTCTCAAACCAGGAGTTTTTAAACAAGTATGTGTCCTATTTTGGTCACCTGCTTGTAAAGGGCGTTTCTGAGTCACTCAAGCTACATACTTCATATCACCAACAGCCACAGTATTCATGTTTTGTGTTTTCTTCCCAGCATGCATCAGCGGATGTGGAGAAAATGATTTTGGGTAACAAATGTGACATCAATGAGAAGAGGCAGGTCTCTAAAGACAGGGGGGAGAAGGTGAGTGAACCGAACCGGGTTTGGGTTTTCTACTCTTCTGCCTTCATAAGGGATGTACATTTTCAAAAATGTTATTAATCCATTAGCATTAAAATCATAAAATACACACGGAGAGCTTCACTGAATGGAAACGTCTGAAAAAGTATATGATACAAAATTGAAGGTCTCTTGACGGAAATGTTTAATCTCAAATAGCTTTTGCTCTGAATGTCTGTTTAAAAGGAAGACTTATCTGACTTAAGCATCAGTTGATTTTCTTTACGGTTTTAATATGCTATAAAAAGTGCATTCATGTTTAAGTCGATTAAACAACAACCACACTCTTAATTGATTAAATTATAATGAAAGATAAATCGGTCATCTGTTAATAGTTAATCTCCTATCACCATTCAAGTGTTGTGGGTTTAAATGACCTGGACCTCTGCCCTGTTTAGCTGGCGTTAGAATATGGAATCAAGTTCATGGAGACGAGCGCCAAGGCTAACATCAACGTTGAGAACGTAAGCTTTATTTTCTTATCAAGTCCTCAGCTGATAGAGCGTTTAAAGGTCTAACGCAGCTATGATGTCATGTATTTTGTTCACCTGACAGGCATTCCTAACTCTCGCCAGAGATATTAAAGCAAAGATGGACTCGAAATTGGTAAGATTTTCTCTTTCTGAACCACTTAACTTCTGCCTTTTAAACAAAAATGCTAAATTGTTAAAGCTTTAAGGATTCATCTGAAAATGTGGTGTCACCATGAAAACGTTCTGTCTATTATTGTCTCCTTTCACACAGGAGGGTAACAATCCTCAGGGTAGCAACCACGTCAAAATCACCACTGAACAGCAGAAAAAGACCAGCTTCTTTCGCTGTGTGCTACTGTGAAGACCATGGCCTTACTGTCCACCACCCCGAGGCTGGACGTGACTGGACAATGCTCTCCCACAACGCACTCCTCCTCTTTCCTCCATCTCTCTTTCTTTCTCGTTCACGCTCGGCTTCCAGGCCTCAGGCAGTTGGAGTTCCTGGCTCCTCTGAATTTCTTCCATCGAAGCAATGCCATTTTTTTTCTTCCGTGTTGCCATTGCGGCAAGACTGCATTGGTTCTCCAGTCTAGGTGAAGATCTGATGCGTCGTGTGATTTGTTACACCTCAAAATGCGCGTGTTAAGGAAGAGTCCATATCTCCGTCTCTCTTTATAACGCTACAACTGCCAAAATCCACCCTGTTAGCGGGTTCGGCCACAGAGCGTGACCTGATGTTCCGAGAGTTACATGGAACGCTCTTTATCATTCCATTTCACTTTCAACCCTCGTGCATTCGTTGACAATCACATGACCTTATTGTAAGGATAGGGATATTACAACCCACCTCTTATGATGATGGACTGTTTTTTATGATCTTGCGTTTCGCGCCCAATTTTATTACCAGCAGCCCTCCTGAAAAATTCCCCAGTAATGTGTAAGAATATCAGATTTAAATGAAAGGATTCTTTCGGTTTATGAAATCTAAATCAGCCCAGTTTTCACCAACACCATCACGACATTTTAAAACCAAACTATCATAGACAAGTAAAGAAGATATTTTTTTGTACGTTTAATTTCTTGTTTTTGTAAACATGCACAAGAAGCTATTTCCAAAATATTTAGCTCTTATATGCAGTAGCGCTAGCTCTAGCTTCTGAAAACTCATAAATCCAAAACTCAGGACATCTTCCCGAAATGAAAGGGTTTTGATGCTTGAATTCGGTTGAGTATCATTCTATTAAACTGACACTTGGCCCCTTTAACAATGTGGAATTCCTGACTAGTAGTATTAAGAAGTTTGTTGAACCAAACGCTCGAGCTGTACTCCTCCCATGTGGAATTCCATGCACTTTATCGGTATCTTCTGTGTTGTGTAGTTTGTGCCAAGTGATAGTTTTTTCATCAAGATAACACATGCTTCCATGGAGTATGTCTTTAAATGTAAGTAAAGCGATGAAGACATTCCCCCATATCTTCATCTACGGAGGGAACATTTCCACCACTGTCTTGAATTGCATTTGGTTTAGTAGATAGCATTCCAAAGATGTGGATTAGAATGAATCGTTCAGTTTTGTTCTCTGTTGATTCGGTTATTTTTTGGCAAGGCTTCACAGTAAGGTTTTATTTATTAACACGAGTGAACGCTGTTAGTTAACATGAACTAACAATAAATAAAATCAAAACTCGTGTCAAAGTTAATGCGCTAACATGAATAATGAACTAAATGCTGTAACATTGTTAGTCGTGCTATCTAACACATTCATTGTGTAGATGAATGAAACATTACTGTAAAGTGTTATCAGTGGTGTTAATAGATTGTACAGCAGTATGTTTCTTGAGATTCCGGGCGGTCTGCGAGCGGCACAAAACAAACACCAAAACATCACTCGGCTCACCAGCAGCCACGGGTTTGCACGGATTTGGTCTGTATGACTGGGTTTATCCAAACCAGAATCAAATAATCTGAATAGGCAGAGGAGACGTGGTCCCGTCTAATGCGATGCACGTTTTGTAGTTTTTTTACCATTTGGTGCGGTGATGTATATAAGCAATAGGTCAGGAAACTTGAAATGCCCACGATCTTTGAGTGAAAGAACAAAATTCTCCTGAAGGACCATGTCTGGGTCATATCGTATCCCCAAATCCAAATTATGCAAGTACGGTGACAAGATTCACTATTAAAAGCACCACCGAATACAAAACATCTGAATGGTTGGAAAAGTTGCGACCCGGACATGTGTTCAGAAGATTCACATAAAAACAGAAGCACAGTGTTAGACTTTTTTTCCAGAGGGGTAAAGATGTTTTCCTCTTGCTGCAATATGGTCTGTTATTAAAGAGACAGTTCACCCAAAAATTTAATTTATCCCCCTCGTGGACTGTGATGCCGAGTAAATGATGAAGAAATTGTCTTTTTTTTTCGGTTGAACTCGGCCGCACTTCAAACGTCAGTCAACTTGATATGACTTTGGTTTGCACTTCTTTATTTTCCTTTCCATGACATGATGCTTTGGGTTCATCAACGTCATTTATTCTCAATACCTGCCGTTTGTCTTAATAACTATTCCTTAAGCTTATCCATGATCTCCTGTACGTTTCGTTTGTGTGTGTGTGTGTGTGTGTTCATGTATTGATGTTCTGCACATTGAAGCGTCTTAATGGGCGATTGGCATCATGTCTGTTTGTGTCGGTCTGACGGCAATGACGGGCCTCAAACGCAATAATTCATTTGGCCTTTCAGAATGAGAAAAAAATGCTCAAACAAGCGTAACGGAACGTTAGCAAACAGCTTTGCAGTTGTATAGTGTTTATCGGAGCAGTTTCAGATCGGTTTAGTTTGTCTCTTTTCTTGTATTTACAGATTTCAAAATCGCTGTCATATCATTTACAGAGTCTTTTATATGACCATGTGTTCAATTGTAAGGTAACCGGGGAGATCGGTAAATTACATTTTGGTAATAAAAAAGAAACAATTGTAAATACTCTTACAAAAAAAGAGAGATCTACTTAAATTGTACTGTACTTTCTAAAAACGGATCTACAGTTTTTGTAGATGTCTGTACTTTTGATTTATTAAAATGAGATTCTTTTAAGAGATGCAGATGTGCGGGTGTTTCTTTTCAATGGATACGTTTTAGGGGTTGATTTATCAGCTAAATGATATGAATGATGTCGCAAGAATGGTCGTTTTTACATTTAAATTAAACATTGCATTAGTGTCTAAAGAAAACGAGCACTCCTTTTTTACATGAAACAAATCTTGCACTTTCATTCATGTTATGCTCAATAACTTGTATTCGACACATTTTTGCATTGATCTTTTAATGTAAAGCATCAGTGCTGAACAAAAATGATTGAAGTTTTTGCTTCTCTGTAGATACATCCCCCGTACAAACGATCCTGTTGGTCAATCCCAGAACATGGCAGATAAGCTTTATATCCTGATATGAAAGGTGCTGGAAGAGATGAAGATAATGCATTTTAATAAAATAGTCCAAGATGTGGACTGCATTGACAGGTCTTTCTTTAGTGGAACACAAAAGTAGACATTTTGAGAAATTCAAAAAAGAAATTGGTTTTGTGTTCAATGTTGTTTGGTTATCAACATTCATCAAAATCAATTTTTGTGTTCTGCAGAAGAAAAAAGGGCATACGGGTTTGCAATGACATGAGGATGAATAAAAAATAGTTTTTATGGCTCTTAAAGAGCAATGGGACATTTTCCACCCCCATACAACTTGCAAATGGATATCGGTGAGGTTTGTGATCGTGAAGTGTGTCACCTGAGGAAGTCTGGAGCTCTCATGATCATGTTCTGAAAATCCTCCAGTGACAAGCGTCCGTCATTATCCAGATCGGCTTCATCGATGACCTTCTCGCACACCATTCTCACCTCATCCTCCGTCAGCTCGTTGCGAGTCAGCTTATTCAGAGTCTTCTCCAGATCTGATCTACAGATGAAGTCATCGTTGTTGAAGTCTGAAGGAAAGACGTGACGTTTATTCAAAGCCGCTCTCAATTGAATGTGTTTAACCTTAGTGTAAAATCTGGAAAAAGAAGTTTATTCAAGTGCGCTATTAGTTTTCTTTTAAATGGAAAAAAGCAAGTGTAGGTTCAGTCTACTATTTTAGTGCTTCTTAGAAATATACTTAACTTGAACTTGTACTCGAGTTGTGAATTATTGATGCATGTTTGTCAAGGGCAACATAGACCGTTTTCTTGTGATTCCTGAGTGACAAAATACAAATAAATTCTCACCGTAGATCTTAAATGCATAGTAGGCCTTCAGGTCCCGTGGTGCCATCTCACTTAAAACTGAAAACATGTCCAGAAAAGCATCCAGAGTCATGTTTCCTTCTCCATCTTCTGAGAAGACCTCAGCGATCCTCTGACGAAACGGGTTATCCTGAACAAAAACAACAACAACAACAACAACAGAAACTGTTTAAAACACTTTACCAACACATGATGATGAAACTCCACTGGGGTTATTCTTCTCTCTGGTTTAAGGGGATCTAATAACACTTAACCTTACCAAGTCTGCTATCAATTAGTTTGACATGTATAATTCATGAGGAACATGGAGACGGCAGCGGGGCCGTGAGATGTGTCAAACCTTCAGCTCGGGCATGCTGCCAATCAGCTCGTACGGCAGACAGACGTCCGGCTGCTCAGTGTAGTCCAGCGGTACGAGTTGGGGAGCTAAATCTCGATACCGATGAAACAGTCTGAGAAAGACATATCGTACACTGTAAAAAATCTGATATATGCTGTAAAATATATTTTTCTTTAAAATAACGTATCTTCCCTATAAAGTTTCCCCTGTTTTTCTTGTAAATTTGCGGTCTTTGACCGTATTTCAAAAAATGCATACAAATCTGTTATGTACTGTAAAAGTCTGTTTTTTTACATTTTACATCTAAAATCTGTACGTTTTTTGACAGAGTTCTTTAATAATACTTTTCACATGTTTAAAGGCGATGTGTTTAAAGGGTGTTCACCTAAAAGTAAACATTTTGTCATCATTTATTCACCTGCATGTCAAACCTGTATGAGTTTCTTTCGTCTGCAGAACACAAAATGTTGATAACCAAACAACACTGAACCCCATTGACTTCCATTGTATGAACCATGAGACATTTATCAAAATATCTTCTTCAAAATATGTTCCACTGTAGAAAGACTCACATACACCTGAGAGTGAGTTAACGCTTAGTGAACTTTTGGATCAATTATCCTATTAGATTTGCCCCCTAGATCTGTGTTTTTTCTGCATTTGATCAAAGTGATATGAAACTCCAGGACTCATCGTGAAGTTTTAACAATTCAGTTTATTTCATTGTTTTTCTTATTCAAATTTGATAACTGCTTTTGAACTTAAGTTTTTCACAAGTGTTCTTTAGACTTATCAATACTTAAATTGAGATAACACAAATACAAAACGTAACATTAAACATTTCTTATACGACATGTCATGTAACATAAATACACTCTAATGTACATAAGTATTGATAACGATATAAGAAGAAACATGAATATTTCAATGAAATCATCAAATGTCAAGGAATTAAAGTACTTTCACTGTTTTTCACTTTAAACTTACTTCATTTTTTTATTTGCAATAAAACATGATTTAAACGTGTACACGTACAATATTTTCACTGTAAAATGATTCATAGAGAATGATTCATTGATTTTACTTCTTTTATTTACAAATGAAATGTAAATCTTGATAAATTGATTTGTTTTTCTCTGTATATGTGAAGGTTTTACAGTTGACAGATTTAATGTTTTCTGTGTCTTGTTTCGTCACAATCACCCCTTCATTTATATATATATATATATATATATTTTTTTTAAACATTTTTAACAGTGCTGTCATCTTACCTCAGAATTTCTTTTCTGGTGAAATAAGTGCAGTCCTATAACATATATGAGAAGCATAAAATGTAACAATATAAGAAAACATTTTTACTCAATATTAATCTGATTAAAATGAATAAACATGTTTTAAAAGGAGATGAAAATGATGTGTAATTAAAAAAATGTCAAATTTTGTTGCTTTCATTATAAATTATACTAATTTCTTTATGATAATAATAATACGTAGTTCGTATAGTGAGTGAAATTGTGTAAAGCCTATCTATATGTTATTCACATACGACCTTATTTTCAGATGCTTTTGAATCTTGAATCTCAATTTTCCTGATGATTTAACCTTAAATTCTGTCTGTTTTCCACAGCAAAGTATCTCAAAGTGAAAGTCTTCCCTCCTACAGTGTAAATGCGTTTTCTAATATAATGGTATGAAAGGGATGTGACAGACCTGATAAGCGTCGAGTTGTTGAGATGTGAAGATGGTCTGTTTGTTGCCCATGTTCTCAGTGCCATGGCAGAGACTCGGTCAACTCCTGCCGCGTGCCAGCGGATGCTTCAGATATGAAATACTGGCACACGGTGAGACAACAGCACAGAGACATGCAGATCAGGTATCGGCCTCCGTCAACCTTTAGTTCTCTGTTATAATGGCAGCATTTCATCATTTTACTGGCATGAATGAGCGTCTCTGGTGATGTGAATACAGCCTGTCGATCAGAGGGAGAGAGGGAGTACAGATGGAGACTGAGGGGGTGAGAGCGTCAGATTACTCATGTCTTCATATGATGATGTGCTGCTCTTTTGTGCAAAAGGTTTAACTCAACACGGAGTCTTTATTTTGAGGATGTGTAGACATGTCAATGAATATGTCATGGTCAGGTTTCGGAGTTATGAAATCAACCAATTTGTTGAAACTTGTTTTGGAGAGTTTTTGGATTTTGCTGTGACACGATACCCCAAATTCGCATTACTCTCGGAGGAGAGAGATGTTGATCTTTCATAGCTTGTGAGATATTCCAAGTTCACAGTTGTGTTTCGTTTATCTTTGTCTCCTGAATTTGCTTAAGAGAACTGCAGAGAAACAATCGTTGAAACACACGAAGAGTCTGGAGGTGTAAATGAATGTGGATTGTCGAGGTCAAATCATCTGGATTTGCATCAATGGTGATGAGAAATGTTCAAGTTCATATCGAGATCTTCAATAATATTGACTTTTGATCGCAGACGAGACAAATTTGACACATTTGTCAGATTTCTTTTTCTCAGGAGAAACATCCGAGATGCAGATGAGAGTTCTTTCATTTGTTGAATCTCATTGATGTTTAGGAGAAATAATCGAGACACGAAAGAGATCTCATGATTTTCCTTTATTTTGGGCTGGAATGTGTTACTTTTAAGTTTGCCATTGAAGATCTAGTAATTGATTTTTTTATAAGCGAACTTGAATAAAGGACAAAGTTCGTTTGCAAAAAACAGATCATTCTGTTTCTAATAATGTTCAAACTTATTTAAAAGTGCATTCCAGTACATATCAAACTGCAGTTGGGTTGTTTTGATAAAGTAATAACAACAAAAGAAACACTGTGTAAACATGATTTATGATCTGTTTTTTCTACAATAACAAAAAATCTCAAAGATTTAATATCTCATTTTTCTCATTAGATTCTGTAGATTCAGTCTCTTCACCTCTTGGCCTCAGATGTTGTATTTTGAGCACAGATGTCGTGAAAAGCGTTCAGGGTGAAGTGTTTTGTGTGTTAATGTCAACAAAAGCTTTGCAATTATGTTATTAAATATGTAAGCTTCATGCTTTGTCTCATTATTGTGAGTTGAATTGGTTGGCAGAGAGGACTCGTGGTATCAGTTGATCCTGTACCCTGCATCTGTTCTCTCTCTCTCTCTCTCTCTCTCTCTCTCTCTCTCTCTCTCTCTCTCTCTCTCTCTCTCCTCTCTCTCTCTCTCTCTCTCTCTCTCTCTCTCTTTCTCTCTCTCTCTCTCTCTCTCTCTCTCTCTCTCTCTCTCTCTCTCTCTCTCTCTCTCTCTCTCTCTCTCTCTGTCTCTAAACTTTTCACTATCTCTCTCAGTGATGTCAGCGTGGCTCTATCTGTCACCTGTTACCTTTGCTGGAACAATTTCCTATATAATCTTACTGAGAATTATTTGTTGCGGTTCAGAAGACTAGATAAGGGAAAGACAAAAAATGGCCAATAAGAATCTTTGACTGAAAGGTGTTTTTTTGTTTTCTTCATCTGTGAAAAACCCTTTTTAACGCCTTTACATTTATGAATCATTTAAGTGTCATTCAACATTACAATTATACAACTCTTCATAAAGATGTTATTTATAATTTATTTATTATTATAAATCCAGAGTGAGGAAAAGGGCTCGGAAAATCAACCTGGACCTCTCACATCCAAGCCATTTTATTTCAAAATGTTTTTCTTTGTACTGGATGCTCCTGTCACCAAAACAATTTTATTTTATGTGCAAACACACTTGGTAATAAAGATCTTTCTGATTCTGAATATTAATATTTGTTATTAATAATAATAATAATTATGGTTGTATATAAATTAATCTTTAATCATTTAAAATTCTACAAGTGAATTTAGGATAAAAAGAATCATGTTGCACAGTCATTCCACTAATAAAAACATCGTGCAAATGTATTTTTACGGGAGGAGAAGAAATAAACAACCAACTCTGTAAATACATTTTTTGTAAGAATTTATTTAGACTTTATAATAGTTCACAACATGCAATATACACATTTTATTTTATACAAAACAACTTATCAACTCAAGCTCCTCTATATATTAAATTTGATCTATTTACACATATTTACACTTTGGCAAGAACACCCAACAGCATCTCCCGGAAGAATCCTGCCACAATAATATGGTCTGTATTTTGTCCAATCCCGTGGCTCTTATGAACCGTACAGAGATCAGTAAATCAATGACACCCGCAGCTACCTGCCACCATATCATCATACTGCTTCAAAACCACGTTCTCATCATCATCAAAATACAGCAGATTAATGCTGAAGAGTTTGTCTGGGACACAGCACGGCGTCTCGATGCCTTTGGTCAGTTTAAGGGCATTGATGATGGACTGCACCGTGGCGTGGTTTGTCGGCCTCATGTTTTGTCCCAGGGGGAATGGGCAGGAACCTTTGCAGTGGTAGGCGTTGTAGCCACGCGGTGACACGATCCAGCCGGACCAACCGATCTCCTCAAAGTCCACATAGAGAGGCAGACGTTGACATGGCATCTCTCCACCATCATCGTAGTCTGTGGAGCGAGCGATGCGGCGGCCCGCTGATGGCCGAGGGGGGCTGGGAAACGGAAGACTGGACACAGCGGCAGATTCATCTGAGCATGAAGAGAAAACCGTTTAGTTTATCTAAAGTAAATCAAGAGAAGTTCCTCTTTTATATCTTTGGAAAGGGCTTAAGGAGGAGGAGTGTGGGTATTACAGATCTTAGTGTTTACACTGAATATTGTGATTCATAAAATCTCATCAGTACCTTTAAGAGGACTCTCCTGGGAAGAGGCCCGTCTGCCGTCGTCGGTAAAGAGAACCAGCATGGGCTGCTTGCTGTGATGGTGATCACGGCCCGATGCAAACCGCACAGTCTTCAGGTCCATGTGAATGCCCGCGAGTGTTCTTACCGTCACCAAGAGACCAAGATTACTGCCCTCATCTGACATCCAAGATCTTACCTGATGCAAAAAACATAAAATGTTATTAAAGAAAAATGAACAGAACAGTGGATGATGAAAACAAAACAGGCAAGTCTGTTACCATAACCAGATTTAATATGATAAAAATCCCAGATGTTCACCCTTTATTTTTTAAACACCAGCACGTCCGTTTAAGCGTCAGAGATACTTACAGCTTGCGTGATGGTAAAAACCTCCCAGCCACTGGAGTGAATGGGAACCAGTCTGGATGACAGCAGCTTCTTCCCTTGAGAAACATTCATTTTGCTGCTATCCAGAACCTGATAGACATTGACCTGCAGAAGAGAAAGCATCTCATGAACACCTGGAAGAATCTTGTCATCGTTTCCTTTTTTAGTGGGTCAGTATGACGTACCTGACAGAAGTGATGTCTGTTGAAGGTGACCGATGCTTGAGGCCTGAGCTTGAACAGATGAAGTTCAGCTGTGAGGATCTTCTCACTCTTAGCCACCGTGGAGAGGTTGAAGCGAAATTCAACCTGATCGCTGTGCACTAAACAGAGATGGTGACATTAGATTCGACAAAGATGTACAATTGAAAGATTTGGATGTCAACACCGCCGTTGCATTTAAATAAACAACAACCATTGAGCATACATATTCCATTTACGCGCGGAGTTGCGTTTTTACGCACGGCTTTAAAATATTTAGTACACGTGAGATGTACATTCAAATGTGTATTTGTCACGATATAACCTAATAATTGTCTCTTTTGCGTTATTCTACGAGCAGATGTGAAGAAAATGTGACGCGTAACTTACGTTTATCGAAGAAACTGCGCACCGTGTTTCCCTCCAGCAGCGTCGCGTCTTTGGTGACTCCATCCACATCAGCAATGGTGTTGTACAGGTCCAGCATGTACTGTGGAGGCTGTTTGTGTCCCCGAGCCAGCGCCGCAGGAGGATCTTCCATTCCAAACACTTCTAGGAGCCTCTTTATTGCCTCAGAACGCACTTCCTCAGACTCGTTTTCCTCGCCAAAGCGGTTTTCCAGGTAATTCAGCGACGGTCTGCCGATGGTTAATAACACCAGGGACATCCAGATCACCACAGGCAACATGTTTACCGGTGCTGCGAATGCGCAAATCCTCAGAAATGTTCTTGGGAAGCTGAAGGTGAACTGACTGAACCAGCTCTAGATTGGCACCGGTTTATATGATGTTGCCAAGGTCTTTGTCTAAAGCCGTCGGTCAACAGCCATAAAGAGCCGCTATTTAGTCGCAAATGTAAATCAACAATCAATGAATGTAAAGCAAATCGAATTGGAGCTGTTAACAAGGTGCTAACTGGAGCGATGCTCCTCTGGAGAGACCCTTGGAGGAAATTACGGTTTGTCAACTGTGCATCGGCATTGCTTTATAAAACTAGCCTCAAATATTTAAATAAAAATAAGAAAGTTAGCCGGAAATTTGTTAAACTACGCCGTCATAGTAGGTTTTGGTCATGTATGCGGCGCGAAACGCGTTTGGAGAGCCCGAGATCCTCATTTACGCACCGTTTGCGCACCGCAGGTGGTTAACTTCCTACAAAATGGATCCATTAATTTAAACAAACGAGGATAATGTGATACAGGAAAAACAATTATTTCGACAAAGGTTCCAGCATGTGCCCTGTGTTTTCATGGTAATGGCAAACACACCTGCTCAAACAGGATTTGCGCCCGAGCACATAAAAACGAGCTCATTGGATTGAAAATCACGTATGTTAATGAAAGCATTAATTGATATTTGCATAAAAACGGGGCTCATTCCTCGGTTAGTCTGAATCAATAGTCGCGTATTTTAAGTGTGAGGGATTCTGCTGGGTGCTTTGGATTTGTGTCATTTTTAATCTGGTGTGTTTGTTTTCATTAGTGGCTCATTAAAGCGCGTTTTTATTTCCAGGTCCGTCTGGCACTCTGGAGGTTTCTCAATACTAATGGAGCTTAATGGCTCGACCTCTCCTTATATTATACAAAAAGATTTTTGTTTTCTTTGAGTTGTTAATATAGGTTTTTGCAATGCCTAAAATCACTTGTTAAACCATCGGTGGTATAATATAAATGTCAGTCTTCTCCCAAATTGGATCTTTCAGTCTTTATATCCAAGTAGGTGGTCGCAAGCAGGTTAAAGCGTTGGTGCATTTTATGATTCTATATCTTCAAAGACTCAGATGAGATTGTGTAAATACTGTCCATGTTCTGCATGTGTTCACTCACACACACCTCACAAGTCACACACAATTGCAACATGTTGCATTTGGAGGCGTACATGCAGGGTCAGTAAAACATGACATGAAAGACTTTCATACATTATATATTTTCGTCAATTGTTCGGACAAGGGTCAACTACATAGTAAAAGCATCTTTAAATCAAATGTTGAACTGTTTTTGTATGAATTCAGGTTGGGGCAAGTGTCAACTTTTATTTATAGTTAAAGTTTATATATTTGATATCATTTTAAACAACTGACAAATTGCAATATTTACCAAACTTGTTAAATAGTCTTTATAGCTTTCAATTCTGATTACTGTAATAATGCTTTATTGTTTGTCTGTCTGTCTGTCTGTCTGATGACGATCATGTTTTATTCAGGATTACAGTTTTCTGTCGGCCACTTTGCATATACCACACCTCTTTTTCATTTGCATAGCTTGCTAATGTCTAAATTTTTGGTTGATTTGTAATGTGATTGTAACCCGTGACATGATTTGCATGTGCATGTGATTCTTTATGCATGTCATCATGAAGTCCTTGACCCAAATAGGGAAGACTGCAATCTACTTTTAAGTGTTGACATAGATTTTATTTACAAATATTTTTTTACATAATATACATATATTACAGATGTGATGTTTGTCATCAGTGAACTGCATAACCGCAGCGTGCCTTTAAAATATCCTTAATTCATATAAATCCATCTTCCATAAAATTCGACATTAGGGCCATGCGACATGGTGGAAATCATCAAATTCTGAATTCATCGCAGTTTCCAGTAGTGGGCGCTGTGTTTAAGACTGACACAGACAGGAGGTGATGGCCAGGACAGTGCGGATTTGACCATGTTGACTGAGGAAAGTGTGACTCTCGTAGTCTTGAGGAACGCAAGCGTTTCCTCGACCTTCAGCCCTAAGCAAACACTCCCCCGAGTGAGATGCACTTCTGCAAAATAAAAAAAGTTGAGAAAAGAGTTAGTGAGCACTTTCACAAAACACAGATCAGACACACAATACAATACAAGACAGTTACATGTATTTACGCATTTAGCAGACACTTGCAATTGTTTTGGGGCTTGTGTTGTCCGTGGGGTTATATTCTTCAATATTTAAAGATGCACCAAGTATCCATGTCACTAAGCATTTACAGCTAATGAAATGTGTGTAATTAATATTTCTGACCCTTGCCAACGTTGCCTTTGGCCAGCTGAGCTGGAATGAAAAACACTTAATACGAATCTGACTACTGTACTATTGACACTGTTGGATGAGAACAAAAGTGGAACTGACTTGAGCACTACAGTGAAGCTAACATTATCCTATACTGTCTTTTGAAAAGCTGTGAATGCAAACATTTCCCATTTATACTTGACTATTTACACTACAAAACATACTGGTATAACCCAAGAGACCACAAAAAACAATGTGATTCAATTAAATGAACTTTTATCAACCAATCATTTGTGTAAAGCTTGAAATAAATAAGAAAATTTCACCAAAAAACATCTAAGCAAAAATATATAAACTTTAGTTTTCTCTTAAAAAAAAAAATGTAAGCCAGTTATTTACATCTATTGCTGTAGTGTTGCAGGGATGGATTACTGACCAGGCCAATGGGGCCAGCGCCCTTGACCACCATGAGCCAGGGGGAGCCCTGGGTTTCAAGGTTGCGCTATCCAGTTTGGTACAGAGAATCCAACAACAATGAAAAGAAATGTTCATCTACGTTTAATATATGGGTTCCAAAGCCTATACAAGGCCTCTGTGGATACCCTGTAAAAATGAAATGATCAACAAATCATGGCAACATATGTTTTTATGTTACTATAACTTATTGAAAATTCACTCATTATTTAAATGACACCACATTTAAATAGCATTTCCTGAACCTTTTGCTTGATAATTTGATGTTTACATTTATGTGATGCATTAAATACGTGTATTTGACCGTTAAAGACACGAGTTTCATTAGCCTTCATTTTGTCTAGCGTTGATTTTTCGCTGTGTTTTTCTATAAACCCTGTGCAGATTATTTTTATCGTAGCGCAGGCATTTGTCGCACAGCGAGAGCGGTTTTAATATTCATTATCATGTTAACTTTGACTTTCTATAACTGTCAATGCGCAGCTAAGGGAAAGAACGGACACATTGTGGGAGGGGAGCCCTCGGAGGTTACTTGTCCCGGGGCCCTTTGAAGTCATAATCTGTCCCCGGTAGTCTGTCAGTATGAAAGTTTACTTTTATTACCGTTATTTGTAATAATCCAGTGAGATTTTGGTACGTAAGCACGAAGAGCGTGACAAAAGCCGGGGCTCTGGTCTCACCATCATCAAGAACATCTACCATTACATGACGAAAAAGAAAAAACTGAGAAAGAAAAAATCCAGAAGAACAGTGGCAATGTCTCCAAGAAGCTAATAGAAATGTTTATGCAAAACCTGAAACAACATGTGCAAGTCTATCTAGAACTAAAGGACTAAATGATGACATGATTTGTAAAAACATCGCCGTTTCAGAGTACCATAGTTTGGTATGTCTTGGACACATTGCCAAAGATCTTTTGAATTTAGTCAATCTCAGTTTTTTCACTTTGGTCATGTAATGATGGATGTTCTTGATGATGGTGAGACCAGATCTGGCATCACTGTCTTTATGCACACATATTAAAATCTCACCTGATCATTACAAATAAAGTCAAAATAAGAGTTTGGAAATGTAAACTGACACACTACATCAAAAGCTGTAAATAACTGGCTTCAAATGGTTTTTTTTCAGGTGAAAAAATGTAAACATGCCTAAGATTTTACACAGTATTGTATTTATTTATTATTTGTGTATCTGTCGTGTCTCTTGTACAAAAAGAGTGCTTAGAAAAGAAAGACCAATAAAGTTAAATATAGAAAAACCTGCGTAACTATTTCCCCTCTTTTCATCTTGAAAAATGTATGCCAAGCCATAAAAGCCCCCCACGAAATAACAGACACTGTGATATTAGCAATGTATCAAAAGCTGCCATTCTACTCTTCGTAAAATGTCAAACGTTTTATACAAAGCTGATAAAATGCGCCTTCAATGCTTCTTCTTTTCGCCTTCGTTTAAAGACGTTTTAAGTGTGGAAGCAAAGTGTTTTAGTGCGCACTATAAAGGGCGTGTGCGTTTGTTTGATATTCTGTTTGCTTAGCTGTGTTTAGGTTGAATGTTTCTTCGTGTACCTGAGAAGGCAGCAACTCCCCGCGGTGCAGCTTCCCAAACATCTGCCCACATCTATTTCCTGTAAGAACATTAGCAACACAAGAGAAAGAAAGAGAAGCCGTCAGTTCACCGCCTGCTGTTCATGCGGGACGGCCTGTTAACATGCTAAGTGCTTTGATTTGACACCTGCGGGGACCATTTGTGGCTTCCTCGCACCTTCTGCAAGCGCTGCGGCAGACACCACACATGTCTTCAATAAGCAAGACGCAAGCTTTGTTAATTTATTTGGCTGTGTGAAGACGGCCTGATCGTATTATGCAAGTACTGGATACGTACGGAAATACTTGCAACTCTAAAGAGCAAAAGTATATCGATGTTTACAGTCATTTAACAACTCACTTTTATAGCGTCGACCAATGAGATGAAGCAGCTAGTTCATGTTAAACATCTCGTGACAAACGCACAGTTCGCACATGTCATTCGATCAGAATGTGGATTGGATGTGAAGAGGGAAGTGAATCGTTGTGATCCTCTTTGTGTTCGGCCAACGGGGGAAATTACCGATTTCCTCTAACCAGCAGCAGTTACTGGTGTGACATTGTCCTGCATTGGAGGATTTACAATGCCCTCCAAAAAAGGAATTGAATCTGTATAACTCAAATGTAATGTCGGCAAGAATGTCGTCTTTGATTTTGTCATACGAAAATGGATTACATTGGCGAATCAAACAGTGTATGCGTAATGGTCATTTGTGTTGGTTTACTCACCCTGAGACTTTCCACTTTGACTCCGTCATCGCTGTACGTGGTCTCGTAGTGATGCTCAACATATGGGATTCTGTAGCAGCCCTCCATCAGTTTACATTGAGCTACAGTCTGAATCAATTCCACTTTGTTTGGAGTTTCAATGAGGGTGGAATCGAACTTTGTGGGAACGCATGAAAATCCCTCTGAGAAATCAAACAGATGCACAGCTATGATGGGGATCATTTATCCATCTCAAACATTATTTACTTTAAAACTGTGTTAACTCAATTTGGCAACATTTCAAATTGTTGAAAATTGTGACTGGAGGTTGTTTGTACATTATTCGTGTCCTGAATGATGTTATATAGATAATGTATCATATATTCCATTCTAACACTAAACTGGATATGTTCTCCCAACCGACAACCACAAAGCGTTTCGTTTTTTTGTCCACGTTCACATAATTTTTTTTATTTGTAAAAACTTTTGCTTGAAATTGTGCTTTAACACTTCAAATTCCACTTTTCCGGGACATTCGTGCATTTTGAAGTATTTTTCATAAGCCTTCGAAACCCTTCTTTCATTAGCCCACCGAACATGATGATACTATTGGATTATTAACATTTCTTCTGTTCATTTTGTGTCTTTTTCTCCACGTTCTTACCTGGTGCTCCTTTCACTCCCACACACTTGCCAGCGTCTATAACAGTCTCATACGGCGTCTCTGAATAGTATGTTTTTAATGCCGGTGCGCGTACGCACTGAACCATTCTGGCCTCACAGTGACAGTCCTGAATGATCTCGACCTCGCGCAGACCTTCATACAGCATCACTCTGTCCACACGGACACCGGCGGGCTCACAGGTGGAGCTCAGACCACAGGATGGGTCTGATGCCCCCGAGAATGAGGATGATGGCTCCAGCCGTCTCATCTATGACAGAGAGAGAAAGAGATGAATATATGATCGAAATATGTTAAAATGAAAGATAAAAGACGACTGCCTTCATAACGAACACATTTATATCAAATGAATCAAGAATATTAAAATAGTATAAATCAACAGAGATACATGAAAGTGAACACACACATGAGATATGTCTCCCTCGTGTGGGCAGCTGTGGAATCACTTTACCTTCTTGTTCCTCAAGTAATCCAGCATGGAGGAGAATCTGGAGGCCCGAAGACTCGGGTCAAATGATGCCGTCTGACCACAATGCGATTTACACACGCCAACATCCACATTCACAGGACTGCCTGATATATCTGTGACGTTAGAGGAAAGGTTCCGTCATAAAGTTAAATCAAACACACACCAATGACGTTTCACGATTTTTCTCAAGAAAAATATTTTTATTTGAAATTTGCTATTGACAAAACAGAAAAACATGTTTTTTCGAATAAAACAATTGTGATGCTTTCATTACTGCTCAATTTAGGAGCGTCGCAAGCATTACTATGATAACCAAATTGTTCCTTGGTGACTGTCACTGTGGTGCTTGCAATAGTTATATTATTTACATAAAAAATCATTGTTTGTTTTTATTAGACAAAATATTAAATCCTCTCGTGTGCTAAACCAACAAAGGAATCATGGTGACAAAACCAGACACTTTGTTTAATAAAAACACATGTGTTTTCTTGTGCATTCCAAGTAATATCCACCTGCAGTTGGGCTGTTTGTGAATAATTACAGCTCACTAACACAATAAAACACAATTCAAACATGAACACACAATAAAACTTGATTTATGAAAATGAATAAAAACGAAAGTGTCTGCTTTTGCCAATGAACTCTTTAAATGATTTAGCGTTCAGCTCCATTCTTGGCCGATAGAGGGCGACCGACTCACCTCTGCCGATGTAGATCACGTGACTCTGGCGTCTGCAGCACGCGCGCTCTGTGAACAGGTTTCTGTCTACAGCTGCCGAATCTAAACCACACACAAAATACGCATAAAATCAAACACGTTTTTATAGTAAAAGTGTAACAACATTTTTGTATAATGAAAGTTAGTGATTTTGTTGTGTTTTATTTGTAGTCGTATTTGTGTTCGTTTTCTTAAAGGGGCAGTTCACCCCAAAAATAAATATGATGTCATCGTTTGCTCGCCCTCGAGTTGTTTCATATCTGTATACATTTTATGTTCTGATGAACACGGAGAAATATATTTGGACGAATGCTTGTAACCAAACAGTTCTTGGACCCCATTGACTTGTGAGAAAAATGACCATGCTGACGAACGTGCCCCAGAACGGTTTGCTTTTCTACATTCTTCAAAACATCTTCTTTCAAAGAAATGTAGATTTGAAACAACTTGAGCGTGATCACATGAAAAAAACGTTTTCGTTTTTCGTTGCGAACTGTTCCTTTAAAGGAACACATCGTTGGGATAATACATACGGGCCTATTAGATGGCACTATTCTCACAGTACCGCATATACACTATTTAAATGTATTTCAAAAGTAGTGTGGCTATAAAATAATTCAATGAAAACATTTCATATCGTAAATTTACATTTAGTCATTTAGCCGACGCTTTTATCCAAAGCGATTTACAGATGAGGAAACATTGGAAGCAATTATAACAACATAGGCAACAAAACACATAAGTGCATCAAAACTAGTCCATTAAAGCCTAGCACAGTATACAAAGCTAAATAACCCAGATAACAAAGAAAATTGATTTAATGTTGAATCAGCAATTATATTTGCTATCTGGGTATGCACATCACATGATATTCCACATGAAGAAGAGCCACAAGGCTCGAAATGTCACCTGTGGTGGAAACATAAAAGAAGAAAACAACGTTTGTTTGCATAAAGAGTGCGGCGCTCTAACGTTTCTTTTTAGTTTTAACCGTAACCAAGAATACTTCAACCCTCTCTCTCCCAAAATGCATTTTCGAATGAACTCCTCATAGTGAGTTAACATGGGTCAAGTACAAGATGACAGTCAAAGGAAATAATCAATCCTCAATACTCACAGGTCTGATGGACGGCGCTGAGCAGAAGAAACATTGCAAGGAAATCCATAGTCATGTTATCCGTCGTCTACACACTCTTCACTTTCTGCTGTGACTTCTGCCGTGTCTCAGGGTTTTTATACGGACCTCCTCTTCGGGTTAAATGCTGGCGCTCGGTGTCAAATGAAAGTGAGAGAACTAATCAAATTTCCATCACTGTAATGCCTGCTGTTAGGTGACGTGGACATCAAAGGGAAGGTCTTGTGTTTGACGGTGAGATCCGTGCCCATCCTTTCACTAATTAAGTACTTAAGGGACTTTGAGCCAGTAAGCGGCACTCGTTCAAAGGTATTAATCATCTTGTATCTCAGGGGGAAGGTGTTTAGCACCTCCGCTTAAAACAAAACGGGCTCAAAGCAAGTAAACGTGCCCGGCGTGGGAGCCCGGCCCCCCGGAGAGAGCAGCCGACCCTTTGTGTTTATTCAACGTCACGACAAATGGTGCTTTTAAATGTAGAAGACAGAAGCTCTTCTCTCTTTCGCTGAGAAGGATCACTCTTACCGAAGATAACATGAAGACGATCGGCGTAGTCTAAATTCTGAGAACATGCACTGGGAGATGAGTTCATGTTTTGATGTCTTCCCCGTCCAGCGCCATTTTCACCTCGTTCATTATAATCACAAACACACATGATGACTGTGATGCCATCACTATTTAATCCAGTAATCCGCTCAAGTTTAACATCAACATCTCAAGAATGCTAATTTCAATAAAGAATTTAAGTAGTACAAGGATTTTAAAACCAGACATTTTACCGTTAAAGGGACCGTTCACCCCAAAATGTCTCTGTCATCATTTACTCGCCCTTAGATTGTTCCAAATCTGTATACATAACTTGGTTCTGCTAAACACAAATGAAGATATTTGGAAGAATGTGAGTAACCCAAACAGATCTCTTCCCCTATTGACTCCCATAGTATTGATTTTCCCATGCAGTCAATGGGGGACGAGATCTGTTTGGTTACTGGTCCAAATATCCTCCTTTGTGTTCAGCAGAACAAAGGAATGTACAAAGGGTTGGAACAACCTGAGGGTGAGTAAATGATGTCAGATTTTTCATTTCTGGGTGAACTGTCCCTTTAAACTGTGTTTTGATAATATGTAAAATATAGTACAATGATATTAGCACCTATTGTACTATTGCTCTTTTATGACATATCGCTTATTGCTCCCTGAACTCTTTGTAAATCGCTTTGGGTAAATGCGTCTGCTAAATGACTAAATGTAAATATCTGTGATATGTGAAACGTCGATCAAGATTTTTTGAGGCAACAGCGAATCTTTTTAAGCCAAATCATTTCAAAACTTGTCATGTCTGATAATAAAAAAGGTTGCATACAGTGTTAGATCTGATTAGATTCGTATTAAAGAAGTAAAAGGTTAAAACATATTTAAACAAACAAATAAACAATCTTATTTTGTCTGTGCTGTAAATAAACCCTATAAATAAGATTTAGTTATGAGTAAAATGCTGAAATAAAACACATCTACCTTCTGTGACTACTTCAGTGTCAGCAGGAAGATGTGCATCTGCTCTGAGACAGAGCGAGACCTCCTGCATTCTGTGATGTCACATGCCTGGTCCTGATGCAGATGCCGTATGTTTATCCTTCAGCCTGAGGAGCACAATAAAAAATCTATTACCCAATGACAAGAAAAAACAGGTGATGATATCCGACGTTGGAAAACTGACGTATTTACTTTGTACTCGAATATATATTAAAGATGCATTGAAAACTGTGTATGTGTTTTGTGAAATCGTGCTTGATTGTAAACTGAAGCTCAACTTTGAGAAAAATTAAATGATGTTTGGTTAAAAATGTCACACGGCAACACACGAGCGAAACTTAGAACACCTATAGCTACTACCGCAGGGAACACAATGTAAACTCAAATGCTCAAAATAATCAAACAGATTAAGTGACGTATTCTTAATTTGATAAAAAAGTTTTACTCTATTAGTTATTTGAAGTTCCTGAAACACATTTTTAATTTCGAGTAAAGTATGATTATTTTTTATATACTCGGAAGTTTAAAGTAAAACAAAAAAAGATCAATTTATTTAATTTAAAGAAGCAAAGTCAACCCAAATGGACGAGAAGGATTTCCAATTCCCAGCATGCTTTGCATCAGACTGTATTAGAAGAGTACATTTTTAAATGTAATAATTGTATTTTTTTTTCGGGAAGTTAAATACTTGTTAGTGTTTAATGTTCACTAATCTTGGATATTTAATAGAGTTTGACATATTTTTAATTTTGTGGTTACCAATGTTTAGAAGAGTGGTACATGTGCTTAGTGTGTGGGAGGCTATACAACAACCTGGTTGTATCATGTGCTATGTCACCAGTAAGCAATGACTATGACGATGCTTATGCTGGTTCTATGATCAGTATCGTCTTGTTCATTTTAGGATGCATAAGGTATTTGATTTATGCACATTAAGACTTAGGAATGTGTACATAAAAGAAACTGGGAAAATTGAGCTAAGTTAACTTCAAGTACATGTTAACTTAACATGTATCCGGGTTGACAGTGTAGCATCATGGCTATCTTCCGGAGATGTGGAAGTTTGCGAATGATAGCACTCATGTGCAATCAATTAAACAATATTGTTAATTTCATGTTCCAGACACAAAGTACACGTGCTCTTGAGCAGATGTAATCTGACGGCTGTGTTGTCCGTGGCAGACAGTAGAGGTCAGGTCAGTAATCTGTGTGCTGCTGGATTACACAGTCCAGAAGACCGGACAGCTCGGGTGTTACTGAACAGGTGCGTGACAGAGAAACGCTGTTGTATCACACAACACCAAGAACTTCACTCAAACATTAGTATCACCTCCCGAAGAGGTTGAGATGCCCTGAACTCTACGTGTGCAGTTTAAGTGATCTGAAGACACACACTCGACTGGACATTTCTGACATCCTGAGGATAAACTGGAAGACGGAACAGGATGCCTTTAAACATGAATCCTGCCGTTCTGCCTATAATAACTCACAAGGATGGAAGAAGTCACGTTCTCTGTGAGTATGGAAGTACACTTTTACCAGAATTTGAGGATTTCAAATGCAATTCAGAATTTGTATTTCAGAGGCCCATTGGTCGCCTCAGCGATAAAAGAATGAAATGAAAGAATGTTAATAATTTTACTTAGTACAGGGATTTTAAAACCAGACATTTAACCATTAAACTGTGTTATGGCAATACGTGTGATATGATAAATATCAATCAGGAATATAAGGCAACAAGACTTAAAGGTAATTAACTAAATATTAAGAATGCGATTTTGCACAACACAACTGCAGTGATCTTCAAAACTCGTCATGTCTCATAAGAAATTAAATCCCATACAACGTAAAATGTGATGATTAGATTCATATAAATTTTTTAAAGTGTACTTTGAAACATATTTATACAAACACATAAAAACAATTATTTTATAAAGTCTGTGCTGCCTTCACACAAACCTCAAGCATAATGCATAAACCCGTAAATAAGATTTAGTTAAAATGCTGAAATAAACACATCTACCTTCTGTGACTCCCTCAGTGTCAGCAGAAAGATGTGAATGGGCTCTGAGACCGAGACAAGGTTATGAGACAGAGCGAGACCTCTTGTGTGGTGTTAGGATCGTTGGGACCCGTTTTGAATATTTACAAAAAATTCAACCTCGGGCATTTATATCGGTTCAAGATAAAACATGTTTTTTAACCTATTTCATAGATTTGTTTTGTACAAAAAGTGAGTAGCACCTCTTTTCATTCATTTGTCAAAAGGTAAAGGTCATAAATTTACAATGCGTGCGGTCTACGATGTTTGTATTTGTAAACATCTGTAAAGTGTTTTACTTACATACAACAATACACCATACAAGAGTTAACCGCTCTATGAAATGAAACATTTCTCATATAAAAAACAAATAAATCTGAGAACGAATGATCTGACTATGCTATCCACAACTATGTTGAAGTGTGTCAAGTGTATTTGTCCTAAGAAATTTAAGTAGAACCCTCTTTTAGTAGAACTTCACATTAAAGAGGACTAAAGAGGAGCAAAAGTGAGACGTTAAACCTTTGTTTCTCTGTACAGGGCAGGTGGCACAGCAGACGATGCCCACTCGTCATATTGAGGTCTTCTCTCAGTCGGCTGCGGAGAAAGTGACCAAAACAACCGAGGAGAGGAAGAGAAGCGACCGTTCGCTGGACAGAAATCTTGAAGAGGTCAGCGTGAAGCAGACGCCCTTTGAGAAAGCTGTCTATGACCTCGCAAACAACCAAAAGCTTGTTGATGACCTCACCTTCGGCAGACGGATCGGATTTTACGGACTTCGTGGGGAAATTGGCAGTGGAAACTTCTCTCAGGTCAAACTGGGCATTCATGACCTGACCAAAGGTGAGAAACATTTAGCATTACATTGACATCAAACGGTATTTGAACATTAAATATGTGTGAACCACAAACTAACAAGTACATTTGATATTTTATTACAAAATTGCTTGTTCTTTCAAAGTAAATGTTCCTTCATTTTTTATTATATCATATAATCATATACTTTAATATTTATGTAATGCAATAACATAGGCTTTAAGTCATTTTTAATATTACATGTCCTGCTTTTCAAATACTTAGTGTGTCCATCACGTTTTGTACAGTACGGCAGATGTAGGTTAATCCTGGACAAGATTATTGATAATCTCAGTCACGAGACTCCTCAAATGCCTTTATATTTCATAAGGTGATGTTATCACGATGCAAATATAATAGTTATATCATATGCTAAATTATTTTATGATTAACATATAGCTACATTTCTAAACTAAAGCTCATTTTCGTGGCCATCAAATAGGAAATGACATCACAGAGAGGACAAACGTATGTAGTCCCACATGACGGTGTGCCAAGACCAGTATCTATGAACATGAAACCATATAGATATATTTGGATCATTTTAGACATTCCCGTGCGCCCCATTTAAAATGAACATTTCTCTTTCTTTTTATCAAGAAAAAGTCGCCGTCAAAATCCTGGACAAGATGCGTTTGGACCAGCATTCCCAGAATTTGTTCTCGTCTGAGATCTGCTGCATGGAGAGACTGTCCCACCCAAACATAGTTCATCTGTATGAGGTGGTGGAGACATTTCGAAGGCTTTATCTAGTGATGGAGTACGCCCCCGGAGGAGAGCTGTTCTCCCGGATTGCCACCAGAGGGCGACTGTCTGATATAGAGAGCAAACTAGTGTTCTCACAGATACTGTCTGCTGTTAAACACATGGTGAGTACATATGAAGTGATGTCTGCTTATCATCCCTGAAATACCAATTCATATTATATACTAATATTAATATAAACACGTATATTGTTTATGTCAAGTATTGTCAAAATAATACATTTATAAATGGCACACAATGACACAATGACTTTGAAAGGATTAGGTGCATTGTGTTGTTGGAGGCAATATTCTAAACTGTGTTTATTGCACATTTAGCTGATAGAAGTGTTGTAGTCAAGACCACCTAAACCTAGACCAAGTCATAATCAAGACCAAGACCAGAGAGTGTTGAGACAAAGACCAATGCAGATCTAGAACCACAAGACCAAGTCTAGATCAAAACCAGAGCAGCACTTCTCAAATTCATCAGAAAAATCCATTGAACCCCAACAGATCATACCAAAAGAAAAATGAAATGAAACTATAATATAAAAAACCGATGAAGTCAATGCAGATGTCAAAACTAGTTTTAGAAGTTTAGAATGATCTTTAATTACATATTAACTTATTTCTAGAACATTTGCATGAAATCAATTTTAAAGTCGGCATGAAATAAAAAATGTCAATTCAAATTGAATTACACAGTGTTGCAGAATTTATTTTAAATAATTTATCCGTGCACGTCATCATTTTGTTTATTAATTTGCACTTTAATCAAAAACATTAACCTCCTCCCCTCTCGAAACAACCTCTCTTCACTTCTGGTCACGAGGAACGGCGTGAGGGCGAGGCTGCAATGAATGACAGCAAACTGGATTACATTTTGTTGCCACCACCCAAATTTAACGATCCAATCAATTCTCTATGATTGAAATCAAGTCCCGCCCTACATTTCTTTTCTCATGACGGAAGTTGTTTCACTCGGATATACGTCACGATACGGAAGAAAAACAGTCGCTCCTTCCGTTTCATCCCGACTTATACATTAGTGCTCTTGTGATATTGCTTAATTATAACGGATCTTTTAATATGAAAAACGAGATCACTTGCATTTTGTGGGAAACAGTATACATTTTACTGACATTTCTGACACAATCCCCTGTTCAAGTTTTACATGCCACCTGGAACATACATCAGGTGTGTTACTATCTAAAATGCTTTTTTCTCTTTTCACGGTCTTTAGCACGACAACAACATCATCCACCGGGACCTGAAAGCTGAAAACATCTTCTACACCACCACCTACTGCATCAAAGTGGGCGACTTTGGCTTCAGTACTGAATGCAATCCCGGTGACCACCTCACAACATTCTGTGGCTCTCCACCGTACGCCGCCCCTGAGCTCTTTAGAGACAAGAGTTACATTGGGCCCTTGGTGGACATCTGGGCTCTGGGCGTCCTGCTGTACTTCATGACGACAGCCACGTTCCCCTTTAACGGTTCTAGCCTCAAACGACTGAGGTTCTGTATTCTCAGGGGTTCTTACTCCATCCCAGCGTACATCCCAGAAGCCTGCCAGCAGGTTATTAAGGGGGCGCTGAGGCTTGTGCCCGCTGACCGTGTATCTCTGGCGACGGTCATGTCTAGCCCTTGGCTGGAGGGTATCGAGTACCCGCAGCCTTACACACCTGCACCACCAACACCATCACACCTGGTGGATTCGTCACAAACCCTCTCTGTGGATGAGCAGTCGGTTAAGACGGCATTGGGGAAACTGGGCATTACAGAGGCTCACCTGAGGAACAATGTGGTGTTGGAGTGCCGCAGTCCCTTGACTGGGGTTTACCGCATTCTTCTGCATCGCATTCAAAGGACGAGATCAATAGAGGCAGCTGGATACATGGTGCTCTACCCCTCCAACACCCGACCCAGAAGACGGTGCTGGTCACATCCTACAACCGTTCCAAAGAAACACGACGAGTCAGCTGTATGTTCCATACTATAGACTGTTTCATCGGACACGGGACTGCAGTTAACATCCTGTCTGTGTTTGGCTAGTTTCTTATAATTCTACTATTTATATTCATATTCATTTATATTATTATTTTATTGTATAATAAATGTGTTAAATAAATGATTTGTTGAATTTTGTTGCATGTTCATTTGATTAAATAAATGATTCGTTGAATGCATTTAAAGAAACCGTATTGGTTTCTAAATTCAAAATATCGGAGACAAGTTTAGTCAAGTAACGCTTCTTCTCAGTTTCTTTTGCTTGTTATCAGAAATAATCTACATGCACTCTATTGTTTGTGAATGTGTACCAGAATTTAAGGGCAGTCCACGAACGCGCGCATGCCTGTTTATGTTGTCACTTTAAAACCATCTATAGACACACAGACAAATGTTACCCCCCCCCAACAGCCCAAATGGGCTGTTTTAACGTGATATACACTAGACTCTAAATATCAAATCTGTTTTATTATACATTATATAATGCCCTAAAAAACTAAAATGATGTATAAATGCTAGTTATTGAATCCTGGTTCCAAAATCAATCAAACTGAGCAAACTCTGGACTTTGACAAAGAGGAAATATCATTTTTAAGCTTTAAATTGGGAGGAATAAACCTTTATATTTATGTGCACCTACTCCAACATGAAAAACACTGTAGCATACTTTAGTATTTTCTATAGTAAACTGTAGTGTCATTTCTAGAACCTAGCTAGTGTTTTTCAATCTTACCAAATGAAATATTAAAACATACCTTATGTACAATTGATCAGTATTTAAAGTTCATAGTTAATACTACAGAATTCTATAATATACATTACCAAAGTGCACAAATTACAATAGTATAGTTACTATATTATGGCACAATTTACTAACGTTTACTATAGTAAATTCTTAAGGCGGCTCACAACGGAATTTGTATATGACATCTCTACACATGACATGGGAAGTTAACTGTTGAATATAAACAATATATTGAAAAGTTTGTAATGTCACGCAATGGACATGTTGGATTCTGTTTGTTAGCATTTGTCTGTATCACAACATGTCACAATCATTACTTATTGTTTACTGAGAGACTCCATGAGGGATCTTGCAATAAGCCTGTGAAAATAACTTGTATAAAGTTTATTTAAATAAGCGAAACGTTCAAATGGTGAGTAGATGCAGACATTCAACGTGTTTGTGATACACAACCGGATACTTAGAGTTGAGACACAGATGATCCTATTCATAAATAAGTAAAGCAGCGATTTAAAATGCTGACAGTAATAAAGTTAATATGGCGCGTTTTACGCGAAGGTGAGCGATTTGGTTTTGACAGAACGGAAGTCGAGCAATACTCGCTCGCGGCAGACTGAAAGCGGTGCTAACGCAGTCTCGCCAAAGCGACGAATTCCAAATACAATACTGTTCATTTTCTGTCAAAACCCACGATAATTTCAGTGTGAGTGACTTAAAGAAGCGTCAAAGATGGCGACCCAAATGATAGCAGCGAGCTCACCTAACGGCGTTTTCAAATGCGTAGCACAAAACCCGGTGTTGCATACACAACTTTTATCTGTGAGTTACCACCAGATCTTCACCCAGCACCAAAATCAAGTAAAATCAATACAAGTGAAATTCATTCATTCTAAGCATTATAAAAAACAGGCGAAGACAAAGTTGCGTATTCATCCACAAAGGCCATAACTGCATAAAACAATCGGAACAACTTAAGTGAGCAGGTGCATAGCAACACCCTGACGACCATCAACCGGCATCGGAACAGTAACGTTTTGCGACACAGAAGTCTTTTGAGATTTTGTTGCTTTACTGGTGATCAGAAGAGGGCGCCAGAATTAAATTTTCGCATCACCTTTGTAACGTGTTTAAATTTTCTTTAATTTTGTTTATTTTCTTATTTTATGGCCTATAAATCAAGTGTGAGAAGGAAGAGAGAATTTAATGCCGTATTTGCTCTTAAGGCACACTGTGAAACGGTGCAAACCACCACTCCTATATTGTACTGTCCACCTATAATTATTTACAATTTATAGTAAGTGTAGTATATTAACACAATATCAAAAACCACGGCTATTCATATCAGGGTTAATTTAAGTTAGCATTGTGGCAAAGATGAAACCTATTAAAGGGATAGTTTACTTAAAAATATATTTTTATCATTTACTCACCCTCGTACTGTCCCAAACCTGTATACATTTATTTGTTCTGCTTAACACAGGCGAAGGTTTTTGGAAGAATGCCAGTAACCGACTCGAACTCAGTAACTCATCCCGCATTTACTGCAATGGTAGGGAAACAAATACTACGGGAGTCAATAGGGGATGAGATCTGTTTTGATACTGACATTGTTCAAAATATATTTATATGAGTAAATGATGACAGAATTTTCATTTTTGGGTGAACTCTCCCTTTAATATAAAAGGGGTGCCTTTAAAGTTTGAAAAGGTGATTTTTTTTATTGTTAAATGGTTTACAAGGCAACACAGACATTTGAGAGGCTGGGACAAGACCTTCAAAACCACGAAATCAAATCTCACGTCTGTGATGTTTAATCAGAGATATAGCAAAACAATACAAATATCCACTTTTCAGCTATCAGTTCTTCGCAAAACCACTAAAAGGGACGAAAACAAAGGAGACTTTAATTTGTTCTTGAGTTCACTTCAAAGACTACGATGTCATGAGAGATGTTTTTTGATTTATTTAATATTTAATTACATACACAGCATGGTGACAACAGGATTCACACATAACCAACACAATGTTTTATTTATGTCTGTAACATAACATTACATTTATGTATGTGAATTCAATTCTATAGGTATGTACTGCTATATACAGCGTGCTGTGTTTTCTTGACAAATCTGAAAAAATTATATCATAGAATAACCCGCCACAATTTATGGCTTTTTTTGGGGGGGATTTTGACAGATCGGATCTAGTGTGTTTGCATTCCCGAACAAAAAACGCTGTGGTGAAGCAGTTAATGTCAAAGCATCAAGATTTTCACACCCATGTTTGATTAATTATTATACAACTGAAATATTTACAGTCAGTGAGTGCCAAATTCGTTTATTTTGATTTGCTGTATTTTATGAAATTCATAAGGAAAGAGGGTTATGAAAACAAATGAGTCACCTCCTCTTCTAAAGATGCCCCTGGAGTGGTTCTCTAAAGCACATCCAGATCAGATTGTGAATTTGACATCTTCTATCACAGTAATGGCAATTTATTATCATTCTGTTCTGAAGTAACTATTAGGTCCATGTAGGAACAAAATGTTCCTCGCTCATGTGTTTAAACCTGTCTCCTGCTGAACGCTGTGTGTAGAAAATATTTTTTTTATAATGTTTAAGTTTGGGTAAGAATCTTGAGGACATATGTAGATGTTGAAGTCCTTTAGGGGTAAAAGCAGAAGATTTTGAATGGTGCAGCCGACTTAAAAAGAATCTCAGGAGTGTTAAAAGTTGTAATGGATGATGGATTCATTTATTAAATAGTTTAAGCTTCATTGTGGCCTGTGAGCAGGTAGGAAATTAAAATATTTTAAAAATGATCTTCAGACAGTTTAAACGGATAATAAGTGTTTTAAAACACTTGCCCTGGGGAAACTTATTTTAATATGTGTTTAGGTGTAACACATTGTTGGCATGATAGATTGTAATTGTTGATCTTGGAGTTCCCCAAACTGTTTTGTGAAACAAGTTCAAAGGGCACCAGATGCAGGACATCAGCTTTTATTTTATTTGCATTTACACGTGTCAGAACAGCGGTACATAAAGTCCAAATTTGATGAACTAGCTTGTAAATAATGTGAAAATGGGTTTTAGATATGAGGCATAATCCCCATTAAATATTGCATGTGTTCGATGAGCTCCAACACGTTCAGAACTGCATCTACTGACAACCTGAATAAAAGGGTCACCTTAAAAGAGATCGCTAAGATTTCAGATTTCCAATCTCACAAATCCTCCAAAAGTAAGTGTTGTCATGGATTAATAAAACAATGGCGACGCATGTTAATATTATTGAATTACCATCTGTGTTTGTTTTGGCAAAATAAGCATTGAGTCATGTCTCTTTATTTATTATGTGACCTACTTATTTGTTCCTGTTTTTTTTTTTAACTGCAGTTGAAAGTAAGGATTAACCATATTCTTTAGACATTCATGCTTGACACTAATGGGTTTTATAAAGTTAGTCCCGAGTGCCTAAAGCTTGTTTATTTTAAAGGTTTTCTTAACTTAAGAAAGGTGTCGTCACAGTTATGGGTCATACATCTTTGTTTTCGTTGTGTTAGCTGCATATTTTATTTGGAACATGTTTAAACCCCTTATAACCCGAATATGAAACTACAGACATGATTGACAGCTCAGATGTTGTGGCCTCCCAACAAACAGGGAATGTTCTCCGAATTTTGGTGGCCATTTGTGCAGTTATGTTTAAAGAGCATTTTGTCCATGCTAAATGTTTTAAAAATGTTGGTATAGAAATTAAATTTTTTACATCACAGGTCAAGCACTGCTAAATATCCAGTTTATGTTTTTATAGTGGTCACATATTTTGGCTTTCATCTATACATTTGTAGGTTTAAAAAACTTTTTTTATTATTATTATCATTTTATAATATAGTGGACTTTGAAAGCCCTTTGAAGCTGCACTGAAACTGTTATTTTGACCTTCAACCGTTTGGAGTCCATTGAGGTCCACTATATGGAGAATAATCCTGGAATGTTTTCATCAAAAACCTTCATTTCTTTTCGACTAAAGGAAAAAATACATAAACATCTTGGATGACAACAGGGGTGAGAAAACTATCATGAAAATGTATCTTGAAAGTGAACAATTCCTTTTAGGGTGCATGTCTTTGGACAAACAAATCTGTTCAGGGATGATGTACTTTACATGTAGTGTAAAAAACCTTCTCCTCTTTTTTCTACAGAACACAAAAGGAATACACAGTGACCTGGAGCTGTCTGCCATGCCTTCAAGAGTTGTGAAAGGTATCCAAAACAAACTTAATACCAGCGGCTCCGAGTGACATATTGAGGTCCCGGGAAAAGAATCGGTCGCTTCTTGCAATAATTTGAGCGTTGTTTTTTTAAATATTTGCGTGAATCTATCGCTTTAAGGATTTCATGTGAAGCAATTTTAAAAGATTTCAGCTGTCTTTTGTGACATCAAATCTGTGCAATGTGTTGAATATGAGATGATTTTACAGGCCTTCATGGGTTTACTTATTTTGATAAAGTTTTAGTTTCCTTGTTGAAGTCGACCGCTTACAAATTCTGAGTAAAGTCTATTTTTGTGTTTCACATGAGACAGAAGATCATACAGGTTTGGATTAAGATGAGGGTGAGTTCAGTGTGATGTGACATCAAGGCAAACGGTTAAATGTCTGACGCTGGCGACCAAAGTCTTTGAGCGCTTCACACACGGCAAGACTTTTTTCATTTAGCTTACGTTTCATCAATAAGGTTTTACTGCCTTTCATTTATGATATAAAGAGCTGAAGAATGTTTTGGACTCGGAGCCAGAATAAACTGTAGCGACTGGAAACAGTTCAGAAGCCAATTTCTGAGAGGACATCTGAGCCGAAACACACCATCGGCACCGTGAAGGTGAAGAAATGAGACTTTGCACGTCAAAAGAGAAGCTGTAGGACAACGGCGTGCCGAGACCTGAAGGAGAAGTGAGTTTTCAGAGAGTGTCTTCATGATGAGACTAGAGGTAAATGCTTCATTTTTCTCAACAAGAACTGTGGGCTATATTTTCTTGGCTCTTTATCGACCCGGTTTTACAGTGTACAGCCTTTTATTTGCCGGGAAAGTGAAAGTAGGTCACGCAACGCATTATAAACATCGTTTTTATTGCTCTTTGTAAGTTTTAACTATTAAAAACAGTTACTGGTGATGTTTAGAAAGGCTGTGTGGGAGTCTTGAATGCGTCTTAAGGGATAGTTCACCCAAAAATAAAAATTCTGTCAAGAAACTCATTGAGGTTTAGAATGACATGAGTGTGCATAAATTATGAAAGAATGTACATTTATTCCTTTAAGATTATATAAGACCATGTCAGTTTGTTTATCTGTTTAAGCCGTACACAGTATAGGAATTTAAAAGCAAACGTATCAAATAATGTTCTCGTTGAAATACTGCTATCCGCCATTTTTTTTAATGTTAAATACTTGATTGTGATTGGTCAGCCCAAGCAGTCTGTTGATTATTTTCCAGTCGTCATGTATGTTGTCGTCCCAGCTGAAAGATTTCCAACAGCTCTGTTGCTTTCGTGTTTCTCAGCGTATCAATACATAAACCCAGAATGAGTCTTAGCACTGTAGAGATTTCTTTATTGTGTTGTTTCATCACTTCCTCTATAAAATTACATTTTCACTGGAAATTAGAGAAAACACGCACAGCAACTTCAACAGCTAAATAATAAGTTCCAGTTATTTTTAAGAATAAAGAATACGAGATTCATGAATATAGATCTGTGTATATTTCTCTCATCAAAAACAAAACAATAATCACTCATTGAGCTTAATGCATGAAGCTAAATAACAGCTAAATAATCTTATACAGCATTTAAACCGAACAATCACTTCTGAACGTACCGCGGGGGTTAATCCAAAACCTCCCCACCAACATTTCTCCAACAATTTATCACACTGACTGTTGATCATAGATACTGTAGGGCAGTAAATCAGGTGTGTCAAGTGAAAGTTCATGGTACAATAGCTTAATCATATAAACCTCACGATGTATGCTCTATTCTTAAACCTAGTGAACTACCTGTTTAGTGTTTCGTATCAATGACTTAGGATGTTAGGATGCTGCCTTGGAAGATAAACAACAAGGTCACTGGGGTTAGGAAATGAGCCTTTAAATGAAGTCAACAGCAGCATGTGTAAAAGGAAAATAAAGGCAATGATTTCCATTGTGAGCATTTAAGCAGCTGTCTTTCAATAAAGCAAACAGGAAGTGCTGAGCCAGTCCATGTTAAAAAGTCTCCTCAGGGTGACGGCACTCAAAGCTTTATGAAGACAAGGAAGAGAGCGATATGATTGGCTGACACATTGAGGCTGCTTTCCCTCCGGTCCTCTTTTGGGTTTCTTTGGCTTCTTTAGACCCTTGAATTCTGGTCATTAAAAACGAAATCAATTCATTGATACACAACTTCATACAATGACAGCAGTGCTTTCTTGTAAATAAAGTATTTTAAAATAAGACATGCGTATTTAAGTTTGAAGCCAAAGATCTGAAAAACAACCAATTTAGTTCATCCAGCAGTTTTACTAAATGTTTCTATCATAAGGATATTTTTATGTGCTTGTCATTTTTTGATGTAAATTAAAATGTCATTTTAAAGAAATAATCTCTCGTCTTTAATGCACAGTACGCACCTTCTTCCTCATAACAGAACCGGCCACCCGTTTGTCCACTCGTTGCATCAGGTCCTGCACCCACTGTTCTCTGGGATCGACACATAACATGCGGCCGTGTTTCATTGTGAAGCTGTGGAGACACACGGAGAGTCACTGTGACAGAAGACGTGTCCATGCATTACCGATTTGTGTTCTGTAATCTCTGTTTTCTGTTTTCCTCTCCAGTGATGTGAATCGGACATACGGAGGGATGAATGCATTTCATGTTACTCACATAATAGCTTGAATGTTGCATCCTCCATCCAGCTGTTGTTTTCTGTAGCTGACCACTCTGTTCTTCATGTGCGGTTTGATTGTATTGATGTACTTTAAACAGCAGTCCTCATACGAGCCTACAGCCCGAGAGATACAACAGACATCAGAGGATGCTAAGAGCATGCACTCACTGCACGTATATGGTGATTATTTCACCTCTACCGATGATCCGACCTTCACATTAGAAAGACAAATCAAGATCTCTTTCATTTCTAATGAATTCTCCCAGACACCAGTGAGATTAAATGGAAAGGAAAACATTTGACAAGTCTACGAAAAGAGTCAGAAATGTCACAACTGTGTCTGTCATTAGAGTTTGAGAAGAGATGTCAACAAAGTGTCAAGCTGAGCTCAGACGTCTGCAAAATTTAACAGTTCTTATCATATTTATACAAATCCAGATTATTTGACCTCTACAATCTACAGTCATTTACACGTCCGTACTCTTTATGTGTTTTAACAATTACACTTTCATTTGTTTCTGTTTTTATTTTTCCCGAGCAACTTTAGGAGAAACATCTGAGACATGAAACTCAACTAAGAACTCGAATCAAATCTCTTGAGCTATAAAAGAGTAAAATACAATATTTTTGTTTGCATATTTTGGCAATAAACCGCTAGAATTGAAATGTAAGTTGGTTGGCACATGGCACATTAGTTTGCACGCTTTGTTTTGGGCCTTTATGTTGATTTAATGTTGATTTAAAATGTACCGTTATCAAATTAAACTATTAATGATCTTCAAGGAAGGGCTGAATAAAAGCAGTGCAGGTGTTTATCAGGATTGTTGGGCAGAACCTCTGCAAAGTACGTGTCTGATAAGACTTCCATTATGAAGATCCACATGTGCGTTTAGTAAACGTTGAATGATTTGTTTTTAAAAACACATTAGAGAAATGTGTAAACACGGTCATGAACAGTACGGTACACTTTACTGTGCCTTTCAAATGTATTTGATATCTCTTCCTTGCTCTTCGAAGGTGCGTAGAAATGTATTCGTATATTTTTTCAATAATTACCAATTTTTAAAGAATACCAAAACAGAAATATAATTAAAAATAGGTATGATTGCATAAGGAACCTTTAACATTCACAAAAGGTAGAAACGGGCACGAGGTTAAGAGAGGGTTTTTAAGGAACCAAAATGATTTACCCTGTGGCATCACTTCTGAAAAATGTTTTTAGCATCTTTATTTTGAAGAATGTTGAGTTTGTAGATTTACATCTATAAGAATACCTTTAGAAAGGGCTGTTCACGCCATTGCAATTCATTACTGTTAGTTAGATTTATACAGGTAATTGTGAAAATGCATATAAATAATGCAGATGATAATGCATTATTTATCCATAATCCTATTGCTCAACATTTGCTTCTTACCTTGTGCCAATGTGAGGTACAGGAGACACAATAGGACGGCGATGAAGAGTATGTTAAACCTCATGGTGTCTTTACTGTAAAATGAGAAAGAAAATCATGACTCGCTTATGCATATAAATCTGTTACGAGAGTTAATTTAAACCTTATGATCATTAAAGAGCCTTGACCCTTGGATATCATTATCACATTGAGAGTAACCATAAAAACTCTGATGCCGTAAAGAATTTAACTCTAAACGTAGTTTTGCAGGAGGTTTGCCGGTAACTTACTGTAGATTTAACTACTTACATTTACATTTACATTTATTCATTTGGCAGACAAAAGCGACTTACAAGTAGTTTTTTTTTTACAGTGTCACATTACTGCAGAGCAATCAGGGGTAAGGTGTCTTGCTCAAGGGCCCTTCAGTCATGACCTGCTGACATTGAGATTTGAACAAGCAACCTTCTGATCACAAGCCCAACGCTCTAACCCCCAGGTCACAACTTTACTTTAAGCCAAATGAAAACACTTTGACTTTTGAGATTCAAAACGAGCAAGAAGAGACAGCAACACTGCAAAAAATGACATTCTTCCTAACAGTTCTTGTCATGTTTTTTAGTAAAAATATTTTAAACTTCTTAAATCACGATACATTTAGATAACAAGAAATGTGACCAAAGATATTTAGTCGTGTTTTATGAAAGAAAATATAAGAACAGGCAAGTTCATGTTTAAAACAAAATTGTAAATAACATTTACAATACGTTCCTGGCAAACCTGCTGCAACAAAATACAGCAAAGTTTTACAGCGTATGCTTGCTTATAAATCAGCATTGTAAAGTTACACAAAGGCTTTCGAAACGAAAAAACAATGAGTGAAAATGAGTGAAATCTCAAGTAAATGATAGTGTGTGTCATTTTAATGCATTAAATAATAAAAATTTGTGCATTTTCGTTGGTAAGCCAAACAGAAACGATGCTGTTTCTTAAAAGCAATGTTACTCTTAGAGATGTGTTCATGTGTTATTGTTAAGCCTTGTTTCTGTTTTCTATGTCTACTCACCTTTTTTCGACAAAGAAAAGAGGAGTGCGGTTTCTTTTCAAATCCAAAGTTCTGCACACATGTCCGAGCTGCGTTTATTTATGACGAGCCCAACCCTGATACCTGAGTCAGGTGAAGCCACATCCTTCTAAAAAATGAAAGCAACCGGTGAGATCAACATTCTACAGTTACTTATCTGTCCATCACAGCTTCATCTGTACATTTATTATTTTTATTCCAGAGCTAAACCTTATAGATAAATAGCTTCACCTGATTTTCTGGTAATGTTTTGTTTATTTTTCATTAAGTTGTATTTTAAATGATTGTTTCATTGTTTTGACACAGCGTGCATGAAGAAGTTATAGGTGTTTATCTAAGGACGTCCTTAAGTTATTGACCACAACTGAAAATAAATGACTGTAACCTTTTAAGAGACACGTTTTTTTGTCTTACGTAACAGCACCCGGAGGTGCTCATTTCTGCTGAAGTTGTGTGTTGATCGTTCAGATGTTAGTAAAAATTTTGGCCTCGCAGCGTTTATTTGGAAACTCAATCCAAACCGACAGGGCTGTTTAAACTTGACTTTTGTTGAATGAAACTTCTAGCGTTTTGCAATCTCACGAAATGCACTGCCAAGAGCTACGTGTCGGATTTCAGCCTCTGAAGACCCAAACAAACGTTTCCATCAACATGAATGTTGGAATATCGTGTTTCTTGCATTAGAAACCTCTTAGCATGTCATGAATCTGTGACATTTTACTTTCAGATCGTCACGTTGTTTTTAATGTAATTTTCTCTTTAGATACACAGAAATTAATTCTACAGCAAGGTCATGAATCGTACTTGACTGCATTAAAATGCAAACTCAATGAATTCTCAAACATTTTGAGGTTGACAGATATACTGTTGTGCTACTGATCAGGTTTTATGAATTTTGCCTGGTGGACTATAAAATGGATGAAAATATTTTAGACCCAACTCCAAATATACTCGTAAAAATAAAGGGGCTTCAAAAGGTTCTTCGATGCCATAGAAGAACCTTTTTTGTCTAAATGGTTCCATAAAGAACCTTAAACATCCAAAAAACCTTTCCTCTTCACTAAAGAACCTTTGACTGGGAGGTTCTTTGTTGAACCAAAAATTGGTTTTTGAAGAACCTTTTAAGCACCTTTATACTTAAGTGTGTAAGCAACCTGTCATGTATCTTAAGACTATTTGATCCGTCTGTAAACCACCAGTAACACCAAAGCAACACCCTGGCAACAAAGTCCAATGCTTGAATAATAAAATAACCGTCGGAGTGAAATTATGAAAATTCCCAATTCGTACAACCTGAACTTTTTACATCATTACAACACATTTTACAATATTAAAAACCGTACAAATGCATTGGGTGGATTCAGGTTTATAAGACACCTTTTAACAATAAGAGTAATGTAAAAAATGTCCCAATCAACCCCAGTTCACCATATTAACTAACTATTAAATCCTTTTCATACCCAAATTGTCAAATTATGTCAAGACTTGTTTGATGTTAAATGCAAAGAGACTCCACCGGATACAAAGATGAATTGGATCATATAATTCACAAGAACACATCTCAGTATATTTCACTGTCTCATGTTGTATCATGTTCTGACAGCGTTTTAAACCATATTTCAAACTCTTCTGTCAGCACAACATTCAATCATGTGTTTTAAGTGTTGCCCCCGTGACCCCTCATTTCTATTTTAGAGACGCCAGAGCGTCAATGTGGGAATTTCAAGTGGCCATACGATAGCGCGACATCATGTTTTGAGAGCAGAAGTGTTTTGTTTCTCACAGGTGTGGTGCTCCTGACAATGATGTGAGCTTTTTGTGAGTTTTGTTTTGTTTGAGGATCACCTAATGAAAGTAAATCCAAAAAATGTCATATAGAAATATTTGAACTTTTTTTCATTCCAAATCAACATGCAAATATTTTCAAGTTTTGTGCTCAATATGTGATCTTTGTTTTCATATGCTCTTGGACACACATCAATTGTAACGTATATATTGTAATGCAGGGGCGATTTTAGGGTCAGAGCTTCAGGGGTGCTGAGCTCCCAATGAGGCCCACTGCCACCACCCACCCTCTTTTCACACAAAAACAAAAAATGTGTCTATTGAAAAATAACTTGATCATTTTAACATTGATTCAACTAACTCCAAAATCCAGATTTTTTTTGACACCTTTTTTGGAGACCATTTTTTGCAGAACAGAACTCCTTGCATGGCAATCCCTTTAAAGTAAGAACGTTAGAACGGAGCCGTTTTAACTAACTAAACCTAAAGTACTGAATGAGTGGTCGCTAACACATCCAAACAAGGTTTGAGACCTTTTCAGAACACCAGCTTAATTGTGAGAGTTCACACAGACAGCCCCCTGTAACAAACACAAAACCTTCTTCACACAGCTTCTCCTGAACCTTAACTCCATATTCCTCCTTCTGTATCAACAGTCATCAGATTGGTTAGATAATATTCAACTTTATTGTCATTCAACAAAGTAACAGGTACTTGGACAACAAAATGTAATTCACCTTCTGTAAATTATTTACAAATGACCATCTCTAATATATCTGGTCGCACGCCAGTCTGAACTTTCATAAACCAATATAAATCATCAATAAATAAAAAAAAAGAAGGTAAAACCAAAAATTCCAAAATATCCAGATAATTTACTGAGGTCTTGAAAATACTTAGAAAGTAACGATATAAAAAAAGAAATAGAGGGAAATCTTAAAATAAGTACTTCCCCTGAATCCCCATTTGGCTCTACTTTGGGAGAGTTAATCTATGTCGCCGCACTTTGAGGATGGCAAACCTGTCAATGACCCTTTGGGGTTCAATTATTTCAAGCAACTCCTTCTCAATAGACATCACAGCTATAGGTGCTGGAGTCTGCTTTGGCCTGTTGTCCTCCTGAGCCATGTATGGAGCCGACGCAAGGCACTAAAACACTTTCAGTGAAGGGAACACGAATCTGAACTGTACCAGCATCACTCTTGCGCTTCAGAAAGAATCACTTCCTCTGACACTCTGGTCCAAACGCCAGGGCGATCACGTTTCCATGACGACTGACCAGAAAAGACGCACGTGACGTCATGTTTACGTGACTGCAGACTGTTAAAATGAGTATCAAATGAACGATAAACTTTAACAACAGAGACACAGGTCCGCAGTTTAGTTGTTTTTGTTTCACGCGCTAGCAGTTAATAAACAGAACTGCATGCGTCTTGCGGAAGAACATATTAACCGGCGCTACTTCTCTCCGTTTATGACTATGGACGAGTCACCCATGTCCTGTGCTACTCCACAGCGGCGGCGACCCGCTGGACTAAAATAGTCCGAAAATAAACACTTGTTATAGGTGTACCAAGGTGATTCAGGATACTGACTCCAGTACTCACCGATATGGTTTCGCAATCGGAACAACTCTATGTAAAAGGAAAGAAGTGTGAGACAGCTTTGGAGCAACTTAGTTGATTCACAACACAACATAACGGGTTCTCACTCCGCGTGTGTCTCGCGCTGAGCGGTGCAGGTACAGAGGAGAAGTAGAAGAAGAGAAGAGGATGACACCATTTGCTAAGCGGGGATGTTTCATTTTCATCCTTAACACATACATTTTAAACAAAAAACTACGGAGTATGTTTTGGACATAATTTAACCTTGTAAAAGACGATTTTTTTTAGAATAACAACATTTCTTACTCCAAGTTTTAGGGGTGCTGAGCTTCTTTTTAGGGGTGCTGAAGCACCCCTAAAAAGGGGCTAGCTACGCCCATGTTGTAATGTATTGGTTGTAGTACCAATCTTTGTAAAGCCCACAGGGGAAAATAGATGATTGAATGCTGTTGAGAACCTTAGTGTAAATAATATACAAAATACAAATTGTAAAAAATCCCATAAAAACAGATAAAGTTCTGGCAGAAAATTACCAGTAGGCCTACATATTATTTTATTTTAGGGACATTTCCGTTAATACTCAAATGTAATTTAATGAAGTGCAAAATGTAAAATACAGGTAAAACATTTGTAAAAATGAACACGGATAATTCCTTCATATTATAACAGTATATTGTGCCCTATTTTTATGGATTTTTGTAAGTGCAAATATGAAAAATACAAACATACATTTATATACAATACACTAAAGGAGAATTTTTTACATTAGGACTGTAAAAAAAATATCTGTCAGCTGTAGAGACAGAAATAAAACGTAAAATATGTTTTAATAGTAACGTTTTTAATGTAGAATTACAGGATATATGGATATATAGTAAATTGTTTTCTTTAAAATTTGCAATCTTTTTCTGCAATTTTACAGTTTTTGACCGTATTTTAAAAAAATAAACTGACAAAAAAAAACCTTGTTAAAAAGACCTGAACTTTTCTGGCAGATAGGGTGCAAGAAAACCCCTCACAAAATAATGTTTTTTCTCCCTAGCTGCAAAGAACATGTTTTTCTCGCGTTCTTTTTCTGTAATTTCAGTTTTTTACGGTGTAGAATTTTTTTTATGCAACACAACATTCATTTCAATTAAAATGTATTTCTTTAGAGCATTTCTGCATTGTTGCAAAGCACTTTTACATTGAATACATAATAGTAAATATTAGTAGAGAAAAAAAGCACATGGTATATTTAGAAAATAATCAGTAATAAGTCTATAACATCTTAAGGGTTTGTTGTTGAATGGTACCATTTGTCTAAAAGAGTGACGTTTAAATGGCACAGAGAAAGTGGGTGTGGAAAAGAAAAAAAATTGGCATTTGCAGCTTTCCTTCCCGTAAGAGATCATAAGAATCTTGATGGATTATTGGCACTGATGTCTATTGATAGCACAGATATTTTTAACAAAAGACCTCGACAAAATGATGGTCTGCTGCCAACCGCACCACTTACAAAACAAATATTCACATTGTCCTCCAGATAGCTTTTCACATGTTATGCTAGCTTACCTTGTCTGAGGTCATTTTCTATTTCTCCAAATACTTTTAGAAGGAAAAATATTGGTGTCATTAATCATGAGCAGATCAGATCTGCCCCGAGCATTGAAAGATGTTCAAAGTCAGCCACAGTCTTTCTGTCATAAATAATCAGATAATCCGCATCTCCATGGATATCAGCTGTAAGCAAAAAACTGAGATGTTGAGAAGTCACGAAGATCTTGTGAATCATTAATGATCTCTTTAAATACCTTTAAAAACCTGGAGGAGAGGAGAGTGTTGAATTCCATCTTAGCAACATTTTTTATTCAATTCCTCCAAAACCAAATGATCGAATTTATAATCTCCACATTGATTTTTATAGCTCTTCATATGTCAAACGAGAGTTTGAGTCAAAAACTTATGAAAGAATTCCTGAGACATATGAGTTGCCGTAAAATCTTTTTTATGCGATGGAAAATTGACATTCACAACAATGATGATAAATGTGTTACTCAGTTATTTAAGTCATTTCGGATTGAGGTCTTGTTGTAGATACCTAAAGCTTAAAATGGGGTGACAGGCCACACAGGTTGACTATGACATCACGATTTGGCCTTTCTTTCTCAAATAACATTCATGATGCTTTAACTTTGATCCTCCGTGTTTCACGTTTGACAGGGTGTTTGTTAATCATCACATCTCTTTCTAAATGAGACAGCAAGGCGTTTATTGTGTTATGTCTGTGAACCGGCATGTCGAATCTTGTCTTGATTTATTATTGTTCATATTGACATGAACTTGGCCAAGCAGAAAACTAAATTGCTATATCCTAAATGTATATAGTTATTTGTTAAAATGTATTAATAAAATACTGAAAATAAAGGAGACCAGGTCTAGTTTTACACATTACACATGTAGTATTTTTGACCATCACTTATTTCACATTTGTGTATGCACAAGAATATGGTTTCTTATGTTTAACACTGACTCTCATATTCACAAACTCCTAAATCAACCAACACAGGCAATTCCCATTATAAACATTAAATCCAGCAGGTTTAGAGGTCTTAATCTGCTATCCTAAAACATGCATGACACAAAGCTGCAATTTTAGCAATCGACGCCATCATGTGGTAATATTTGAGTACAGCCTTTACATTTGGAAAAGTTGCTAGACAATATATTCAAATGATATTACTTATAGTAAGGTTAGTAGCCTAAATATATTTTATAGGCCTACACAAGATTTTAGATTGCAATAATTAATTGTTATTTAATTAAGTTAGTTATTTTCCATCTTTTACACTCTTTACCCTAGTACGAATATACAAGTAATGTAATGTTATTAATTCTAATATAATATTGTCATAAAAGGCAACACAAGGAAAGGTTTGGATATATATAGCACATATCTTGCACATATGTAATTCAAAAAAACTTTTCAAGGTGTGAAAACTGCACTTATGTAAAATTAACAGAAAAGTGAAATAATTCATATTTAAAGCACAAAGTGCATATTTAAAACCACATTCACATATGTGACCCTGGACGACAAAACCAGTCTTATGGGTCAATTCTTCCAAATTGAGATTTGTACATAAACTGAAAGCTGAATAAACCAGCTTTTTGTTAGGATCGGACAATATCTGGCAGAGGTACAATAGTTTAAAACTCTGGAATCTGAGGGTGCAAAAATATATAAATATTGAGAAAGTCGCCTTTGAAGTTGCTAAAAAATAGTTTTTAAATAAAGTTTTTATATATTCAGTGCAGGGGATTTACAAAATATCTTCAAGAAACGTGACATAATAACCTCATGATGTTTGGCATAAAAGAAAATTCGACCATTTTTAACCGTATAATGTATTTTTGGCTTTTACTAAAACTGCCCCCGTGCTACGTAAGACTGGTTTTGTGATACAAGTTCAAATATCACCAGTGAAAAATAAGTGTATACCGAAATGCAAGAAATAAAGCGCACTTGCGCCGCGGTGCATTGTGGGTGTGCGCGGAGAAGTAAAATGGCGGACTTGGCGAACGAAGGTAGGCAACCGTGTGAATTCGCGTAACGCGCAAAGTAAAGGAAATAAACGGCCACCGTGACCCGTCCGTGTCACGTTTGTATCCGTTAACGTCCCACGTGTGAAATCGACACGTTCTGTGTTTATAAGTGGCTCCGACGCGGAGTTTGCGTGGATGTTCAGCGCGCATTAGCCAATGAGTGTGTTAGCTTAGCGGGCTAACCAGCGCTCTGACTGACTGGCTGACAGACTGTGTATGTCGGAGCTAACAGGCTAACCCCGGCCTCTCTCCGTGTTTCTCTTTTTTGATTTTAGGCGGGTGGAAACGCACGCACTCGCCCCGGCAGTCTCGCGCGCGACATGCGTACACACTCCCTCAAAAACATGAATTCGATGCATGTCGACCCGTATGAGACTGTTTTTGTGCGCAAAACTGCGAGACCGAGTGATTAAAATGTATTTAAGGTTTTAGCATCGGCCTACTGATGTTTCTTTCGGGTTGTAGTCAAAGCCAGAGCTCAGTTCCTGTCTGTGTGATGCATATTTTGATCCTGTCAAACACCGCATACATTGATTTATTTTTAACGCAATGTTAGGAGTGATGTGAAACGTTGGCCGGATCCATAAACAGCGACGTGTTTTATATTATAATTACATGACACCAGTTTATTCATATACGTTTCCCTTTATTTCTATTTTTATGATGCAGTTGTGGGTATTGTGGTTTGTGCAAACATGAGTGTGGTATTTTTGTGCAGTATTTAACACTGTGTGTGTTGTTTTATTGCATTCGCGTGTTAATTCAGTGCATGAATTTAGTTGTCAGTGTTTGAATGGGGAGCAGATAACGTTATCAGTTTGTTAAATGTGGTTGTTTTATTAATGCACAGAAATGAAAGCAAATGTTTGGTGGGTGGGGTAACGCTGGTGAGTGAGTTGCTCAACTCGTGTTTTTGGCTAACTTGGATTTTTGTTTCGGTCTGATCTCACTGCACGAGCTTTAAAGCACGTTGATCTGATAAAAAACGAAACGCGTCGATTCATGCACGCATCAGACCCGACGCGAGACCGGCAGAGGGGGCGGTGCCGCCTCCTCTGTCCAGCCGTCTGTCGATGCTCCTCACGCGGCTCGTGTCGCTACCGGGGCTCGCTGCCTGTGCTCGCGAAGGCCCGCCCACCCGTCTCCTGCCCCGGGTTGAAATGCAACCCCGTGCGCACATGATTTGCCCCCTGAAGGATTCTAATGTCCTGGTGTACAGCAGCCTTGAGTGATGAGGTCACCCATCATGAGGATCTGTGTGTGCGTGCATGCATGCCTGTGTCACCCCCTGACCTAATTTCAGTGATGTGCACGGATTTGTAATGCTGAATGGATGGGGCAGATGACTGGAGGAGAGGTGGGTGTGCATTTGCTTAGGAAGAGCAGTTGTTTATGGCTACAGGTGTGCATGGGTCTGTTGGCACACCTTCCTGTTTTGTAAAGGCATTTGGTAGATTTGTTTTAAACCGGATGAAAAATGCCATAATTTGCTAAAAAATCCGATATGCGATTTACGTTTATGAAATCTATAAGATATTAAAACATATATACATGCATCACTCTGTCTGGCGAGTCTCTGCTTCCTGTCTCGATTTAAAACTTTACATGGCTATACATTACTTCAAGTATTGAAATCATTCAGTTATTGCAAACCATTGGGAAAAGTGGGGAAAGCACATTCTCAACACATTTCATAATTTCACAATCCTACTGTATAGCTATGTTTACAGCCCGTATTATCACAGGTACATCTACATTTCTGTACGTCTTATGAATGATTTTTTATTTTGCGGGTTTGATGCTTCGTTTAAAAATATCACAGGCTGGTCAGCCTGATCACGTCTCTTTTGTTTATTCATGAAACAATGACGTTTATTTTAAAACCCCTCGAATGTTCCAGTGGACGGGGTCTAGTGTTTTATCAGTTGGTCATGGCAAGAATCATAGTAACGTAGTTTAGAGCAGTGGTTCTCATACTTTTTCATTGTAAGGCCCCCTTTGCGAAGGCTGCAGTGCTTTGCGGCCCCCCAAATAATACTTATTAGTCTTAAACTTCGAATTGTTTTAAACCAATAACACATTCAGTTACAATGCTGGAACATTAGGGTCGTAACATCAATATGGGATGCGATCTGGTAAAATATAACACATGTTGAAAATTAGCATTTTATAGATTTTGATACCATATGAAAGCTGGGTTCAACCTCTTTCCAGAGCTGTTTTTATTAAGAGAACGAGAGCTCTGCCAGGAGTCCTAATAGCATCGCATTACTACACAAGGACGCTAACAAACATTACTAGTAACTACTAAGTCGAGAAGCAAGTTTAACATTGTTTATCATGGACAAAGTGTCAGAACTTTTGATCATCCCTTGTGTGTTTTGCGATCGCGGTCCGGCGGCGGCTTGCATGAACAGTGGACCGGGGATAACTCCCGGTGCTCCAGACAGTGAGCTCCACCATCTCACGATAACGGCGTATAAAAAAACTTTGCATGCTGTAGTTTGCAGAAGACTGGCGTGAAATGTGCATTGATACGTCTTCATTCTTCATTCATTTATTGTCAAAGAGAGGGAAAGTTATGAGTGTTTTTTTTGCAGCTCTGTTGCATGTCCTTAAACATTTTACATTTATGCATTTGGCAGACGCTTTTATCCAAAGCGACTTGCATTGCTTTGTATTATACATTTGTCTCTGACTATGTGCAATCCCCTGGGATTGAACCCTTGACCTTGGCATCGCTAGTGCCACTGAGCCACAGGAAAGCCAATGTCAATTTTGCCACAAGACTTTCAGAGATGATAGACAATAATAATTGAATGAAAAAAGTAGCTTTCAATCTGCTATTTTATGTTCCTGAAAATGTTGCAGTGCGACATCCGACGTGTTGTCCCAGATCGCATCACATTAGGGATGTTCATATTAATCGTTTAACCATTAGCCGATAGTAAAACCCTATGACCGATTACTATTATCAGTTATGGCTGGGCAGATTTTTCTATTCCGTGTATTCCGCGTTAGTAGGCGTGTTTAACTCGGCGCTCTGCAAATTGGGCGCTATTCTGAAAAAAACGAATTAATTAATCCACCCGTAACAAATGAACCTATCAAACATTCTTTTGACCCCCTTCAGTCTGTAGTTTGATGCTCGCCGCTTGAGCGATTTGATGTGACGCGCTAACATCCAGTTTTGGGAGACGCGTGAGGAATAAACATAGAGAATAAACAAACCCAGAGACAGAGAGCAACACACGAATATTGCTCATCTAATAGAGAGTGAAAACGATAAACACCTACAGTACAGACCGCATGAACACCAGTTTATAACACGAGTCAAATACTGTACTCTCACTGTTAGTTCATATGAAAACGTCATTACTATACATGCTGTCTATCTTCCTACTGTATATACATGTGATATAAATATGAATAAATAATACATCTGATTGTCAGAAATTAATTTGATATCTTCAGTACATTTTCATAACTTGTCTACATTTTAACTATGGTGAGCATTTAAATAAACTGTAATAAATAAATTAAATCAATCTAAGAAAAATTCGTTGTAAAATATAGCATTATAATGCGAGATTTCATGAATATGTCCTCACTGTAAAATAATTTACTCATTTCGTGAAATAGGTTTTTGACCATCCTGCCCACCTCTACTAAACGGTTTAACTTCTTTTAATAGAGAAAAAAATAAAAAAATTTTGGAATGACAAATGCAGATAATAAATAATAGATTTTCATGTTTTTTGCATGACAATGAAAGATGTGCTAATACTTGTTAATTTACGTCAACACTTTAAAAGACGTTGGCGCGTGAAGCCACATGTGCCAACAGACATTTCGCTGAGAACTCAAAATGAAGCGAGCGAAAAAAAGTAATGTGTGGGAGCATTTCGACAGAAATGTGCATCTTTGGCAATGGCCACTACAGAAGATGAACAAGCGGTGTCGGATGATGCGGCTGCGCAAGCGCGGGCAGTTAACAGGCTGCGGTCCAGATTATCCCCTCAGCATGTGGATATGCTCCTTTTTTTTAAATATTTTAAAATCGTAATTTGTTAACTATATAATTTATGTGTTTTTTTTTCAGTTTAGGTTTATTTATTTTCGAAATTTGGAAATGATATTCTTCATTTATATTGTGAATAATATTATGTTTGTTCGTTGTTATCAAGGTTCTCTTGTGATCGTTGTTGATCCGTTTTGTACGCTACTGTTTGCACTTTCATAATAAACCCATAAAAATGAGTTTTTACTGGGTCACAGACAATCGGCAACTGTTTTCTTTCAACGTCCGATTTATATAAAAATCTCAGTTAACCTTTAATGTTCGGTTAACGAGTGTCGGTTGTCGGTTGAGAAAATTATCCGAAATGAACATCCCTACATCACATACTATTGATATCGTGTTATCGCAGTAGCAAAATTTGTAATATTATTGTGGTCACATGACTCTATGAAACGTTTGGTCTTCCGGGCCTAACATAGAGAATGTAAAAAAGGTCCTGATGTCAAGGACCATCTGATAATTTTATTTTATAAAAGGGATTTTTAGGTTATTTGACCCATCACATTCTATAACTCATACCTCTAAGCAACAGTCATGATTAGAGGATAAAGATAAGAGGCTTATGGCAAGTTTGCAAAGTCATAATTTTCCATTCCATTGTTCCAATAAGTATCGAACCATTGACTTTATTGCACAGTGATCGTACATCAATTATTTTGGCTTATTTTCTGATGTTTGATTGCATAAAATATATAAGTTTCTAGGGCTGTAGTCAACCAAAGAAATGCTTAGTCGACCAAAGTCCTGTCCTGCGCAGCGATCAGTCGACTAAAAAAAAAAAAAAAAAAAAAAAAAAAAAAAGACGCGATGTTTTGCATTTTGATTGAACATTTATTAAACAATCGTCATAGAACATTTATAAAACAACAACGAAAAGACATCAATAATACATACAACTATAATAATAATACAATTCTTTGAAAATTAAGTGATTTTTTTTAAATAGCCGAAATTAAAGTATTTAAAGTTGGGGATGAAACATAGGCTAAAAAAAATAGGCAACTGGTCGACCAATGAGAATGTCAGTCGACCAAGACGGCATCGACCGATTAGTCGACTAAACGACTAAAGTTGACAGCCCTATAAGTTTCTATAATAAAGAAAATGCCACAACATCTGTGGCCACAGGCCGTATTATGAGAACCTCTGGTTTAGAGAATGAATGGCACATAACACTGAAACGAACACAGTTATTTTTATAGGTAGACAGATATATTAACATATAGTTGGAATTTCTTTTATTTACATTATTTGACCTAGGTCACTCAAAAATCAACATTTTCATCATTTATTCATGTAAATCTTGAGAATCCTACAGAACACAGATATTTAGAAGAATGTTGATAATCAAACAACACCCAATTGACTTCCATTGTATGATCACAAAACCACTGAGACATTTCTCATAATATCTGTGTTCACTGTAGAGCTGCAACTAACGATTATTTTAATAATCGATTAATCTGTCGATTATTTGTTCGATTAATCGATGAATCGGATACAAATTTTTAAAAGCATTCATTTTCAACCCTTTATTGAAAAATAGAACTGACATTGCAAAACATATTTCAAAAGCTTTATTATTACTTATTATATTATTATTACAGCTGGCTGTGGTTTACATGATGCATTTCCCATCAAGAAGCCTCTCATGGTTTGCTGTTTTTTTCTGGAATTTTTTCGGGTCTCTCTGATGGTCTTTCCTCTACCTCCGCTCTGCTTTTTTAATTTATTTTTTCTCCGCTATGCTGCGCGGCGCGATCAACTTTTATAAGTCCTGTGACACACTAGATGCGTGGCGTGAGCGTCTCAGAAGCCTGGCGTGACCGTTTTTAAATCGGCTCCCATGTTAACAGGTTAGAGCTTGCACACTGCCTGCGTGAGACGAGCCGCACGGAAAACGCGTGCATGCTAGGAATTGAATCGACGCCTATTTTTCACGAGACACGCAAGCGTGTTGGAAGCGTTTCCAGGCAAAATAGAATAGGAAAAGATGTTTATATGTAATTTTGTACACGAATACATATTAATGAATGCCATTTTGATGTTTGAAAGCTAATCATCATTTATTTGAACGTATTTTCAAATTGAATTTCATTAAACCAACATCTACACGTTACGGGGTTTACATGTCCACTGTAGAAAACATCAGGACTTAAATCATGTTTATAATGCATTTTTGGAGAAACAACAAGTGAATATTGAAATAAATTATACATTAATATTCCTATTAAGTATGAGATATTATTACTAAAATGTTGCAAATGAATTAGGGCTGCAACAACGAATCGATAAAATCGATAAAAATCGATTATTAAAAATGTTGGCAACGAATTTCATTATCGATTCGTTGTATCGCGCGACTATAACGCGCGCCACATGTTTGAGTGGCGTGAGCGTGGCGTTTCTGTAGCGTGTCAGCAGCGTGTCAGCTCTGCCTCTGTGGCGGCTGCGTCGTGTTTTCTGTATCTTTGCACACCAGCACCGTGCCTGACGCGGCGCTGGCGCGCTGCTGCTGCTATAGGTGACATAGAGGGAGGCCGCTGACAGACAAGGGTCTTGTATTCACGACATGTTTAAACTTTTTTCACATAACCTACACCTTCCAAAATCCGAAAAATGAGTAAGTAGGCTGTCTGTTTATTTAAATAACATTTCCAAATGTTTTGTAGCTTTATTACCTGATGTTGGACCGTCACTCAGATGACACACTAGACTACGTTGTTATTGTAGTGTGTCATATTTTTTTCCATTTTTAATCACATTGTTAAGAGCATAAAAAACAAAAATAATTCAGTCACCAATACATTTTGGGGTTTAATACGAACCACAATTCGTATTAAGATGATTCTCAGATATGTTATTAAAGATGTAACGTAATCAATTGATGCACGAGTTTACTTTATGCAATATGTGTTTAAGATGGACATAAATTAATATTCCCATTCAATGCAATGTATCTTTTCATTGGATATAGCCTAAGCATTTTCTTGGAGGAAGATTTTATGGAAAAAAGTAGTTAATTGGAGTATTCATTTGCAACATTTTAGTAATAATATCTCATACTTAATAGGAATATTAATGTATAATTTATTTCAATATTCACTTGTTGTTTCTCCAAAAATGCATTATAAACATGATTTAAGTCCTGATGTTTTCTACAGTGGACATGTAAACCCCGTAACGTGTAGATGTTGGTTTAATGAAATTCAATTTGAAAATACATTCAAATAAATGATGATTAGCTTTCAAACATCAAAATGGCATTCATTAATATGTATTCGTGTACAAAATTACATATAAACATCTTTTCCTATTCTATTTTGCCTGGAAACGCTTCCAACACGCTTGCGTGTCTCGTGAAAAATAGGCGTCGATTCAATTCCTAGCATGCACGCGTTTTCCGTGCGGCTCGTCTCACGCAGGCAGTGTGCAAGCTCTAACCTGTTAACATGGGAGCCGATTTAAAAACGGTCACGCCAGGCTTCTGAGACGCTCACGCCACGCATCTAGTGTGTCACAGGACTAAAAAAAGTTGATCGCGCCGCGCAGCATAGCGGAGAAAAAATAAATTAAAAAAGCAGAGCGGAGGTAGAGGAAAGACCATCAGAGAGACCCGAAAAAATTCCAGAAAAAAACAGCAAACCATGAGAGGCTTCTTGATGGGAAATGCATCATGTAAACCACAGCCAGCTGTAATAATAATATAATAAGTAATAATAAAGCTTTTGAAATATGTTTTGCAATGTCAGTTCTATTTTTCAATAAAGGGTTGAAAATGAATGCTTTTAAAAATTTGTATCCGATTCATCGATTAATCGAACAAATAATCGACAGATTAATCGATTATTAAAATAATCGTTAGTTGCAGCTCTAAAATGAATACTCCAATTAACTACCTTTTTCCATAAAATCTTCCTCCAAGAAAATGCTTAGGCTATATCCAATGAAAAGATACATTGCATTGAATGGGAATATTAATTTATGTCCATCTTAAACACATATTGCATAAAGTAAACTCGTGCATCAATTGATTACGTTACATCTTTAATAACATATCTGAGAATCATCTTAATACGAATTGTGGTTCGTATTAAACCCCAAAATGTATTGGTGACTGAATTATTTTTGTTTTTTATGCTCTTAACAATGTGATTAAAAATGGAAAAAAATATGACACACTACAATAACAACGTAGTCTAGTGTGTCATCTGAGTGACGGTCCAACATCAGGTAATAAAGCTACAAAACATTTGGAAATGTTATTTAAATAAACAGACAGCCTACTTACTCATTTTTCGGATTTTGGAAGGTGTAGGTTATGTGAAAAAAGTTTAAACATGTCGTGAATACAAGACCCTTGTCTGTCGGCGGCCTCCCTCTATGTCACCTATAGCAGCAGCAGCGCGCCAGCGCCGCGTCAGGCACGGTGCTGGTGTGCAAAGATACAGAAAACACGACGCAGCCGCCACAGAGCTGACACGCAACAGAAACGCCACGCTCACGCCACTCAAACATGTGGCGCGCGTTATAGTCGCGCGATACAACGAATCGATAATGAACTTCGTTGCCAACATTTTTAATAATCGATTTTTATCGATTTTATCGATTCGTTGTTGCAGCCCTAGTTCACTGAAGAAAAAGTCACATTAGGGATGTGCGCTACGACTAATTTGACAGTCGTTTAAACGAAAGTTTTCTAACCGTGTAGTCGACTAGTCTAAAACTTTACATATGGCCTATGTAAGGCTAAAGAATGTATGCTATTAATCAAACTGTTCATTGCCAATATTTAACGTAGCTAAAACAGTTTCCTTAGATTATGATTGTTAATTTTCTGCGTTTCATGCTGATAAATCGACTGGATCGTTTTAGCGGCTGCAAGAAATGACGCGATATGCATTTGTTTGCTTTGGCTGGTCTGTTCCTGGGCCTACAATTTGTAGCCTGTACAAAGTTTAAGTAGCCTACAAGTTATAAGGGTAGGCCTATAGCTTTTCAACATACAAGATAGCCTACATTAAATCATGATTTTATTATTTATAAAGCAATGTGTGCAGACAAAAGGCGAATAGAAAGTGCAGAGCAAATGAAAAAGCCGCTAATAAACCATACTGCCCAAATGAGCTAATTTATAGAACATACAGTACATAGGCTAAACACTTGAGTGATTATGATGTTAAGATTATTTTACGTTTTGATGAAAGTCGGCTCAATGTTTGTGAACAATTACTCCGTCTGAGGAATCTACGCAAACACTGCTAGGGCACACAGATGACAGTGCTAAGCGATCATTGTTTATTCAAGCGCTTTTTTTGTGATAAACATAATGAAAGAAATTTCAGAGCTGTAACATTCTTATCTCAGTTTTACAGAGTGTGCTCCACCTTATTTACAGCTCATTCTGCCATCAAATAACGTCAATCCATCTTTCAAGCATTTTAATGGTAATGGTAATAATAAGAATATGCGTAATAGACAGAGCTGAGTGTTTGTGTGAAGTGCGTTTTGTCGTGGTGGTTTGTGTGTTACAATAATCAATGGCACACCGCACTGAGTCCATGTAACTAGATGTGGATGCAGAATCCTGTTATATAAACATGTCATCTGGCCGTTCTGCATGTCTGAGTGAATTATGAGCGAATCACGTGTGTTGAACATTCAGCACGAGTGATGGTTGAGGGTTTATCTGCGTCTGCACTGTATGAGGACATGAACTTCATTTCCAGAGTTACTCTGAGAGTTTATTTTACCAGCATATTACATTTTGAGATAAACTATCGGCTCGAGTGAAGCTATCGGAAACACACAAGAAATTGAGTGTCTTCCTCAAGAAGAAGAAAATTGTAGTGCCCTTGTTGTAAATTGATGAACACTGTCAAGTTAGTCAAGATAGTCAAGTTAAAAAAGACTACAGTGTCTAAGAATTTTACTGCAGTTTACTATAGTAAATACTATAGAGGGTATGAACGTGTCGTCACTTTTGTGAGCACGGGAGCGTGCCCTTACGCGGGGCAAAACACTCAGCAAAATGACTGCTTACAATATCAGGAAACGCAATTCCACGCAACATTTCAGTGTATAGTAAGACCTGATTCCTTTGTAGTCACAGTGAAGCCGTAAGTGTAAGTGACCGTCACTGTCAACTCCAGCTGCTTGTAATTTCAGCAGATAATTGCGCCTTTTATTTCCAGATTCATTCACTCAGGGGAACGCGTGTCCTGTAGCTCAAGGGGGCGTCGGAAAGTGACATCAATGCACACCCTCTATAATATAAAACCGTTATTTATGTGGACAAATCTACCACTGTTATATAGTAAAAAAGCAAATTTCGGTAGTCTAAAAACGATATGGTCCTAATTCATCCATCTGTCTGTAACATTGTGTTTTGTCAGTAACCTGCCTATTGTATGATGTACTGCACTTGCATATTTGTTTTAAGGATGACAACAGATGATTTATACCTGTGCTACTACTGTTTGGCCTGTGCTGCCAAACCTTAAACATCTCTAGCACAAGTGCTATGTGCAAAAAAGTTAACTTACAGCCTTAACACTAATAATAATTACCGCTTGCCTTTGTTTTAAAGCAGTCACGGAGAGTAAGCCTATAACCAAATTCTGGCGGCAAAAGCAGGCTCTAGTTAAAATGCTTAAAAGCAAACTTCACCAATCTATGTCCGTAACAATTATATTGATTATTAGGGCTGGGAATCGATTGGTCCCTTACGATTCGATTCAGAATCTATACTTGATGTACTTATTACGTTAGTAATTATGTTAATTATAGTAAACAGCATACAGAAAACATCATTACGTCACATTTCTCCGTTCCAAGTATGACCAGTGTTGGCAAATTTGCACTTTCGCTTCTAGTCTTTGAACCGGCGCAAATTGTACTTTAATACAACTGAATGCCCAATAAAGCCATTCTCATTGACATTTTCTGTTGTCAGACATTAAAACAAGTGTATAAAAGTAAATAAACGCGAATCATAAGCGCACATGTTAAACGGCAGTCATTTTCACAAATTGACACATTCTCTGACAAAATCATCATACACATATAAAGGCAATATTACTGTATTTGTCTAGTGCAGTGCGTGAGCTGGCTTACGGTATGATCATGTTGTTAAGGTTTTGGGAAACGCTATATTGCACTCATTGACAATTCAGCTGCAGTATGGTCAGTTGGACGCGCTGTTTCTCCCTGCCGCTCACTGCACATAGTAGAAAGACCATCCTGATAACTTTTTAGTTTATATTGAGGATAAATGTTTCTCTTTCTTTTCTGCTTGTGTATGAGCCGGTGTTTCTCCGCTTGTGCTCGTGGTTGACTTCCACCTTTTTTCTTCCGATGAAATCACAATGTTATACTTACTTACTTCTTCATATTTCCACAAGCACTGAACATTCATTAACGTGAACGTTATTGCTACTACTATCCAGTAGATGTCACGTTTCTTTTTACAGTGGGTGGGTGTTACAACAGAGAGCATTGCTTCATTAACATGGCAGATCCGCGGGTGTGTCGTCGAATTTAACATCTCCTTCACATAAAAGACCGCGGTTCATATGATTGTAGCCTCTCTTTACAGCTAATTTTGTAAAATTCTGTTTGTTATACTGTATCTTTAATGTAAAATGACCTGTTTTGTTTCAATATACCCAAGTTACCCGTCACTATGGTGCAGGGCGGCGTTACGTGGTTATTAGCATGCTCGTGACATCACCATGATGTACTTGCGTTTACTCTCGAAACTTGCTGTATTTTAATACAACTGAATTCCTAATAAAGCCGTTGTTGTTTTATTTATATATTTAATGTTTCTGTTGTCAGTCATAAAATCATAATTACAGACAAATGATTATATTTCTATGTTTAGTAAGTAACGCTTTTAAATGGTGTTTTGTACTCACTTAAAAGTAAGCTGCGGTTTGGTCATGAATGCCGCTCACGCCAAGAAAGACATTTTCGATTAACGCGACCTCTGAAGTTTGTGGCTCTTCATTTCATCTTTGTATTCACCCTTGTAATGTGATATTTACTGATATTTTCTTAGAAATATCTTTAGGATTTGTATTAAATCTAAATGAAAGCATTGTTCGCCAAACCCACTTACCTCGCATCTTTGAGCAACACACACATGGAAGCCATACTGAACAAGATCACTGGGAAGAAAATGTGGGTTTTGGTTGATGAAACGACTGACATTCGAGATAGCAGCATTTTAAACAGTGTTATAGGCAAGTCAGTAATAATTGGGGATCATAATAAGTATAATAACAAATTAGTAATCATCTAAAATTATATACAATTCATTTTTTGTACTAATTTCCCTTCTGGTATTTAAAATTCAATACATAGAGGCAGATTGTTGCTGCTGCGAGAAATAAATAGAAAATGTAATACTAGGTATAACCATTAGATGTGGTATGGACCCATATAAACAGCAGCTTGTGAATAAAATGAATTTCATAGGGCCCTAGTCTCAAGACCAAAAGCATTCAGACAGCAGTCTGATTCAAACAATATGCTTTTGTTCCTATAATTTACACAATTATAAATATCTCCACACTACATCAAAAATGTTTGTAAGTGACTGTCATGAGACAAAGACAGTACTGTACTGGATTTGAACTGTGAGCAGCGCGTAGCTGAAGAAGTTTAACCAGAGGAAATTACATTATTTATCGGCGAAAATATACCCAAGTTTTATTGTCCGCCGATACGATAACATAAAAAAAATGGCCGATAATTTATCGTGCATCCCAAATCTATAATCATTGACTCGAATTGAATCGAACGCTTTCGAATCGGAACATCAGACTCGATACCCAACCCTACTTTAGCTCATTATCATTATCTCTGCCTGCATTCTGCGCTTCCGACCATCTGCATTTTCCGCATTGTTTTCGTGTAATCAACTGTTGTTTGCAATGTCGATTAGCGTAACGTTTAAACGACTAGTGGGTTAGTCTCGCACATCTAGTCACAATAGAAAACAGGTTTTCAATCACATGAAATTATTATTCTTGGGTGAACTAATCCTTAATCATCTCATTTACAGTAAATTGTTAAATGTGCAGTTAAGTGTTCACAGGTTGTCTTTGTCTTTCCTGTGGTTAGTCTTGTTTCTGTACTCATTTCAGAATGTTTTATTTGCTCTTAAGAAGTTTGTCTGCTAATTTATGTCAGATATAGAAACAATGTACTTTGCAGCATATATAAAGGTTGTGTTTTATAATCTTCTGTGCATTTTTCTCTCTGACAGAGAAGCCGGCCATAGCTCCTCCAGTGTTTGTGTTTCAGAAGGACAAAGCGCTAAAGGTTTGTCTACTTTTTAATCTGATATATATATATATATATATATATATATATAGGTTCCATGTGCTATCCACCATGAGCACAATCATTCCAGAAAGATATAACATTCCAACTTGTTAACCTATTAAACGCTTCTTCACTTCATCTGTGGCCTAAAGACTTTATAATATACAGAAAATATAAAAATATTTTGTATGTGTTCTTAAATCATGTTTAGTCAGATCGCAAGCTAGTTTAAATATTGTGATATCACAGGTTGCATGTTATGCTCGGCTCACATCACCATATTGAAATGTTTTAAAAACGTGAGCGACAGAATTTGTTTTCATTACTTGTATATAAGTTGGTATAAAAATACCAAAGTAATATCAAAGGATTAGACACGCTTAGTTGATTTTATTTATTGATGCAAATGCAAAGCTAAACAAGACAGACACTGACCATGAAACGACGAAGAAAACATTATTTACATGCAGGATAAGAAATTCTTCCTTACATGAACAGGACAACAAGCACTACAACACCTCCGTATTTGTTTTTCGGATCAATTATCAGTCGGCATTGAGTTATCAACCCTGTTTACTTTATTTATTATCAACATTATAAACAATAAAGCCAAATATTGTTGTCAGATCTGGGTTTTGTCATTGGGAGTTAGAGAAGAGCAGCGTGTTTTCTCCACCGTCGGCTTGTTGAAAAGACACACAAGAGTAAAAATAGACCTATGTGCTAGTTTTTTTAGCAAGAGCATGTTAAACAAAATAAGAAGGCTAACCATATATCACAGACTGTCATTATACGTTTTTCTCCCAGATGCACGTTGGGAAAATCAAACCGGATATTTGTCTCCCTGAAAAACAGTAGATTTCCTTAATGTAGCCAAGCTGACTAGATAACATGTTTTTTCTCTTGTGTTCCAGAGATCCGCGGATGGGTCGAGTGCGGAGGATGGAGATGGTGAGTTTGCAAAGATACAGTTTTTGCTCAAGTTCGCTCATGTGGATTCTGATCGGTCTATCCATCTGATTTACCGCTTAGATTCAGACCGTGATGAGGGAGAGTACTTTCCCCCAGTAAAGAGAGAGAGGACCTCGTCTCTGACCCAGTTCCCCCCCTCACATTCAGGTGAACATGCTCCCAGTACACAACCCTTCATTCTCAAGTGTGCGACTGACTTTTAAGTGTGTTTTTCATTGAACTGATCTTCTCTGTTTTCTTTCTCAATGTGTTTGCAGTTCCCAAGAATAATATCTTTATGCCCTCAAGTTTATGCCAGTCTCCCACTGGTAATTCAGACTCGGAACCAGGTGAGAAATCCACATTAATCTCGGATCGTCCTGTTGAGTGGAAATGTTCTTCATGTGCCTGTAAACGGACAGTTTACTCTCCTGTCACTTGTCGGTCATGTCGCCCTGTGAACATAGACCAAACCTTTGTGTGCAGCTGTGTAATAATCAATGAATCCATTTTTTGCAACATGCAAAGGTTTAGTGGTCTGAAATTACCCTGAAGGTCCTACATGGAAGTGTTGAATGAGCACAAAGTTAGGCCGAAAATTTTTTTCAGCTACTAACTGGAATGCACTAAAACAAGACCAAGTGAGACTGAGATCAGACTGAATGCGGTCAGAGCAATTTCCTCTCTTAGAAACAAAGTACACAGATGGTGAAAACCACCACTTGCTACATACCGCTCAGTGTATCATGTATCTTTTTGTGAATATATTATTGCGACCTGTTTTAAGTGTTTCTCAAAAGAAATGGATTTATTGTTTATTTATTCAAGATAAACAGTCTCCATTGTGCATACATAGAATTGACATATTGCGGCCTTTTCTGTTTCCCAAGGGCTCTTCACTGCTCTGATGCAATGTTGTGTCTGTGTATAAATGAACTTTGTGTTTGTTTATCTCAGAGATATTATCTAAGGTCGTGTAAGAGATGTTCGCTAAACAGTCGTGCTTCTGTTTGTCTGTCTCAGAAGAGAAGCCCGTTGGGTTTAGGTTGAAGCCCCCGACTCTCATTCATGGCCAGGCTCCCAGCGCAGGTAAGATCAACTCATTCCTGCTTTTTACCTCAAACAAAAAAAACATCATGTTCTCGAGCTTCACGAAAGGGAATTTATTCCTTTTTCAGACCCTTTTTTAACCAAACGCCGCCATCTGTACAGTTTAAAATAGATCCTCTTGCTTTACAGGTGCATCTCAATTAATTAGAATATCGTGAAACAGGTCGATATTTTTTGTCACTCATTTCAGTAAGTGAAAGCCATTACACATGAAGTGAAATATTTCAACCCTTTATTTCTTGAAATTTTGATGATTATGGCTTAAAAATAATGAAAACTCAAAATTCAGTGTCTCAGAAATTTTGAGTATTACATAAGATCAATAAAAGAGGATATTTTAAACAGAAATGTCAGTCTTCTGAAAAGTATGTTCATTTCTATGCACTCAATACTCGGTTGGGCCTCCTTTTGCATGAATTGCTGCATCAATGCGGCGTGGCATAGAGGCATTCAGTCTGTGGCACTGCTCAGGTGTAATGGAAGCCCAGGTTGCTTTGATAGCGGCCTTCAGGTCATCTGCATCATCTTCCTCTTGACAATACTCCATAGATTCTCTATGGGATTCAGGTCAGGCGGGTTTGCCGGCCAATCAAACAAAGTAACACCACGTTCGTTGAACCAGCTTTTGTTACCTTTGGTATTGTGGGCAGGTGCCAAGTCCTGCTGGAAAATGAAGGAAGCATGAAGTGCTCTAAAATTTCCTGGTAGATGGCTGCGTTGACTGTGGACTTAAGTAATACAAAGCACACAGCATTTGTGATACAAACCTTTTACAAAATCAGTCAGACGTTTTCGGCCTCTCACAGGCTAAAACAATCACTTTGAAAACCTTACTATACCAAAACATGTCCTAAAGACAGATATTTGTGCATCAGTGTTCGTCAAGAGGAAGAATCACCTGGAGTGCACACAAAGACGTTGTTGTGTTTTTCCCCTGCTGCGTTTGGTTTCCGATTCAATCCGCTAGTAGGTTGTTTTCCAGGTGTTCCCAGTCAGAAGCCTAAAGAACAGCAACGCAGTGTTCTGAGACCAGCGGTTCTACAGCCTCCTCCCTCCAAATCCCTCACAGAATCCGCCAAGACCAGTACGTCATTACACACCACCCCACATAGCAGTCTGCTAGATCACGTCTCTTTCCTTCATTATACAAGCTGTTTTAATTCACTTTTTTTGTTTTGAGTTTTAGTTTGTACATCACTTTGTGTTGAGAGGTTTTGTCAGAAAGCATCTCTGTAAAAAAAGTTTCATCATCTCGTGCACAATATATCAGTGCTTGTTATTCCCAATAATAACGTTTCGTCGTCATGTTGCCATCAGTTTCTATGTAATCTTTCATCAGTTTGATGACAAAATTATATTGTGTTCGTGTTTTTATTGTGGTGTATGTGCTGACAGACTGTGGAACAAACGGTGTGGGGAAGTTTGGAGACGAGGCGTCGGAGGGTCGATCCGTTTTTCAGAACAACACGGAGACAACGGACAACTCGCCGGTGAGTGTTCTGCACGTCTACTCAGTATTTACTTGATCTTACAAGCGGAGGTTAGTAAGATTTATTCATTTTAGAATCATAACTAGATGTGACTTAACTGTATGTTTGAAACATTAAATGGTTTGGATTGTCTGTGGCTTCTAGCAGTTCTTTGTTGACAGAAAATGTATTGTTGCTCCGGATTTCTCACAGTTGTATTCATTGCAGAAGCGAGAGAAGGACGGAGAGGAAAATGGAGGTGGACCGAAGGAAGACGGCAGCCCGAAGAAGGACAGCGCAGTGGACTCATCATTTGTTTTTGGCCAGAATATCAAAGAGCGAGCAAAGGTCAGGATGGGATTCTGTGTTTTCTGTATGTGTGATCGGATTGGTCAATGTAGCTAAAGTAAATGGAACATTTAATCTCCATTGCGAACGGGACCGATGACAGACAACGGTAGATGATGATTGTTGTGTAATGACAAGTTAACTTTATTCAAATGATAAAAGCATTAAAATATCACAAAATTGTGAACGTTGGTCTATTCGCCCAGCACAGTTTTAAACATTTAAGCAAATGAAATGATCCTCTTGTGTTGTTTACGCTTGAACAGTTGGAGGAAAACAAAGCGCTCAGCAACACAAAGGAAACCACAGATTCTCAGTCTGGCAGCACAAATTATTTCTTACAGTACATGGGCACCTCTAGGTAACCGACTCTAAATCTCTCTGAATCTTTCCTGTGTGTCATCTCTCTCTCTCTGGCTGGAGTGTAATGTCCTGCTGATCTGTAAATCTCTGTTTTCAGCAGTAACGCCGCCAACAACTCAGATAAAGACTCCAAGTTTGTCTTCGGCCAGAACATGTCTGAGAGGGTTCTGGTGAGTGGAGAAACTGCAAACGCTGCAGATTACATCAGACTCGTATTAATATATTAAATGAGTTTATAGGTATACGGGCAAAGTTTTTACCACATGCATTTGTGTTTAAAAAATCCAAAGATTTCCCAGTCATTTCAGAATTTTCACATCCATAACTATGTTTGTATTTGTACTCAGTATTTATTAGACAGGATTTTAATCCGTCATTAAGAAGCTTTATTTTTGAAGCTACGTGAACTTCGATGCTTTATTTTTGAAGCTACGTGAACTTCGATGCTTCGAAGCATCGAAGTTCACGTAGCTTCAAAAATAAAGCATCGAAGTTCACGTAGCTTCAAAAATAAAGCATCGAAGTTCACGTAGCTTCAAAAATAAAGCTTCTTAATGACGGATTAAAATCCTGTCTAATAAATACTGAGTACAAATACAAACATAGTTCATGTCTCTGCTGCTGTATTCCTCGTGAATGAGTACATGAAAATGAAATATTTTATCTTCTATGAGGAACCATCCCTTCTCTATTTCTAGGCCGTTACTAATTCTGATTTGTGCATTTTTAATTCACAGAAATCTTATCTTTTTTTACAGATCTATAAGGCATGATTATTTTTCTTTTTAAAACCTCAAACTACTGTATAGATTTATATATTCTGATGTCTGGACACCATCAACGGTGGTTTAGCAAAATAAAAAACAGATGTTTCAGTATATTGGTATTAAATACATTCTCTGAGAGTTTATAAAACACATTTTGACTTGAAACATCCATAACGCGGGGATTGCTCACATGCGTACACGCAACGCAGATGTATGTCTGCACTTTGAATCTCAGTCACCTCTCAGATCATACACACACTCAAACCCAGATCCTTCACTGTGTAACTTGAACAACATGATGGCGACTGATTTATGGCTTTATTTTTGGCCGAACTGTTCTTTTAAATCAAAAACACCAGTTTATACAGTAGATTGCTGTCGCTGACTTGTTTTTGTGTAATTCATATCAGAGCCCACCTAAAGGAGGCGAGACGTTCACAGAGAGCAGTAAAGACACATTAGTTCCAGTTTCAGAGCCGTCATCACAGGAGGCCACGCCTGAGAAGAGTATGTGCTCATTTACACTCACTACCAACACAAGAATAATGTTAGACGTGTGTTGTATATCATGTTTTCTCTCTCATGTGTGACTGTCAGATCACAGTGTGACCGAGTCTCTTGAAGAGTCGGCAGCTGCTTACACCAAAGCCACTGCCAAGAAGTGCATTCTGGAGAAGGTGGAGGTGCGAACCGGAGAGGAATCGGAGAGCAACGTGTTACAGGTGAGACGTCATCTGTAACCAACAATTCGCAGATTTGCTCTTAGCCTTTAGTTTACGGTTCTTAGCCTTTAGTTTACGGTTTTGACTGTGGACAGAAAGTGTGGTCCATTTGGGAAGAAAATGACCATTTGACCGTAATGAAATGAATTTTTCAAATGAATTCAAGAAAATTGTTGGAAATGTATGTGAGAGATGTGAACGTGTCTGGTGTCCACAGATGCAGTGTAAGTTATTTGTGTTCGACAAACCTGTTCAGTCGTGGGTGGAGCGAGGCCGCGGTCTGCTCAGACTCAACGACATGGCGTCCACCGACGACGGCATGTTACAGTCTCGATTAGGTAAGAGCGCCGGCGAGTCCGTCCCTTCTCTTCACAGGGACCCGATTGTGTCATCTTTATCCACCAATCTGCTTCTGTCTATTGCAGTGATGCGTACACAGGGCAGCCTGCGGTTGATTCTCAACACAAAGCTGTGGCCTCAGATGCAGGTGGACAAAGCAAGCGAGAAAAGCGTTCGGATCACTGCCATGGACACCGAGGACCAGGGCGTGAAAGTCTTCCTCATATCGGTAACACTTTCACTCGCACGTTTTCGATTCCATGTGTTGAATAGGTTCGACTTGAAACCCGATGACCGCTTCTGATGTTTCTCAGGCGAGCTCTAAAGATGCCGGTCAGCTGGCCGCAGCTCTGCATCACAGAATCTTGGCCCTGCGAAGCCGCGCTGAGCAAGAGACCGAGAGCATGCCCGCACCGGCCGAACCGGAGATACCACAGTCGAATGAGGATGACAGCGACGATGATGAGACCGGGAACAGCACCGGTGCAGTGAACTCCAGCGTCAGCGGTACGGTCGCTGTCACTTTATCTGTGAATATAAAGCCTCTGTTTGGAGAGGAACGTGAGATTAATAGCTTTACATTTGTGTGTTTTTCAAATGCTGTAAGACAAAGAAATATACAGCGCATTCACTTAAAAGGTTTTTTCATCTGGACATGAAACCAAAAATGAAATATTGATACTAAATGTAAATAATAAATAAACATAAAAGGATATCACTTACATAGCCAATTACAGTATTGACATCAAACACAAATAAATGCGTACCAGATCCAGGGTTTACATTGTTTATTTTTCTCTTTCAGGTAACTGTGAGAACAGTGAGATGGCGAACGCCGAGAGCACATAGCACTCTGAACCTCCGCTCGACAGACAACTGCCCACCAGGGTTTTAGTGCAGGCGTCTTCGTGCAAAGCCCAGACCTGCACGGCCCCGCGAAGCGATACTGTGGACCCCCAGGGGGCGGAGTCTCTCTTACTCAAACTTCTGTAGTTCATTTTTCCCCTTCTACATTTATTGTAAATCTGGAATTGATTTTTTTATCGTTTTGTTTTGTTTTTAGTTCTTGTTTTTCCTTTTGGACTGCAAATAAACAAATTAAAGACAACAAAAAAGGAAAAAAATACAGAGACTTCTCCATGAATGGCTTTGGACTTGGTTGCTCATCATATTGATGAGTTTGGGGCGTTTCTCTTTTCGTTTAAACACGACTGCAGTTTCTACCGTGGGACCGTTTTGTACTCATCCTCTGTCTCTTTTCGCTGTCTGTTGGCTTCAGATCACATCTTGACCTCACCACTCAAAGGCTCTTGCATCATCACGCTTACTGGCCAATCAGCTTGCCGGAGGCACCACAGTCATCTGTTGTACCCCTGTGTTTAGTGAAGTCGTAACATTTTTCCGATCCCCAGGTTGATTTCCATGCGTCTCCTGGATATCTCCACCGGTTTCTAGGACAAGCGGACCCACTTAACTAGTCTGCGAAGATGGTAGTTAGATTTCTCATCTGTGTTAACAAATAAAGGACTAAACCAGCACATGGACTCGTGCTGTAGTGAATCTGTTTCTAGAAGTCGCCCCTCGTATACGAGAAAACTATGGTCACCCTATTGTCTCTTGATAACATCAGAATCATCTGTGTAGCTTCATATAGGGGCAGATGTTTATCATTCGTTTTTAGTTGATTTGATGAGAAGTTAACGTTTGAAACCGCATCTCGATATTTGTTTTTTTTCATATTTCGAGGGTTTGTATTGTGTTGGCCTTTTTTAAATATTGATTTACTATATTAACTTTTTATCTATTTTCATGTCATTGGAGACCATATGTCAGAATGGAGATTTTTCTTCGTGTGTTGGAAGTTTTGAGTGAATTTAGACGGCAAAAGGACAAAAAAAAACTTGTACTCTTGAATGTTCTGTACATTTCTATGCGTATATTATCACTTACTAGCACACAGTGTCTCCAACCTCCTTTACAAAATAAATAGTAATATCAAAGTTAAAAAAACATTTGAAATAAATTTTTGTCTTATGTCAACAGTGCGGGCCTGTAGTTCAGTTTCTCTCATGAGGGTGTTTAAATGCCTAAAATGTGTTATCTTGCTAAAACAATCATGCATTTTATATTTTGAATAAGCTAGCATTTTGCGCTGTTACACATTGACACACAACACTTTAACATTTTCACTACTGTTACATCAAGTGTTTTGCATCATAGTACATCTAAAACGTTCTTACTACGAGATATTTATAGATCATCACCTTGCAGTTTATCTCATTGTGGTGTAGTTCTGTGAACGTTCACCAGATGGGGCACCAAACACACACACAGGAGCTTAAACGAATCGAAGATAAACTGCATCAAATTAACGGATGAGCAATCTAAAAACACTTCCCTCTGAACAGCTGGTGTGATTTAACAACTGTTTGTCAGACAAATCAATAAACCTCTTTTGAAGACGACATCTTTACGATCCCAGATTTTGACAAGTGTCATCCCGTTACTTGCGTGTTGTATTTGTAATTCACAATTGACTCAGAGGAAATGGGTATAAACACCAGGGTCAATCCAATTCAGATGGATTCGTCAGAGATCTGAGGGCGTTTCGACATTGATCGTGTTCAGGAAACAAAGCAACAATGTGCAGAATATCAAAGCAAGATGTAGAAATCAAATGTTTAATGATAACAGACACAATCATTTGCACAAGGAATTATTCAACAATCAGCAACATCTCGGTGTGTAATAGCAAATCTAATGCATTGTATAAATCTGATTTCCAAAAGCTTGGGGAACTACGTTTTTTTTCCATGTGATCCAGTGTTTCTCAATGGGGCTCCTTGAGGACTCCAGCAGTCTTACACACCTGCAACAATTCAAATTGAGCCGGATTGAGAAACACGGATGTCTTGAAGACTTCTGAAGGGATGTCTAGAGTTTCCATGCATTCTTCATCATGGTAATGAAATACTCATCGCTGTCGATAGAGGCGCTGACTCCACTGTAGTAGTTAATAAACTCTTCCAGCGTGACCTGTGATCAAGGAGAAAGAGCCAATATCACATGACACGCGTCTAGATTCATAGACATGTACATTGAATATGACTTAATGTTTGATCTTTACTAAAGAAAGCATAGGCACGTACTGTCACCTTCAAAACACTCACTGCGTTTCAGACATCTCGGATTTAACAAGTATTTCCCACCTCATCACGGAAATCTTTTTTGGAACGGCACTGTTTTAATGTTACTAAATACTTTTACGGTTACTATGTCCATACGGTATTTATGGGTTTGAAGTGGGAAATAACCATAAATCCGAGGTGACAGCGTCTCTCATCTAAAAAGACCGTTTCATTACACAGAAGTTTAATCTCAATTCTGCATTTCGATCCAAATGTCCTCGGCTGTTTTTTCTTTTAAGAATGTCCCTGATCATTTCACTTGCATCTTAACAGTGTTGTCTACAATGGCAGGTTATTTACATAAACAAATCATCTCAAAAACAAGTCAAGAGAAAAGATGGCAAATGCTCATAAAAGACCTTGAGTCTTGTTAGGCTGGCAATGCATCAGATCTTATGTAATCCTGTGAAACGGGAGGGTACCTTGCCATCCTTCTCATACGGTGAATCAAAGCTGTCTAGGAAGGAGCGGAAAACTTGTTCCTCCGTCCACTCGCCGCTCTTGTATTTGGGGTGATGCTTGCTGTTATAAACACCCTGTAGATCCAGCACGGTCACAACTCCGTCTCCCGTCCCATCCAGCTTCTGAAAAGCCAGACTGATCACCTGCTTCCGAGCGTCTGACATGGGCGGCTAAAGCATTTAAACAGATGAACCGCGTAACATACATTGTCCAACACAATCTCTTTAACTATTCAACAAGGTGGCTAATTCATAAGAAGGACATCGGATGACATCATAGAACAAACACTTATGACATCAGGTTGAGATTTTCACCATTGGTAAATAATCTTACCCTCAATTTCTCAAGAAATTCATCAAAGTTGATCGAGCCACTACCGTCCTTATCCATCATGGCGAAGACCTGCTTGGTTTTCTCTCTCCCTACGGACACTCCGTAGTCTTCCAGTCCTTTCTCAAACTCTGTTAAGTCCAGAGATTTACTTCCATCATCATCCATTATGCGAAATGTCCTGGACAGAATTCAAAGAGAGATGTTCGGTTTATGGTCTCGATTGGACGTTGAGCTCAAAACATATTTTTTGACTATAGTTCTTTACGTTTGTAGTGTCAGAATGAAATATAAGGATTCAGAATGGCCTTATAACCAAAGCCAGAATGTTTCTCAACCTCCGAGCTTTGCTATAGAATGGCAACGCACACTTTTTAGATGCTTGACGACTTTGTTCTCAAAACGTAGCTCGTGCAAAATATAGATGGTTTTATTTTTCTTTCGTTTCAGATTTCACAATGGTATCTTGTTCTTATTTACCTCTTGCGTCCTTTATGAATCTTAACCACAACACGACACCACCTCAGTTTGTGAGGTCGCAAAGATACAGACGTACGCGTAGGATTGTTTTAAAGAAACCGGAATTCTTCTCTTGCCTTCCAAGTCCCTTGATTCCTGCGGCGCCCCTCTTGAGACACTGCTGTCTCAGCTCCTGCAAAGCATCTGCGGCCATTATCACCTGAAGAGTCTCTGTGGAAATCACTGCAAAACAGAGATTTCAATCACATTGGTGTTTGTTAGTTTGTTTGTTTGGTGCTTAGGGATTGTTGAATGAAAAACAAAGGCTCTTGTATACATTTACGTTCACTGCATTTAGAAAGAAGAAGCAGATATGACAAATAGTGAAATAACACGAATTAAAGACGCAGAAACAACTGTGGTGGTCGTCACGTGGGCAACAAGGAAGTGTTTTATGAAGCGACTTATGTTGCTATGGAAACATTTGAACAAAGAGTGTAACCGTGGCAACTGTACACATAAACCGCCACAGAACAACTACATAAAACAATTTATTTTTACTTTAATCTAAAAGTGTTATAATGTGATTTTTTTATTGAGTGACACACAAAAAATACAACTGTTCATTTGATGTCATTTGACCAGTGTTTATCGCTGCTGTTTCGAAGAGTAAGAACAATTATTAACAAAACAAATAATTGTCAAAAAACTAAATATGATTAATTTAGCTTCCGATCATTTTACAGGGTAAATGGGGTTTACAAAACGTGTTAAACGATTATAAGAGTTGTCATACCTGTCTGTTGCGGTGGTCTCGGCGTCTCACGTGTTTCTCAAGCGTGTATCGGGTACACCTGCTGGTCTCTCCGCCCACTAAACTCCACCATTCGTTTGATTGGCTCTCACGCGTGCCAGTCATCGTCAGGATGGTTGTTGCTAGAAGGGGATACAGCTACGGCCGGAAGTGGTGCAAAACCTCGCCATATAATTACAAAAAATGCCTTTAGCTAACGCATTCACCTACCACAGCCCTAAACTTAACCTTACAATAATAAAAAAAATATGAATCAACTGGTTTAATCGTGACAAAATTTAGTGCGCATGCCCAGTGCCGGTAGCGACATGCCTTCTAGGCAAAACCTCCAAGATGGCCCCCAATCATCGCCGTTTCCGTTTTATGCGCAGAAGCGGGAACGTCAGATCACGTGATGCGGGAACATTTTGTGAGGCGAAACCAAATCGTATCACGAACTGATGTTTACCACGGTAAATTACGGTAAATTTACACTTTAGCACAGGTAAAGAGAACTCTGCGTGTAGACATATTTATCTAATGTCTGTCTTGACGAGTTTTTATGAGAGCGAATGACGCAAAACACTCCCGTGACAAAGGTAGAAGAAAATGTCATTTGTCTTCAAGGAAATGAAGTCTATTTATTAAGTATTGTTAATATCATTGCTAATTTACATCCTTAGTGGTCATTAAAGAAATGGTACTGTGATTTGTTTATACATATTCCAATTTAATATGCTTATTAAATATTGCTTATTAAATATTCATTTTATTGAGATTATATCACATTATATGTAAATCGTATAGTTAGATTTCTATTTGATGTATTGGAAAATTTAGAGACGGCCTTTTCATCATTAAAATAATGGATAGGCCTATATTTTTGTGCGATTTCCTATTTTTAGCAACAAACTCTTATTTAACTTTTTTTGGTGGTGAGATGTTATCAGTGGTGTTTTATAAATGAGAGTGCGACAATACTCGCACTTAAGATAAGTGAAACACATTTTTTATGGGTTGTTGATGTTTAGTTTAGTAGGATTACTTTTACTTTACCAATTTTACAGTTTGGATGTGCAAACGCCATGTCAGAGAAGACAGGTTTTGTCTGTCTTTCAAAGTCAAAAGTCCCATCAGTCCCATTTCCCATTAGTACCAGTTCTTAGGCCGGTTTGAATGTCTTTTAAGAGTAGTTTACTTCAAGTTGTTTACTGTGTCTCGGTGGTTTTAAACAACGCTGGATTTCACAAACGATATTAGAGGTTGTAATAGTCTTGCGTAGAGTCAATTGATTCCATTCATGTGCACAACAGAGATATGCACCAGTAGTTGTGGTCAGAATGACGCCCGCAGAATGAAATGGCCCAATGGGCTAAATGTTTACCACCAATGGCAACGCTTGTACTCCATGCAAATGTCAACCTTGCCATGGAAAAATCTGGTTTTCAGTGAAGGAACAAAACCCTTTTAAATAGTTGATTTGTTTATATTTCACTGTATTGAGGAGCTAAAATTAAATTTTTACGGAATTGTATTGTTTATTCACCACACATGAGGTGAATGCCAAAACTAAAACAACATTTTCAACCAGCCATCATGGTTTCAAAAGGGGTTCAATGGACGTTCATGTTAACAGTAATAATTTTCCAAAAAGATGTTTGTGAAGCGGACAGTGTACACTCACTTTGTCATAACAGCACAGCTTTTATATTTATAAGAACAAAAACAATATTCATACATTTAACCTGAAACTTAGTGTGCAAAAATATGTCCATTTCATATGATCAGCAAATTTTCTCCCTTTGATTAGAAAAATCATAATTATGAGTTGCTGATAAATCAAAAGTTCAAAGATGTCATTATTAAGTTTACAAGGCACATAATTGCCTTCTATTGCGGGTCAATATCTAGGTTTTTTTCATGTTATTTGGCATATCACTGATAATAAAGCACAATTTCTAATTTTAGAACTGTTACATTTACAGGATTGTGGTAAACTACACATACTCTATACATGCTGTATATACTGAAAAAGTGAAGCCTGAATGCAGTTTGACTTGCTTTGGGTAAAGACACCCCATTACATCATTTTTAAAGCAAGACAAGTTTTATTTACCTTAAAGGAATTGTTCACTTTCAACATCCATTTTCATGATAAATTACTCACCCCTGTTGACATCCAAGATGTTTATGTATTTTTTTCTTTAGTTGAAAAGAAATTAAAGTTTTTGATGAGAACATTCCAGGATTATTCTTCATATAGTGGACTTCAATGGACTCCAAATGGTTGAAGGTCAAAATTACAGTTTCAGTGCAGCTTCAAAGTGCTTTAAAAGATAACAGACGATGTAGACGGAATCCAGGATACGCACACGAAATGACAATTTTAGACAAAAACTGACACAAAGACAATTAAATATGTGATATTGGACATTCAATAACTTTTGAACGTTCCTTCTTTTCCACATTTGTAAACACTGACTCGGTACTTCCGCCTACATCAAGTTTTTTTCAACTTGTTATGTGAAGTCCTGAACGGGCTTCGCAGAACAGAGCAAGGCGAGCATTTGTGTTTATAAAGCATCTTTTTTTGTTGAAAATGACAGATCGTTTCGCTTGATAAGACCCTGATTCAATTGAGTTAAAAGTCCTTTGCAGTAACACTGAAACTGTAATTTTGACCTTCAACCGTTTGGAGTCCATTGAAGTCCACTATATGCAGAATAATCCTGGAATGTAAAATTATTTCAGTGGTAGAACAACTCTTAACTGGATTAATTCTACTGCCGCTGCTACCTGAGCAGCCTCATAGCAGCTACAAGCACAGTCTAGCCCTTTTCGCAATGCGCTTAACCCCTGTTTATCCTCATTCTAAACCCTGCTTGTGCAGTGTGAAATGAAGCGGAGTAGAATGGTATGACCAGATGCTTAGCAACAGACACCCAATCAAAAACTCAACATTGCTTACCTCATTTCACAAGCTGAGCACAGTCTCAGAAATTCTGTGTGCTGTGCAAACAATCCTTTGAGTTTTTTATTTATTTGAGTAAGTAACATCTTAGTGGGCTTTAAACAGCCAAAAAGCATTTGCGAGGTGTCACCTTTTCGTTTCATCATTTCTGTTCCAACTGCTTAGTCAATAAATTCGTGTGTATTGCGCTGCCCACTAGGATGCTTATACGGTAGTATTTATGACCATACAAGGGAACCCGTGAGCAAATGTTCCATATTGTTAAAGCGGCCGTGCAACGGTGTTTCATGCATTCTGACTTATTTCCGTGTTGTCTTCTCATGCTTGACATGGTCTACTTGTCAAAAAACGAGTTGTACGTGTGACGTAGTATTTATGTGCTCGATACACTCCCCCAGCTTTCGCTGGGTTTCGAAAAGTTTTTTCTAACATGAAAATCTGTTTCGTAACAACTTTTCTTAGTCCCTAAGGGGACAATTCTGCAAGAAAAGCATGCGGCATGCCCACGCAACCAAGGAGAGCAGGAGAAGGATCGTCTGCATAGGTCACTTTCACTTGTGTGCAGGAGAGAGAGAGAGAGCACTACTTTAGCGAAGTTCAGCTGTGTTTGTTTGTTCACCGCATCGGGGTCAAGAATGCTATATAAACGGTGGATAGAACGCTGGATTTGGAGATTGTTTGAAACTGATAGATGGAGCTGTCCCAGCGCTAAAAGATAAAGACATTTCAAAAGTGCGATACTGTTTAGTACATTATCAAGATTAACATGAGATCTGCTGAAACTGTCTGAGATACGGTTCATTGGTTAAATATTTGCGAAACCCGCAGACAAACATGACAGGTGACTAGTCGTAAATATGTCTGAAAAAAATTACAAAATATTACAGAAGTTGAAGGTTTCCACCCGAAAATGATGAAATATGTGCCGTGTCTAATTTTATATGCACCCTTACCTCATTATTTTAGGTGGAGACACTACAGGAATCTTGTTAATCTCAGAGAAATTGTTTTCACTAGCAATATGTCACCATGGGTTTCTAGGAACCGGGGCGAATTCACAAAACATTCATAAGAAAAAAAATCATATTACCTGACATACTTTTTCTTAAATGCTAATTTAAGAAAAATGTTAGGAATGTTTGTGGTTTTCCCGAAAACAACGTTTATTTCTCCAGATTGATTTATAAAGCATATGTAATTTAATTCTTATGGAAATATTTGAGAACTTCTTATGAAGGAACATCCTTACAAGCTTCCTATAATTTACCTTAAGAACATCTTGCAGTATATTTTGTCCTAAGAACAGTTTCGTGAATCCAGTCCTATGTCATATTTCAAAGCAAGCAGCAGATGTGGAAAGTGGATTTTGGGATATATAAAGGATTTTAAAACAACATATGGAAATGTCCATTGTATCGCTGTGTCAAAATTGAACATCTGAAATCTGTTATTGGCAAATAAAAATGCTCAGCTATAGATCATCTGTAACATTAATTCACATTTATGCATTTGGCGGGCGCTTTTTATCCAAAGCGATTTACAGTGTATTTCAGTCTATACCTTTTAATTTATTAGTTTGTGAGTTCCTTAGGAATGAAACACGTCTGCAACACTTACTATAGCATGAGAGTTGTAGCTCATGTCTGTGATTTTTGTGTGTACTATGTATGTCAGTTCAGAGCTTTTGAAAGCACACAGGATTTTATTAAAACTGTAGGTCATAACCCAGAAACACTTCAGTTGATGTTTGCCAGTGAGTTTTTTATGGAAAATTTTATTCTTACTGGAATTAAGGTCACCTGTTTCTCACTTTGACTATTTCAGGTCAAAACGGACAACCACGATGCGATAAGAGAACTGGTGCTGCGAGTAGTGCTGAAAACTCCAGCTGCCCAATAAGATCAGATCCAGTCTGCATGCTGGCATCAGACACAGATCACGGCATTCCCATCCGTTGTGTGGTCTGATGAAGATCCAAGAGTCATACGTTGTGTGAGCGACAACTTGGAACATGACAAGAGGTCTGTGGAAGCATTCCCTAACAAGATCATAGGACTTTTTTAAGAGAAACATCCTAACATCAGACAACTTCAGATATTTCGCGATACAGCTCCATTTTTAAATGGCTTCATGTGTTGTTTTTTCTTACATGTGTGGATTTTACTACAAGCAATGGCAAAAATGCTGTCATTATTTTTTTTTATACAGCTTAATCTTTAAACAACTTCATACGTGGTTTATTTTATATGAATTTACTATAACAACCAGTGTGCAATGTTTTAGGTGCGTGAAAACATTTAATCAGCATCATTATTTTTTTATCTTTAGTGTGGATTTTGCTACAAGCAATTGCAAAAATGCTGTTGATAGTGCAGGGCTCAATGATAAACCCTGTACAGTAGTCAAAGGAATAATTAAAAAGAAAAATGACAATCATTTCTCCATTTACTCACTCCATATGGTATTTTGAATAACATTAGTAACCAAACAACCACGACTTTCATCATGGACACAAAACCACCGAGACATTTCTCAAAATATCTTCTTTTGTGTTGCACTGAAGAAAGAGTCACATACAGGTTTTGAATGACATGATGGTGAATAAATAATGACAGTATTGTATTTAACTTTCTCTTTAACGCAGATGTCCTCTGCATTCCGTGTCTTAGATTGTGGACTCTATTGTGAGTTGGCCGAATATTTCAAACAAACTGATCACATCCATTGGCATCACAGAGTTTAGATTGTTGACAGGTTGGTCATTACCACAGCTGCTATGGGCACCGAGTCCATCCATCATACTGAAGCGTTCTCCAGAAGACATGAAAACTGGACATGGTCTTTTGATCCAGTTCAGGCAAACAAATCATTCAGACAGTTTGTTGGACTCGTGAATAACCAAGACCATGAGGCATGTAAAGTTTGGCTGAAATTGTGTACATTTGATTTGATCTCTGGTGGAAGCTTGAATGACACCTGATCAAATGGGACGGGTGACTTTTTCTGAGACGGAGAATACAAGAAGGAATCCCATTTGATCGAATTACTCATTTGTTGATATATGTTGAATTTATTTATAGAAACTATAACAATCAGTGCGCAATGTTTTAAGTGCGTGGAAATATTTAATCAGCAACATCATTATTTTATTTTGCAGTGTTTGTTAATACAGTTTGCAGTTTCATCGGTTTGGCCAAACAGTCAACCATAATGTCACAAAAAATTTGTTATGCATAAATCTCTGTAATGCATATGATAGGGCCTACCTTCCGATCTCTCTCTGGAAACCAACACGGAAGTGACTTAAACTGCACTTCATCATCTGGCCGCTAGAGACTGGCTCCAAAACCCAGCAGAATCTCATTGAGCCCCATCTTAAAATGCCCAACTTAATAGCAGAAAAAACATGTTTACAGCCTGGTACAAAAAATCATTTTGGTCTATATAGCAAATTTTTCCCTTCTTGACAACTGTGAGCAGCTGATTTTATTTATAACTCAACCATTTAAATTGTTAAGCTTTAAAATTCTGCATAATTAAGGGCGTGGTCACTTGAGTGAGAGATGGTTTCACTAGCCAGGCACCTGAGCTCCACCCACGTCCACCCATTTTTTTATTACCTGGGAGTGACGCGCTGCCTTGATGGCAGTACGTGGCTCCGCCCATTTCAGGCTTCAAAATTGCTCTTCACAAACCTATAAGTGACGCCACAGACACAACGTCCATTTTTTTTTACAGTCTATGGCCCCAACTCAAGGGATATTATGTTTCTGAAGAAAACTTCATGTTAAATAAAAAATATAAAAGTATTTTATTGATGCCAGTACAATGCATGAACAATCAGATTCAAGTCGCTGATGTTTGCATTCAGGACTATTATTGGATCTGCACGGCATACTTTCACACCCTACTACACTCCTACACCCCATCAAGAACCCTGCGTTTAGCAAAGAGCGGCGCCTTGTAATGCCTTCTCATAAGGGCTTTAAAACCCTTTCTCGCTCATTCTCCTTCCCAACTTTTTCCTGGTTGAACATTATTCTTAACGCGGTCCGGTCAACCACATCTCTCACAACCTTCAAAAAACTACTTAAAATCCATCTCTTCTGTGAATATTAGACAGACAAATGAGAAAGAAAGAAAACCCTCTCCTCTCAACAGGTAGTGGTCTGGCTTTTGTTGAAACTAGTAACTTTGTATTAGCACCTAATGTACTATTGCTCTTTTATGACATATCGCGTATTGCTCCCTGAACTCTCTGTAACTCGCTTTGGATAAATGACTTAATGTAATGTAAATGTAAATACGTTACTAAAAATAAATTGCAGTATTTTTTGGAAGTTTAGATGGCCCCTTTTCTGGCTATTGGCCTGACTGCTGAGCATTTCAGTTAACTACGGAATGGTAAAATCCATACATGTGTTTTTAATAAAGGAAAAAGTATTTACCGGATGTTTTATTGTTCTACAGCATTATTCTCAGGATTTAATTTGCCTCTCTTAAAACAAATCAGAAAAATATTAATTGGCGTTAAAGAAAACAGGTCAGTATTTAATAGATACACCTTTGGCTACATCTGTGTATATATTTTTGTATTAACTGTACACATCTGGCCCGTTTTCTCTCATTTTAACTCTTGAGTTAGATTGCATTGAGATTTTACCTTTTTAAGACCACCTATAAAGTCTCTATTAGCTGTGGAGAGTGAATTCAACATTTTGTAAGACATGTGTGGCACTGGGAAAACAGATCTCACAGGTGTTCTGCAGGTTTTCCTTCCTTGTGTTTTTCTTCATTCATTCTACCCTCTATTAATCTTTAATCGAGGAAAGCATCCACAACACGATGCCGCTGTTGCATACTTCACAGTGGGCATAGTGTGCTTCTCGTGAGCCCCTGTGTTTGGTTTACGCCGAACATAACATTTAGTCAGATGGCCCAAAGGCTCCGTTTGGGTCTCTGAGGACGTAGAAGCTCTGTTGTTTCTGATCTCCTAACCTGGGCACAGAATACACACGGTATGTGTCTCTCTTACTTTAAATGAGCCATACATTCTGCAGAAACATGTTGAGCAATGGTGCACGGCACATCATGTTTACCACACATTTCTGTATTGTTTTGATACAGAACTGGGATCTGCCATCGAGGAGATGAAGAAGGATTCATAGGGAAGGAGAAGTAAAGACATGCATTGTTTTTGCAATGATTTGTCTTAACACTGAGGATTTTATCTTTGTAACTCCATCAGACTTTCATTGGCCTCGTCAAGGGACCACCGAGGAGATCTCTTGGTGGTCTGGTTGGTCACTCCGGTTTTGAGGACAGCTTGTTCTTGGTAGATCTGCAGCTGTGCCATACTCTTTCAATTTCTTAATAACTGATTTAACTGTACTTCAAGAGATATCCAGTGACTTGGAAATCTTCTCATGTCCATCCCCGGAGTTGTTTTGTCTTCAGGGAGAAAGTTTTGCCACTTTATTGACGCAACAGAAGTCGGACCTTCCAGCTAGAGGTATGTGTTTATTTCTTTCAACTAAAACCCCTCGACTTCACACAAGTGATCCGCATTTAACTGTGTTAATATTGTGTTTTTCTTAAACCAATGAACTACTGATTCAGCTGTATCATAAAAAGGGGGACGAAAACTTGTGAAGAATTCAATATTCTGGATTTTCTAATCGTAATCACCTTGTTTGGAAAAAAACAGAGCTTTTTTTGTTAAAAATTGGCAGGAAAGCTCAATTAGGTCCACTATTAAAAGACAAAATATTTCTATCGCTTTTTAGTGCACAGGTGCATCTTCATTTATCTTTTTGTTTGACTGCTAAATGACTGTCTAGTCCTTACATCACCCTAAAGCTTCGTATGCAAGCCCACCCACATTTTTTTCCCATCAGAATTTAGTTCTTCTGTTTGTGTCCCTAGATTGTAAATCAGCGCTCGACACATCTGGTGCTTGAGCGTAAACAGGAAAGAGAATTTAGAAACTCAGGAAAGACAAATAAGCAGCATTTTGTTTTAAGCTGGGTATGTTTATTCAGACTTTAGAAATTCCATTTGGCACAAGTGTGACATAATAAATACGTTTCTGTCTCCCTCGCAACTGAAATATCTAAATATAAATGAAAAGAGCATTTTGCAATAAATACCGTTTATCCACAACACAGATGCATTGCATCGACATTTCTGCTGTTGGTGTGAAAAATCCAACATTGCCAAAGCTGGACGTCACGGATCGTGAAACGCTGACATGGGAAACACACGCACACAAACTTTCATTCACATAATACTGAAGCAACACTTGTTTACACACGCTCAAGTCCTTTACACCACCTCAGAAAAATATTCACTTAACCCCATGTCTAATTTTTACATTTCAAGAGTGGGACACGAGCTTTGGAACCGTTGTGTGCCAGTCAAAATGTCTTAAGTCGCTTTTATTTTTCAGCACTTTTTTTCCTCAAACGAAAACACAATTTTGTGCGCTACCTCAATACCGATTGTGTCCGGTTGAAGTGAGTGATCACATTCTGTATCAAATTAGCAAGCTAAGACACTATTTAACCACTAACTAGGGCTCCGCTGTTGGCTAGATGCCTTAAATTTCCCAGACACAAATAAAAGGCAGATTAAAATCTTTGTCTACAAGCGAGAATTACAACAGGCCGAGATTTATTAGTTTACGCTTGACAGTTCGATAAGATGACTTTATGCTTCTTTAGCGTTTATAGTAATTCTATTAGTGTTTAGGACTAGCACTATGGATAGTGGCATGACACTAATCTCATTTGTTGTTTCGTTCTTAATTACCTCAGTTATTCAATAAGACCTTTCTATGAGAATGAACACATGGCTATCTAAACTATCGTATTTATATTTGAAATCAGATTGGCCGTTCCGGCTCATTTGACTCAGACTATAGGAGTTTGTCTTGGGGACTAAAGGATTGCGTGATTCTGACAGGAATTACACATTTTGTATAGTTGAGACCGTGTGATGTGTACAAATGAGCTGGAATAAAACACAGGGCCACATTTTAACAACATGCTTCCAAAACGACAAAGGCTAAACTTGACACTTATTCCTGGATTTCTGAACAGCTTACTGTCGATTTAAACATCTTTTTAGATTAGTACAATGTTACCTGCATATATGAGAGATTTTAAGGCTGGAAATTAACTGATAACTGGAATCAGCTGATGAGGAATACATTTTTGTCTTTTGCATTAGTAGTGAGTTGTCTTGAAAGATCTTGAGTTATTGTGGTTTTACTATTATTTTGAATTGGCTTATATTTTAGTTTAGCAATTCTGCTATTCAAGAGAATTTCTTTTTAGTTTGTATTCCTTTTCCATTAATACTATTAGTGGCTCAACAAAAACGTGGTTCACTTTATCGCTAAGGCAACATCTCCTTTAGTTTAAGTTTTTCTAATAATATTTGGGCCAATATTTGATTTGACTTCAATAAACAGAATTGTTTCAATCGTTTTGGTTTTTCTAAATTATAATAACAGAACTAAACCGTGGGGGGCTTTTGTGAGATTTACCCCCGATGTGCTTAAAAATTCCAGAAACCAATATACTGAACTCAAATTTCATCTATAAAAAACACTGTAAGATATTAAAAACCTAAAGGGACTACAAAGGCCAAATAACAAACGTCTATGTTGAATATTAAAGAATATGAATAGGGGTTAAAATGACTTGCGTTTACGATAATAAAAGCGTGATAAAAAGGTATTAATCTGGATTCTTTAAACAGTAACATGACTGGGGTTGATGGGCAAACTGGGTTTTAGTAAGCTCAGTTCTGGTTATCGGTGTCATTACTGAAGTTAAAGTTGTGTATTTTACGTAAAGATGTAGGTACAGTAGAAGCGGTTTACAGTAATTGAAGAGAGCGTTTGTTTGGACATGTTTTGGCAAGACTTTAAAAACACATTTGAGGGCTTGTTTCAGTGGTTATGTATGCTTCATGTGATAAGGTTGCTTTGCTTTATAAAATAGTTATCCTGAGACACTTCTAGAAAAAATCCCGTGATTCATGTTTCTCACTAGTGTAATCCAGATAGTGGGTGCGGTAGATTCATTGCATGTACATTTGTAAGAAAGCAAACAATAGGAAAGAAAGAAATGAGGTAGTTTTTACAGCTGTGCTGCACTTCATACTTCAGTTTTCAGCTTGGATTTATTACAAAATTGAGCTCTGTTGCTTCCTAACATGTTTGTATATATATATATATATATATATATAATTCTTTCTTTGGTTTAGTACTATTGTACTTGTTTGTGAAAGTTTCCAGTGGAAGGCAAGAGACGTCCCCCGCCGGCTTTGGGTCCCATCAAATCAAACCAACAATCCACCGTTGGTTAAAAGTGACTTTGCCATATTTTAGTTTAGTCTTAAACCAGCGTCCAGTGCTCTGTGCTGCTCATCAATACCCGCTGAATAATGTCTACTGTTAGATTTTCCACCGTTACCAATGGCTTTAGGCTTCTGTTTTAAAGGGCACGCTTTCTCTTGCTTTTATTTGTTCCATGTTGGCATACCAGACCCCTTTGTAAAAATTGCAATTTGCCCTTCGTTTTTGGTTCCATGTGCGGTAACATTTTCCGAGGCTCCAAAAGTTACAGAGGAACTCTGCGCAGCCGCAATACCATAAATATCCCCTGTTGCCTTGGTCACGTACAAGCACACTTCCTGAACTTTTAGTGTTATCGAAATGTCATACGCAACTGCACGCTCTCGCAGATACGTTCTGAATGGTGTAGAATTTGTTCTTGTTATCAAAGAATGACATTTTCCTCTCAAACTTTATAGGTCGACAGCAAGGAGTGTACCACGCCTTGTCTTTTTTTCCATTGTCCCGTCCTCGCCGGCCTTTCTCGCTGGAGCCATTGTTTAACTGCATGTGCTCCATCACAATGTCGTAGTTGCGTCGCTCGTGCGTGCACTTGCCACTGCAGTACCTGAAGCGTACGGTCTCGTCGCTCTCGTAACCGAGACCCAACTCGCTCACGGTCAGCTCAATCTCGTGAAGAGAACACGGCTTTGGGCCTTTACTCGCTCGCCTGCTCCTGCGGCCGGACTCCGTTCCCATTCCTCTCTCCTTTCTGTCCACCAGGGTTGCGATCATCTTCTGAAGTTCACCCTCAGTGAAGCTTTGGAAAAGGAGGGAGACTGGGGGAGAAACACAGAGAAAAATATGACTAAACTTAATGGGGCACTCAGGCCAAAAATATACTTTACACAAGCAGATATAATACTTGATCTTAGTATCTTCCTCAACGATTTTCTTGAATGAATAAAATTGGATGTAAATGAGACATGTCTACATAGAGCAATAGACATAGAGCAATTGACGGAGAGCAATACGTATTTTTTTAAATATATTGTATATCAGGGCTGTACAGTGTGACATACAGTACCGTATGTATATGTTAAATAAATATAGGTAACACTTTACAATAAGGTGCTATTTTTAACAATTAGTTTGAACATGAACTAACAGTGATCAATACTTCTGTATTGACATGAACTAAAATAAACAAGGATAAATAAATGCACTAAAAACAAAGTTGTCCATTATTATTATGTTAGCTAATGCATTTACTAATGTTTACTAATAGCACCTTATTGTAATGCGTTACCTAAATAAATCTGCCAGTGTAGCACACGTGCGATACAGTTTTGCACGTGATTAGACAGAGCCGCTTGTTTGTGTGAGGTGTGTTTGTCAAAAAAAAAAATGTTGTACTCTTGTTTATTGAGATATTGATCTTCAGACCATATCCTATAAATATGCCTTTTACTCTTAAAGGGATCATTCAGACAAACATTAATATTCTCTCATCATTTTTTCATTCTTATGTCATTCAGAACCTGTATGATTGTAGAACACAAAATAAGATATTTTGAGAAATGTCTCAGTGGTTTTGTGTTCATACAATGAGGCTCAGTGTTTAAAATATCTTCTTTTGTGTTCTTCAGAAGAAAAAAACTCATACAGGTTTGGAATGACACAAGGGTAACTAAATGATAGAAATTTGGGGTGAACTGTCTCTTGGAGGTCTATAATTCTGTAGAATTACAGTACCACGAAGAATGACTAATTCTGTCTTGGAAAGATTTTTATGAGAAATGTAGTTGAAATATCTAGTTAAACTGTTCCTTTCCCAGAAGATAATTAATTTAATCTGATTGTGGTCTGGAATAATCTCTTCCATTTAAAAAAAACCCTATTTATTATTTGTTGTCCTCATGGGAAATGAAGACATGATTTCTCTTTAAAGCCATTAAAACATCTGTGAAGCGGTCACACTTGCCCTTTCTCCAGCAAGAGTCACAGTTGTGCTGATCAGGATCACATCCATGCTTAAGATGGTTTTTAAACCTTTTTTCACTGACCTTTCAAGTGTGTTTTATGTAAGACGAGAGCTGCTCTGCTTTTCTTTGCGGTACAGTGTTTACAACTCTTAGCTACGTTTTGGAAAAATGCTTAAGTTTATTTACAATATGTACAAACTGTTTATGTTACCATTTCTTCGTGTCTCGAGAAGAACAGGGATAAATATTAATGCCTCTGCAAATATCTATGCAAACCTTATTCCACAGTCGCTTAGATGTGCTAAGTTTGTTTAAAGTCCCCATGAAATCATAATAAAAGTGTTTTTGGTTTTCAGTATGAATATGTTATATAAACTATTGTGCTCCAAACATTGACAAAATTTAGAAGATATAAGCATTAAAATGTACAGATTAACCAAATGGACCTTTATGAAAACAAACATTTTTATGACATCTCTCTGGAATTCGTAACTATTTTACGAGGTGGCTAATTTGCATGAATTCACTTGTTGTTAATCGTACAAAAACATAAGATTACTAGAAAAAAAGCAATAATGAAGCCCGGCCGCTAAATCTAATGTCACTGGCGCATAATTTTACTAATGAGATCGTACGACTTCATATCAATTGGCCAAAGTTAGCCACCTAGTAAAATAGTTAAGTTTTTGCCGTAAGATTGTGTTGTTATTTGTGCTACTCATCAGGCTGTGAGGCAAACAAAACAATATTTGATATTTTAAAAGAGGGAGGAGTCACTCAATATACCACGCCCTAACTTCCTGTTTCATCATACAAAGCTGCACATTTCAAGACACCAAGCTGGTGTCGCCGCTTACGTCATTGAGGTTGTCTCATTTCAGACGTAATCATTGCAGTTTTATTCTTACCTTGAAATGTAATTCTTGCTTTTCTGAATAATACCGTTAATAATTAACCTCGATGACGTATGCACCGGACAAATGTGAATTGAGATGCAGCTTTCAAGTGTCTTGCTTTTCAGTTTCTAGTGTTGCGGTTGGTTGCCATGCAGTTGCTAAGGTGTTTCTGTTTTTAGTCTGCTGTCATTCAACCCCAAGTGACGATATTCTGGTTTCTTGTGTGTCTCAGGTTTTTTGTAATGTAAATTACAGTGTAATGTTTGCTTTGCTTTGGTATTCAATCTCAACTCTTGGTGCAACTTTAAACATTCCTCAAATAACCCGTATGAGTAAACTTATGTGATGGAACATGTTTAATCTCTCTCTCGCTGTTCTTAATCATAACAAAAGAAACACTTTTCAGCACGTCAAAAAACCTAACAATGAAGTTGAAAGACTTTAGTTTGTTCATGTGATAACGGCTGTTGAGATTTGGAGAATACACACACCAACGACTGTAGAAAGACATTAAATCCTGCCGTCAGTCCGCTCTGACACTATCTGATCCATGCCAGCGCTGTGGCTAAGTAAACAGAAAAATGTGTTTGTCTTACACTCGGAGAGAATAGTGCTCATGTCCTCTGTAGCTCTGACATTTCGTCGTGGTGCTGGCTTCCTTGTTGTGCTTGATGATGAAGGTGAATGGAGTGTTATGGGTGGTGGAGGTAAAGATGATGAAAGCCCTAAGTTCTTTGGGTAGGAATGCCCATTGGGTAACGTGGTTCTCATAAGCAAGAGGAAAAACGAGGCACCCAATAGGATAAAGGTAAGGGCGACCTCTTTCCATGCCCTCATCTTAGAACAGCGTGGAGCATTGAAACACTGAAACAAACAAACACATGATCAAAATTGTACTTTCTGACTGATGAAATGGCTCATAGCTGTAAGAATATACACGTCTGCTGTTAATTTGAAAAGAAAACAATCTCCAAATCTTTTGTTATCGACCTAAAATGAGTAGTTCACTTTCAAAATAAATTTGCATGATCATTTACTCACCCCCATGTCATCCAAGATGTTTATGTATTTGTTTCTTTAGTCGAAAACGTATTACGTGAAGTCATGAACGCGCTTCGCAGAACAGAGCAAGGCAAGCATTTGTGTTTATAAAGCATATAGGCAAAATTTCTTTTGTGAAAATGACCAATCGTTTTGCTAGATAAGACCTTAATTTGTTGTCTGGTATCGTTTAAAGCCCTTTGAAGCTGTAATTTTGACTTTCACCATTTGGAGTCCATTGAAGTCCATTATATGGAGAATAATCCTGTAATATTTTCATTAAAACCCTTATTTTCTTTTCAACTAAAGAAAAAAAACCCTTGGATGACATGGAAATTATCATGAAAAATTATTTTGAAAGTGAACTTTGAAAGGTCTTGCGATCTTTTAGTGTTTTGGCACATAATTAAATTCTGACATTTGAAAAGCATAATAAAATAAAGTGGAATACAAAAATATGACCCAGAGTATGCTAAATACAGAAAATGTTATGGCTCAGAGAGCAATTGTTGAAAAGCAGGAAGAGTATGGAGGTGTAAAATGAATGTAGAATGTAGAGGTCAAATAATCTTGTTTGGGTAAATTTGATGGGAAATGTTTGAGTTCATATTGAGATCTTCAATAATATTGACTTTTGATCACAGACTTGACAAATCTGAGCTCAGTTTGACACTACTCTAGTGGAGTACAACTCTAATGGAGACATTAGTGAGATTTCTGTCTCTTTTTCTCAGGATAAATATCAGAGATGCAGATTAGACTTCAGCACAATTTGTTCTTCTTTTAATCTCACTAATGTGCCGGATAAATAATTGAGATAGTAAAGAGATTTCGTATGTGATTTTTTCTTAAAAGAATTGACCTGAGTATCACTCTATCAGTAGTAAAAATGTGTTGAAAAGCATTAGTTGGTGATCTGTTAATACAGTGAATGTTCAGGTATGCATGTTTATGTAACTATGCAGCGTAGCAAACAGGTCTTAGAAGGAAACTTGTGGATGTTTATTTTAAATACAGCTTTCCAGAGATTTTATCAGCGGGTGAAAGATTCCTTCACGTTTATTGAAAGCTTCTAGTGAACTGAACAAGAGTTCCCAAGAACGTTTTGAGGTTTAGCCATAATTTACTCCCCCTCATTGTTCTGAACCCCTATTTATTTTTTCTTAGAAACACAAAATAAGAAGGCTTGAATTTCTACTTTCTGCACAACAAATGTGTTCGATCTGTTAAACAGCCAAGAACGCACCATAAAAGTTTCATAAAAAGTTCCAGGGGGACAAAGAATCGAACCCAGGGGTCGTACAGTATGCACTATGATTGTGTTTTAGTGTCCTTTGGGTGTCCACATTTGTTGTGTAATGGCTGGAATACACTACAAGACTGTCAACTAGACATCCTACACTTGCAGACTTTTTGAAAGTTTCAGACAGAAACGCTCATCAAATCTGCAGACTGGCACAGACTTTCTGAAACAAGTCCAAACTGAAGATCTGGGTAAAGTCTGAACAAAAGTCTTGTAGTGTATTTTTGCCTTAAGCAGAGCAGCTCAGCGCCTTCTTTTTGGAGGAACTATTCTTTAAAGATTGAAGCGTGCAAATTATATGCACTTATGAGCTGTACTTTCTGTGGTCTAAATAGCATATTTGGCATACTTGGCAGAGCGCATTGACCTCTGCGTGGCCTAATACTCTTAAGTATAGTACAATACAAGCTAAAGAATAACTGTCTGGGAAACCGTTTGCGCGATATGAATACATTGAGGTTCTCTGTCTCAGGGTGCGAACGCCTCTACTTATTGTCTTCTCTTCCTAATTGAACCGTCATCTTTATGAAGGTGTGGAACATCCGCCAGGGTGGAGACCCGACATCAATGTACACAAGCAAGTCCAAACGATTAGTCTTATATTTCCTGAGGGGGAAGCTTTGTGTGCTGAGATGTTCCAGTCAATGGGAGCAGATTTGTTATGGTAAACAGATCTCCATCACTCTTGACATGACGGGGCGGAGTTAACAGAAAGCAGGTAATCGCTCACTAATATGCAGGCCCGGACGCAATCGACTAACATTTTCTGAATTTTTTCCACGCTGATGCAGAAGTCGAGATTAGTGGGCTATTATTGGTCACTGAAATATTTATAAAGATATGTCATTAATATTTCATATTGGGGGTGAGACGATGCACTCGGCTCACAAATGCAACACGTCATACTGGGTTCATGCAAATGTTATGTTATATACAGGACGTGTGCACATATTTTTCTTTCACCCTCTAGTTCACCCTCAATTTCCTCTAGTTTTTTGCATTTAAGCATATTTTTTCCTGATTGAAAGTCATTTTTCTTCACTTGCTACTGTTTTACACAGTGGGAAACTAGGGGGAAACTCTTGCACGGGTCAGGAAATGGCAGATGGGTTATGTCTAAGGACAAAAACAGACAGGGTGCTGGAAATGTTATGCCAGACTGGTCGTAATGGTTCATGTGGGACTAGGGTGACCACCCGTCCTGCACAGCATTTTCATATTGAGCAAATATCCCACATTTTCATCAGTCTGTTGGATTAGCTGTAAAACACGTTATTTAACCCGAAACGCACACGAGACGCTTGTTTGCGCTATTATTTATTTAACTTTTTAACAGCGCTGTGTCAAAAGCAGCAACCCTGTGCACACCAGTGTCCAATGAGCTCATACAAACGCAACTATTTATTTTTAAGCATGACTTCTATCCAATAGATGAGTAGACGTGAATTCGGTCATCAAGAGGCTGCGACATCCGTCAATCAAACTGTAGATCGGGTGGCATCCCTATCACGTCAAATTACAGAGTAAGTCACTAAAACATCCTAAACTGTGTGGATTCGAAACTGAGTTTAAAGGATGTGGTTAGCGTATTAAAATGAAAATGATAAGAAAATAATGAAATGCATTAACAAGGCATTTTAAAAGAGAAACTCTTTTTCAAAATTTGTCTGTTCTTTAATTTTTCACTGGTGTCCCACATTGTCCCAAACAAACGTATTACCTGTCCCACGTATGGTTTGTTGGGGGGTGGTCTTAACGGGTCATGTGGGGCAGGGGCAAGGGTTTTATACATGGGGTGGCAAAGGGGGACAAGAGCACAAATAAGGGGAGGCGAGACCTGAACGTAAACGTTTTAATTTTCGCAGTTGCATTGTCAGGAATTAATTTAATAATATTATTGATCCTTATTACAGTTTGATCAGATCATTTTTTCTGATCAGCAAAAAAAGCGTAAATCTTTTCATTTAACTTTTGCCTGTTTTTGCCAACATTAAAATGCAGAGGGTTTAAGTGATGATTATGATGATGACTTATTTCTTTGTACAATAATAAAGGAATAAATAGTTTCAACATAAAAATCGTTTAAGGAGAAGGGGAATTCTCCCCTTAGAGGTCTTGTACGTGTCAAAGCAGTTTTACAAAGGTCACAAAATAGTGCCTTAAACACTCTCCAGTAAACATGTCATAGACTGTGTGAAACATTATAGTCTCATATCTGTTTCTCAGCGCAATTCAATCCAAACTTGTTATATTGTTGGTTGAAAGACAACTGCAGAAACTTGATGTAACTACTTAGTTTATTGATGATCAAAGTTGTTTAAACAGTTTTGATAAGTGAATGTGATCTGAAAGTGAAATCCTGATAGAAAATTTTTATTTATCTTCCAGGCTACATCATATGTATAAAACCAGACACATTTATAAAGAATTAGTATAATTATATACACAAACGTGCAGTCAAGTAAATCTGCTCTGTTTATGACAGACGGATCTCTCGAGATTGGATTGACAGATGTAGTCTTCACTTTCTAGCATGCTCAAAGAGCATTTCTGCTGCGGCTCTTTCTTGTCCAGCAGCACACACTTTGTTTATTTTAAATGCATTTATTTATCTTAAACGTACAGTACACGTTATGGCCTCATTTGTGTGACGAATTAGCGGCTAACAGGGTTAGCGCTACACAACACTAGTACTTTACAATTTGCCTTACGCAGTGGTTTAAATAGAAAAGAGAAAGAGATCGCATTTAGAATGGTCTTTCCATATGACGGATAAACTTTGCAGTTAATCCGCGAGTCACAAGCTTTTATTGTAACAGTAGGCAGGTTTTATCTACCACTATTGCTTTGGTATATTTAATGCATGGAGATTTACATTCTCACCTACATGTCTCTGGAGAAAGCATTTTTCTTTAGACTCAGCTGCAGTTATACTGCAGCTCCTGCCTGAGGATATATGCTGTGGCTGCTCAATCGCCGACAGACACTCGTCTCTAATAGAATATTAGCAATTTGCGATTCTCTGTACACTGAATCCCAAAACGATTTGTACATTATATTAGGACCCAAGTCATGACTTTATGGTCAGTGTTGGGGTGGCAAAGTGCCACCCCAACGGTGCCACCCCTGTGTACACGCCACTGGTGAGATGGGCAAACAAACCTTGGTTGCTGTATTTCAGGACTTATTTGAAGTAATATATATAAAACATAACATTCGCAGTATAGTGAAGTTTGCCTGAAATGCAGGTTAAATGTTTTCTATATTTATAATGTGGTAATGTCTTTCATTGGATAATTAGTTATAATAAAAGTTGCATTACCTCATTCGACTTAATTACTTATTTTAGTTGGAGTTTGATGGATGAAACCAGAAGATAACACTGCTTGCAGCGTCAGTGCGAAACAATGGTTTCATTCAATGCAACACTGGAGTTAAAAATAAAAGACTCAAAACCATAAAACTGATGTTTAATAATAGATTGCATAAGCTACATTCAAAGCCCTTGCTGCTTTTTTGTATTAATGTGTTAAGTTATAAAGTTAGGAGAATTAATATTATTAGTTTTTTGAAAGTGGTTTTATTGGGATTTTTTTTGTTAATACATTTATTTACTCATTGAAATTATTTCCTCCATAATAATAATATATAATTGCTGGATTTATTCTTGAATAGGCCACTTAATGCACATCACGTTTTTTTGTACTTCTTCGCCTGCTTAAGGTGTTACTACACCGGTTTATAGGGTTTTCTGCACATTGCTGGACTAAATCATAAAATCATCAGAAGTCTAAGAACACATTCTTCCTTACCTTGACATTTTATTGGAAACCCACCGAAATCCAGACAGCCCAAATGCGTTCAGACATATAGGAGCACACAGTTATAGCAATAAGCTTTCCTGATACTGCTGCGCTTTGTGAAGGCTCGTATCCATTAACACTTCTGAGTCATTCCTCTAATCACTGGACTAATAATCAAACAACGATTTGAGTTTTCAGAGACGGATGTTTGATTTATTGCCCTGTCGAGGTGAATCGCTGCCATCCGTGTGGATTATGAAACGTGTTCTATACTCACTATTGAGTTTGACAGTTGCAGCGCGTGTGATGAATGACGGATAGTTGTTATATTATGACGCCAGGGATGATTCATTGATGTTTTAAGTGTTAGGTCTACCTCTTAATTTTGATTTATTTATTTTGAACTCCACTGATCGGATTGGACGGGTGTTATGAAGCACGCCCTGAGTTAGACTGCAGAAACTATTACTACTATCTTTCCTAAATGTCATAAATATATGTGAGTGATGCTTGCCTCATACAAAATTATATTAGGATGTTGTGGGCTCTTGCCAGAATGCTACAATGAGGTTGCTATTGTGATCTGAATGGTTTTAGTGTGTTGCTAAGGTGTTTAAAGTGGATAATGTGAGATCAATGTTATACTTAGGTTAGGGGGCAGGTTTATGATCAATAATAATGAGATTTGCCTTCAAATGAGTTCTCCTTTTGACATAAATTATTGAGCTGTATCCGTTTTTACTAGGGCTGTGCATTTAAAGCATTAATTATAATTAGAAGTATAAAAACATAAACGCAATAAAAAATGTATACATCCACCTCGCCCCAAACATAAGTGGGTCATTCTACATTTCATACAGTTGACTGGTGACAAATACGATGCTCATGCTGGTCACAACTTACTGCGTGATATAACATACAGAATACTCTCAGAAAGAACCTAAAATTAAAATGATCTGCGCAAAAAGTTACCTAAATGTACCCTGAATGAGATTTCGTCTCATATTTCTTTAGTAATGCAATTACACAAGCGCAATTTCGTAACAGTGCTGTTTTTGTCCAGAAAACGAATAAAAAATGTTTTATACAACAGTTAAAGGTCCAGTCAGTAATATGTACCGGCGAGGTTGCGAATTGCAACCAACCGCTCACTCCACCCATCTCCCATCCTTTCGAAACACTATGACGGCTCTAGAGATGGGAATTTTGATTCATTTGAGTGATTCGTTCTTTTTCAGTTAGTTCACCAAAATGATTCGTTCAGACTCATTCAGTTTATTCGTCATATATTACATATGCCAGAAGGTGGCGAAAATTAGTGTCGTATGTAGTACAAGTCATTTTAATAACGTGTTTTTATAACCGTAATGTATATTTTGCTACAATATATCATAATCTGTATTGACCGATGAACATGGTTTCTCTAATTCATTCGGTCAGCAGCTTCTCGTTCACGAACGAGATGTCTGTTCGTATGTCAGATGACTGACTAGTTCAGTGAAGAGGCGTATTTACTCATTAGCTCGGACTAATGATAGCGTTTAAACATCCTGCACTTAGGGACTATTGGCTCATGCTCAGTCTTTCACAGCAGGACAGTGATACCAGAATCGGGTGCAGATTAAATGTGCATGACGTCACTGATTTCTCATATTTAATCAAAGCGACACGCAAACAACAGCAGTGTAAGCATAAACAAACTATTTGTGTGCGTTAGCATGTCATGAATGTGTCATAAACTTGAATTGTTGTAAATATAAATACGTACGTATTTATATATAAATACATGCTTATAACAAACAATATTATACTTTCATTAGGAACAATTACGTTTTACTACAAACCACAGTTAGATCATCATATTTGTTAAATAGTACTTTTAGGTTTTTGTAATGTACCTATCGTTTAAGCATTATATTTACAGTACAACCATTTGGATTGGCATGGTAAGAAGACAAAGTACAAGTTCATGAATGACACGTTCAGACTCAAAACACCGGCTATTTCTTAAGAATGTTAGTAACCAAACTCTTTTGGTCTTTAATTATAATAATTTAGCTTCTGAAAAAAACTAATTCATGTTTTAGCTTCTGAACATCTGAAGCTACTTTTGATATTATTCTCATTATGGCTTTAAATGATAATTTGGCCCCAAACGTGATGTGTGATTAAGTTGCGATTAATTAGATTAATTAATCGCAACATCATGTGATTATTTGGATTAAACATTCTCACGAATTGCCTCACAGCTCTAGTTTTACAAGTTTTGTTGAATATTCAAGTTACTTCTGCACTAAAGGTTTAAATAAGGAAACGCAACCAAGGCTTTTCCTGGAAGTGCATGTTTGTGTCATTATCCTTTCGAGCATCGCAACCTAAATCAGATCACATCTTATCAGACAAGACAGATTGTTTAGCAAGAAATTCCATGTTATCATGTCGTCTGTCTTGTGAACTGTGACAGATACTTTGAAGAAGTGGGCGTCTCTTTAATGTGCAGTATGACAGGATGGAATATTTGAGAATAAACAGACATTGTGTCATTTGGCATCACAACAGCTATTGATGCCAGCTTTAGTCGTTCTGCCAGTCCAGTGCCCCGCTCTGTTACAAATATTAGTGTTTACCACATCATTAAATGTAATTAGGGACGGATTCTATGGCGTGCAAATGTAGAAGCGTGACAGCCGGTATTTTGTTATAGCTGCAGATATATATTTGTATGGCTATTAATGGTTAGTTAATACTACATTTTGTTACACTGTACTTGTATATGTGTAATGACAATAAAGTTGAATCTAATCTAATCTAATCTAATGGGAAGAACGGCTCGACATTATTTACAGGTCAAACAGAGAGAAAAGTTAAAGAGTAAATATTTATTGCAAACATTACTGTATTATCATCATATATACTATTACTGTGCTACAATATTTTGTTCATACATTGTACTTCTATTTCTGGTTAAATTGCAATCAAATGCTTATGCTTAAGGTGAAGCCATAGATAAAGTGTAAGAACCTATAGACGGCTGTCATTAAAACATTAGTGGTCTGTGTGGGGGTCTTATACTGGTTTGGTCCATCATGGACAGGTAAACTGTGTATGGTTGACAGAAGGGGGTCGGGAACACACTCTTAAGATCAGGCAGGGATTAGCCCTAATGCGGCTTGCTTTATCTGGCCTCACGTGGGTTAACACCTGGGATTGGCTCCCGGGTGTGGAAACAGCCGTCCCGGCTAAACTTACTGTCGTCTGATCAATTGGATTCACTCACACGCTGGCCCTATGAACAATACTCACACTCGATACTCACACCAAATACACAAATACTGAAGAACAATCACAGCTTCACATAAGATAAGGATTTGTTGTAATGACCTGCACAGCTATACCATATAGACTGTACTGTATATACAGCTGTACCTGGTATAAAATCTATACACACAGCATCTGAACACACACAACCCTGCTTGATATAGAATCTAAACAGACAGATCTATAGTTGATACAGAATCTATATATACATACTGTAGTTATGCATGATATAGAACCTGTATACGCACAGCTAGGGTTGATATAGAATCAACACAGACACAGCTATGGTTTGTTTTTTATTTAAGCCATAAAAAAAATACAACTAACCGACACAATAAAACTACAATATAAACATAACAAAACAAAAACCGTAAAAAACTCTATTTTTCATCATATACACAGCTTTGGTTGATATAGAATATATGCAGACACAGCTATGGCTGATATAGAATATTTATACACATAGCAATGGCTGTTATAGAATCTACATACAGTACATATAGCTATAATCTATATATACATATCTATGTATGATATAGAATCTAAACGCACATCGCTACGTTTAATGGAATATATAGACTAGCATGCTTAAAGAATCCATACAGACACAACCATGTATATAATAGAATCTACACACACACACTTCTGTGCTATTTATATAGGCTACACACTTATGCTTAATGTAGAATCTATACACAACCATGCTTGATGTATAATGTATACACTGGCATAGAAAAATTTGTCACAATTTTCCCCAATAATCTTCACATTTTCAGTCATTGATATTCCAATTTTTTTTTTAATGTTTCAGTACACAAAGCACCTGTGTATTCGCTTGCTGAGGTGTTTGTCATTTTGTAGTGTTTTATAGGAAGTGTTGCTTGTATTCTGGGCTTTAAAATAGTTATTCGTTTCACGTTTGCTTCTGAAGTTAACTTCGGAACAAGAATTTGCGCTACACGACTGCCTGCAGCATCTTCACACATGGACAAAACTTACTACGGAAGTTGAAGGGTTATTTATCTGCAATCATGAGATTTGCGTAGTAGTCACGCTTTGTGCACTTCAACGTCCTTTATGTCCACTTCGCAGGGCTTTTACAGGCGAATTGAACATACCTCTGAAGCGATAAGATGTACACGGATGTACACTCAAAATCAGAATGCTAGGTGGGTAAAGAGTAGTGAACGAATGTAGGGAATGATTTGTGTACTCAGAATTCGGACAACACTACAAAATGGCCGACAGTGAACTTTATAGGAGATGAGGCGAATTCAGACACAGCCTTACTCTCTTGGCGCAAAAGATGCTACGCACAACATGTGACATAATTAAACCCATAATTTTGAAAACAGCGAGGAGCACGGATTGTTCGATCAAGCAGAGTAACAAATCAAAAATTCCTTCGTTTTTATTTTTATTTCGAGCAATCAAAAATCTGAGGGGGCTGTACATGTAAATGTAGCCTCTTGGCTACGCTACTCGTTTGGCCGTTGCATTGTACAAAAACCTAAAAATATTAAATATTTACTTTGTGTTAAAATTTTAAGTTTTTGAACATGTTTTAACTTGCATTAAAGCTATGAAACATGCCTCCGTACATTTGGTTGATGCTCCTTTGTTTAAAACAAAGTGTGTTGCGGGGTTGGCGTTTACAGATGTCCTGCGTAATAATTTTCATTGAACTTCATCTTGGTAAAAACGAGAATGTCACAACGCATCCGTGTCGCATCTGCGTTTCTCACATTGTGAGCATGATCGTCGTGTATACAGTATATTTAAAACGACGAACTTGAGCTGAGATGCTGTAACTTGCTAGGAGGAGTAAAGTGCTGACAAGCTGCATTTACACTTGTACAGTTTCGTCTGGAATGCGTCGTAACCCCCTCCTGAAGTGGTCTGACAGATAGGAATTAAATCCGTCTCGAAAGTGTTTTTCGGAAGGGTTTAATACCTGGTCTTTTCACGATGTGATAGATAGATTGGTTAATGTTAAACGGAGAAAAAAATCTGTTATTCACCTGTTAAATGCAATTACAAATAAGCGCTGCTGTTCAGAACGATTAAACTTGATTTCGTTTTTGTTTTCCTTTTTTTTCCGGCTCAAACTTCGTTCGTTTTATGTTCCTTGAAACGGTTCATAGTCCTGCTTGTACTCCTTGTTGTACAGTAGCAATGTATAGCTGTGCTTTATTTAAACAGAATCGACACAGCCAGCTTATTAACGTTTGGTTTTATTAGCTGATCTATATATAACATATCTGACTGCGGCAGCATAACCAGAATGCATACAGAACATTCAAGATCATAGTGTACGGTATGGAAATGGATTGTGTCACACCTTCGTGTGTTTGTAGGTGCGCAAGATTTCTGTGGCAACCGACACATTATGCTGACTAATGCACATCAGGCTAATAATTTACAGACACTCATACAACCAAATATCTAATGATGTTAGCATGACTAATGCTTTGTTTATACGTTGTGCAACAAAAGTGGGTCAAACATAATTCTGGCTGATTTATTTCAGTTTTTAGTGCTACAGACCCTGTTTAATACAGTTATTATATTGACTGCTAAGTATCATGACAGTCCCATCTTTGGTCTGCTGACCCTTAATATGGAACGCAGACCAAACATGATATCACATTTAGGCTCATTTTCAAAATGCGTCGAGTGAATCTGTTAGCATCTTGCACTCGGGAATCACACGCTTACTGTCAGTCAGCAGCTGTGAAAGGCATTTAGTTTGTGTGTTTGGAGGTTGGCCAGTGCATGTGTGGAAGCTATGTATGAAATGCAACAGCTGTCACACACTGAACCTGTGCAATCTGACCATAACCCTGAACGATGCTTGCCAGTATGAAGATGATGCTTTAGCTCACAGCATCACAAGATCCTAACATCTTGGCGTATAGAGGTGAGCCTTCTATAGTAAGAAGTGTTACAGTGGTGATAGACGAAACTATATAGAATATATTGTTACAGTCTCGTATAAATACAGCTTAATTGAATTAAGCCAATACGTTTTTGAAGTCCTTGTGAATTCAATGTTTACATGGATTTAAAGGGATCGTTTTCCTGCATCTGTTTTCTGCAGAACAGCAAAGAAGATATATGTATACAAACAACACTGAACGCCATTGACTTCCATTGTATGAACACTGAGCCGTTTCTCAAAATATCTTCTTCTGTGTTCCACTGAAGAAAGAGTAACATGGAGATTTACAACCACATACGGGTGAATAAATGATGACAAAATGTATATTGTTGTGCAAAGCATCCTTTAAGGAGATCTATAAACTAGTATGCTCCAAAACATTGACAAAATTCACATTTAGAAGAATTACAAGAATTCATCTTCCATTGCGGATCAACAATTGTCATGCCATCATTCTGTTTAGCTTTTCATCAGATTCCAGACGGCAAGGTAGGCTAAAGTCTATTAGCCGTTTTAAAAGGGGGAGGAGCCAGTCAGTATGCCCCACCCCGACCTCCTGAAATATTGAATTATATTACGATTCTGCCAAGTGTTTTCTATCAAATCGTTTTTGTTTGTTTTATGGCACTCTGCCCACTCTGTATCTTTACAGCCATGAAGTGGACAGTTTAGTTTAGCGAGTTGGATTTGTGGCTCCGTTGAGGATTTCCTACAGTGGGAATGCAATATCAGTGTCTACACTTCCAAGGTTAGGACAGGCATCTCACCCGTGCTGCGTGTTTCAGAGTTGTGTTTCCGGCCGTCTCTCACCCCACTTATTTTTCTTGTGGCTGGCAGTAAAAATGTGTAGGGAAAGCCTGAAACATCTGACAGGCATAAAATTCCAGATGCACCAGGGATGTGTGCATGTGTATTTCGTGACTGATAGCTGATAAGGACGTGACCTTTATGTATCTCGCATTGGTCAGCGTGTACTGTAACGTTTTTAAGATCTGCAAAGATGTTTTTCGTGTGTTATTCATGATCAGAAATCGATAACCATAATTTGTTGTAATGCGTAATTTAACGGTCCGGATGTCCTGCCCTGACATGAAAAGAGCAAGGACAATTTTATTGCTCAGATGTTGCTTTTTCGTAGCTCTAGATGTTTGATGGAGTCCTCTCTGTTTTGTTTTGAGTCTCAACTTAGTCTCAGATGTCTCTCATAAAACACAAAATGTGTATGCATGAAGAATATGGAGGTGTAAAATGAATGTAGATTCAATAATATTGATTTGACAAATCTGAGCTCAGTTTGTGACATTTCTGACTCTTTTCTCAGCAGAAATGTCTGAGACACAATTCACAATTGAGACTTACGCAAAAGTTTCCATATGCTCCTTTGAATCTCATTAATGTCCAGGAGAAATAATTGAGATATTAAAGAGATCACATCTCTTTTGCCATATTTGCGTGTTGCAGAGAGAAGTCTATATTTTGGTAAGCCTGGCGCTGTTGTTCGTGATGGTATTTTAAAAGTCCTGATGATTAAGGACTGGCACAGTTCAATGCAACTTTCTCAGAGCGTGTCATAGCAGGACGGAAAAGAAAAACAAACCCACCCATCCAAGCTCATCTGTCTGAATAAGGAATGTGTCAAAGCGCTGTGTGGTTTTGTGTGGATGGTGCTTGCACCTGCGGGCCTGAGCATCGGTTTTGCTGCGAAATGGACTTTCAGCGGACTTAGCGCAGGTAACAGGAGTTGAAAGGCTCAAGTGAATTTCAGCTTAACACGCCGTGACTTTGCTACCCCAAAATGCACCAGATCCCATTGACGACTGTGATTGGGTCATTATTAATTTTAATCTCTTTATAATATATAAAACCAGCTATTTTACTGCGTTAAATATGATTCGAATTGGTCAATAAGAATCAATGTTGTTATGATTACACAATATCGCACGGGAGGATTAACATACGTCATCTACGATGGATTGTCATTAGAGGGTGGAAGTGGTTTTTCAGATTTGAACTAAAGATTATGAGGGCACTGGATTTTTTAAAAGAGAATGATCCACATTGATAAACTATTTACAATAAACGCTGCAATACTTTGTGAAAAAATAGGCATTGTAATTTTTATTTCACTGGGACTGTAAAGGAGAAGTTCACTTCAAAATTTGCCCACATTGACTTTCCATAGTAGGAATGAAAATGACTATTGAAACAGAATGGGTAGGATTTTGAAGTGAACTAATCCTTTTAAAGATGTTATATTGGAGTTTATCCAAGTGTCATTACAACACAAAATCTGTTTAGTGTTTTTTTTGTTTCACATCTATTGAATCTGATAAAGACATTCAAGACAACACATGTGTATCTTCAAACCAGCTCGCACATTGGTGCTTCTTGAATCTGCGGTGATCTGCAATATTTAACACCCTGACTGTAAGTAGCAGCTTACGTTAACAAAAGAAGATTCTTACCAAGTGGCCCGCTAAGCCAGACTTATCGGGGTTGGCGTTGCGTTGGGTCGACCTCAGGCAACAGGAGGGGAGAGCAAATCCCTCATGGCGAGCGGAGAGCCGGGGTTGAAGACGATAGCTTGTGCTGTCTTTCCACACGGTATATCCATGTAATCGGCAGAAGAGCCTTGTGCGCTCTGAAGGGCTGGGCTGGGGTTTGTTAGGATGGATGTTAAGTATTAGAGCAGTATCCTAGAGATTCCTTCTCATGGTGACGTATCCTCCGGGCTTTCCGATAAGTTTACATCACAGTGTTTTCCGGCCCCTCTGGAGGTGGGCTGGGAGTTTCCTCATCCTTTGACATATTCGGTTATGTAAGCCGGAGGTTCTGCGATTAAAATCAGTTTTTGAAATGAACGGGCGGCAGGGTAGGTTTTGGTGATTTTTGTCCGGTTCTAGGATTTCAGACCTGAAACAGAAATAAATTGGCATTGATTGTGTTTATGGGAAAGCAGGTGGAATATTAGTTAGCTTTGCTCCACAATCTTGCGATACAATTACAACTGTATTTTGGATGTATCTTAGTCTTAGCCTGTTTTATAACATTAAATGCATCCAATCCATGTTTAATGAGAATGAGTTGATGCATAACGTACATTAAAGGGACAGTTCAATATACATACAGGGACATGTGTCATGACAAACCTGTGCGACTTTGTTTCTTCTGCAGAGCACAAAAGAAGATATTTTGAAGAACGTCAATACTCCACTGTATGGACACAAAACCACGGAGACATTTCTCAAAATATCTTCTTTTGTGTCACGCAAATGATGACAAATGATGACTTTTGTGAACAAATGATGACAGACTTTTTTTTATCTTGGTTCACTTTAATACATGCGATTTTAAACTTTTTTTCATCTATTTTAATGATCAAAGTTCAAGTAAGAAAGCAAGTGACCGGTATCAACTTGATAATTGGCGAACGGTTGTTAGTGAAAACCGGTATTGCGCAATAATTCAGTCTGTACATCCCTGGTAATGTACAATGTATTATCCTGTATGTGGATGTGCTGTGTTTTACAGTATCGTGTTATTCAGCAACAGACTCTTCGAGGATCAATAGTAAGTCGAGTCTCCCATGAGAATCATTTTTTTAGAGGATTATAAATCAGCCAGTTAGAATGCATGCAAAGCTGCCAACGTTATACTATAATGAAACGGTTTTGAAACCTCGTGTCGAGCGGAGCCAGCGATTTTTAGTGTCCTGTTACTAAGATAAACCTTTAAGGTTCTTAATTCCTTCCAGATCTCCAGCCTCATCTGCTGTAGTGATCTTCAATTTAGACCAAAAAGGTGACACATTTGTTCCATTTTATTCTTCAATTCATGTTCATGTCCATACAATTGTTGTCCTCCTTTTCCTCTTAATTTCTTTAATTTAAACCTTAACTGTACCGAACCCAAAAACATTTAAAACACATCACAATGGGGACGTCTCAAAATGACAAGGTACTTAAACAGACTTCCAAGTTCATTCCCTCTGCACTTACCATGTGCCATTAGAAGTTTACAGGCTATCCAAATCCTGCCTGGGTTTCTCTTCATGCGCAGAGCCTTTCCGAACGTAAGATCCCTTGCTGTGTTTATGGCGATGTTTGAGAGCAGGAGTTTGCGTGTGTATGTTTTAGGGGTGTGTGTATGGAGAACTCCCCTCAGTCTCTGTCAATCACTCCTCCCTGCGTCTCAGACTCCTCCTCTGATCTTGACTGGCTCAGATTACTACTCAGATTAAGTCAGGGATCTTCCTCTCTCTCCAGTGCAAGAAGATGCTCAAAACCAGGGCACAACGCAAGTCCTTTAAATACCCACTTAACGTGTGTGTATGCGTTGTAGCCTGGCTGAACATTTGCATGTTGGATCATGCGGTGTCGTCGAAATGAGACCTTTTATAAATGTTACAAATGAGAAAGGCAATTAAAATGATACATTCGTATGTATAAAAAACCAGTTTGCTATTAGTACAGTTTACTTGGCAGACTAAGTTTACATTAGTAGACTAAAAGCAAGTAAACTGTCATTCTAGTCTATATACTTAATATGAAATTTGACTATGACAGAAATAAATTGTTTTTGATCCTGACCAAAAGGTCTAAGAAAATTTGGCCTGTACTTGTACTTTAAATGTATCCTGATCAAAGGATTGCATTTGAGACCGTTTTCATTTCAATGAAGAGCTGGCGACTTCCGGCGACACAACGATGGCTACAGGAAGTGGGCATGTCTAGTGACGCGACAAAGTTGTGAATTGCTCAACTTTATGCAAATGAAAAGTCTTTCTGAAGCGACTACCAATAGGAGTACAGAAGCGGAGCCCACGTCATCCGTCTCTCGTCTGTTACTTCAGGATTTGTTTCAAAATTGTTGCTAGAGCAACTAAAGCTAGTAACGCATTCTAGCGACCTCGTAGCGAGAGACTAGCGAGAGACTAGCGACAGTCGCTGGCGGTCTGAACTAAAACTTTTAGTTTATACTAAAAAAGTATTGAGTTAATTTGTAGTATGGATGCTGTACAACAGATGTTCTTGATAGCTAGTTTATTGATATTAGTATATTTGACTCACATAATAAGTTACTTGAACTTAACTGAAATACACTTAGTAAAATGATATTGAAGTATACTATTAAATATAAGTGTAGGACTAAATCTTAAATTTCCGGTTTAGAGATGATTTACAACACTTACGAAGTGGGATTTGGATGACGACACTGCCATGGACCAATCACTCAATAGATTTTCTTATTTAAGATCATTCTTCGATACATTTACGTTGAATGGTGAAGTTAGTAAAAGGAGTTTATATTCAACACACATGACAATAAAGACTTTTCAAGAGAATATAGTATGATATAGACATTGGAAATTATGTGTAGATGTTGTTTTATTAATAAATGCTTTAAGCGAAGTGGTGGGGACACATTCGACTTCCCGTCCCACCTGCAATAATATGCAGGGGAGTATCGAATTTATGTGTGTATAATGTGGAATCTACGGTTCCATTGGTAAATCCTTCTGTCCAACACATGTCTCTGTCTCCTCAGCACCATCACAAGCCCCTAGTGGCAACTCCTTAGCACTTGAGAGACCTCTCGAGCTGTCTTAAATATTTAGGAAAGTAAGAGTGATTCTAAGCTTAAGATATTTGATAACTTGCTTTTATACTTAAGTTTGGAAAGAGTAAATTTCATGAATTCTCAACACTAAAAATTGTACGCTTGCTAACATTTTAGCTAAAATGTGATCATAAGCCATTTAACACTTCACATGCTGACATATACAGGCTATAGACGAAAGCAAGGTGCTTGTTACACCCATGAAGTTTATTGTATAGATAAACATTGACAAAATATTTGTCATTTTATTCTTGTGACGAAAATTACAATGTTCAAGAGAAAATATTTGAAAATGTAAGAAAACTTCCTGTAATTTATCTTAAGAACAATCTTATATTTTGTTGTAAGAACAGTTTTGTGAATCCGGCCCCAGTTAGTTATAGTTGTATGATAATGTTGGACTAGTAAAATGTATATAAAGTTCAAGATATCAATGATCTAAATGGTAAAAACAATTGAATGTAAAAAAAATGTTTAATCTGTAAATTGAACTAATTCATAACTTTTGACTCTCTATCGCCATTTCTTGAGTCATAACGTGTCGTGAAGTCCAATTACGTCAAAATGGCATTTCTCGTCGAGTTTTACACAACAGCTGGATTAAAAAAACATTATTATAATTTTACATTTGTGAATCTAACTTTTTCAACACTGATTGTTTACTCAATAACTGACTTTCTTAATATTTCAACCGATAAAAGTTATAGATTGATTGTACTAAATATAAGAGGAATACAAATAACTGAACATTAAGGCATTATAAAACCAGTTGCAATGGCTACATCGTTCTCTGTTTTCTCTATATTTTCTGTTTTAAAGTGTACATTTTCCCACAATGACAATCTCGGGTGTGATAAATCCTTTTGCAGATGCAACCTAAGAGAACCTGTAAGAGCTTGCTTCACCTGACCTGAGACGCTGGTAAGAATATCTTTTTGGCTCACTGTTTTGAAAAGCAGCATGGGGTTCTCCATGTGTTCCTCAGATAGAAAAGAGCTTGCCAACACATTTTTCTTCTTCAAATTGACGTCGCAAGTTTCTTAGTACAGTATCTTCAAATTTATAGCTGTTAAAGACCAAAGATGTGATCTGTCATAAAGAGAGAGAGAGAATGGGAGACTGAGCAGTGCTCTGTGGGGGATCGATATTCTTTTATAGACTCGGATTCATGGCCCCTCAGAAACGCAGCAGCTCTCCTAGTCCACTGTGTTAAAATCTGCTAATGTGAAGCAGATGGACGACCTTCAGAAGAAGGCATGGCACACTTAGCGCTCGCTTATAACCTTGTCAAGTGTGTTAAAAAACAGCATGCTGCTTAAAAAGCCTATGACGGTTTATTTAAAGGCGATGCGTGTTATTGTTTAGATAATATGTAACAGGACAGAGCTTCAAATCAGGTGGGAAAATATCACCTTTCAACCCTTTCATGTAAAAGAGTTCATAAATCTGCAAAGGGAAACGTGGAATAACATATTTCTTGTAGATTTGTTTAAAGAGTAATCAAGGGCTTCATTGAATTAAACCAAAAATTTTGTTAACCTTGAGTAAAAAAGTGGAACCTTATGTAGTATCTCTCTCTCTCTCTCTCTCTCTCTCTCTCTTGTTCAAAAACTTGCTCATTGTTATATATTTCAGTGGAAGCTACACTTCGTTTAAGCTTGTACACGTTTGGCAGATGGTCTTCTTCTGAACATCACGTCTGTTGAACAGAATTACTGAACCAAGACGAGATAAAGAGTAAAGAGTTCTTCACTGGAAGCCTTGACACAAGGTCACGAGATGACGGGTAGAGATTCCGATGTAAAACGTTCATGGGAAATCCTTAGTAAACGATCAGTTTTCTTTATAACGAAACTCACAGACCTCATAAAGTATTTAGATATAAAGTTGACGTTATGTAGCATTCACCAACCATTTTATTTACACAATGTGATACCTTTGTATGTATGAGATGAAATATTTTAGCATGTTTTTATCAGATTTTTTGCATTAGATGCACGAAATTATTTTATAAGAGTATGTCAATTTGATTTCATGTTGCCCTCCCAGCGGAGGATTTTATTGCTCAGATGTTGTTCTTTCACAGCTCGGGAGATTCGATGAAGGTCTCGGGTGCGTTTCATTTAAGTCTCATTCATTTAAGAAAATGGAAACAAATGTAACAATTGTTGAAACACACGAAGAGTCTAGAGGTGTAAATGAATGTAGATTGTAGAGGTCAAATAATCTGGATTTGGGTAAATTTGATGAGAAATGTTTGAGATCTTCGATAATATTGACTTTTGCAGGATGGACAAATCTGAGCTCAGTTTGACACATCGTGACATCTCTTCTCAAACTCTAATGCTGTTGTGACATTTCCAACTCTTTTCTCAGGAGAAATATACGAGACGCAGCTGAGACTGAAGCAAAGTGCACATTTCATTTTCCACCTCATTCTGAGTTTCCATCATTAATGTCTAAAAAAAGAGATATTACATTTTAGGATATCACTCTTTTTGTTGGTTTAAGTGTCGTTTAAAAATGTCACTGCATTTGATATTAAACCTTAGCAGACATCCAGAGAAATATAGCAGAAGCATTGATTTATGAAATATTGTGTATCGGTTCAGTCAGGTAATGCAGAAAAACCAAGCGACAAGAAGCAGACATGGCACTTCAAACATGTGTGTGTGTTGTCATCCTCATGCATGATAGAGAATGTATGACATTGCATCCTGTAGCTCGGTGAAAGAGCATGGTGTTAACAATGCCAAGGTCGTGGGTTCGATCCCAGGGGATTGCACATACGTTGAAACAAATGTATAGGATAATGCAACTTTTGAAATATTTGTATTAATAATTATCTTGAATTGATATGCAAACTTAGCATTTTTTTTATTTTGTCTTTGTTTGAAGTGCTTCTCAGAAAGTTTGTTTTTGTAGAAATGGTGTTGGTCAGATATTTCTCCCCGTTCTCCTCCTAGAAATGTCGCTAAGACAACCAGGATCTGTTTTCCTTCTCATCCCCCAATATGTGACACGGATAAATGTCGCCCATACGTCTTATATGTCTAATTATAGAAGTAAAACTGTGTTTCATGTTAACTTCTATTCGTACTGTACACACGTTTGCCAGTTGGCTTGATGCTGACATAAATTGAGGGTATGTTGAGAGTTTGATCAATGGTGGAACCGCTAATCTAGAACCACATGTATTTACATTAGAGACGTGGTTGCCTCGCCAGCATTCTGAGCACTTTGTTTATTTGTTCCATAGTATACAGTCAGACTTTCTCTCTTAGTCCTGACTTCGGCATTTCTGTTGCAGTGCGAGATCATTGGCTTTGTTATTGTAATGGAGATGTTTGACATATGTCCTGATCTGTTGTGTCTTCTATCTCCGGTGTTGGGCTCATTGTGTTTGTTTGTGCTGAACCTGCTGGTCCAGGTGAGACGGGGATGTTCATAGCGTGAAACAAGACTTTGGGCGTGCCGTACGGAAACCGGGCGTGCAAGAACCTTACAATAAAAAGAGGCCGTTAATAAGCATTACTTTCATTTATTTTTAGTTGTGTGTTATGTTAAAAAGACGTTAGTAAACACTTAAATGCCTCTTTTATTAATAGAGGAAGTACAGTAGAGCGGTTAATATATCCAACTATTGAGCTCAATGTTTTGGAAAGTCATCAGTCAACAGATGTAACATCTCAAAACAGAAAACCTGTCTAGCTTTTTTACCTTTCCATTTTTTTATAGGGTAGTAGAGACAAACAGGAAGCGAAGGGGTGGAGATGGCAGGATCGAAAATGGACCACGAGCCAGGACTCGAACTCAGGTCACCCGAGCACAGTTGCGTAACCTAGCTTTGAAGACAGGATTTTTAAATATAAAATCAAGATGAAAGAATTTGAAAGTGTGTTATGTTTAGAGGGAGATGCTCATCCTTTACATTACATACAGATGCTATTAATGTACTAGTAGTATACATGTAAGCGTAATATTCAATACTACTTTGGACTAATTGGCCCTCTTTTTAATTTATAAAACTGTACTTTGACGTTTATTAGTCAACTTTGAGTACACAACTAGTTTACATTCATACTGCTAACTGCAAACACTACTGTACAAGTGAATTTATGATGCGTTCACACCAAACGCGAATTTCCACGAAGAGCTCATTGACACGTCTGATCGTGTGAAGACACTCCCCGTTGTGCAATGTGCGCCATTTGCGCGAAAATTATAAACTATTCCTGTGAGTAATAAAGAGCGGGGAACGCAATTATTCTCTGGACTTTTGATAACACCTAGAATAACTAAATCCACCAAAGGGGGTCGAGCTTTCTCATACGTAGCACCTAAACTCTGGAATAGCCTTCATGATACTATTCGAGGATCAGACACACTTGCCCAATTTAAATCTAGATTAAAGACACATCTTTTCAGCCAAGCATTCACTTAATACAAAATATGCTAAATAAACCACCGGGAGACTGTATTTACTAGATATAATTTACTAGAATTATCCTGCTTGTTCTATAAACACCATGTACTGTGCAGAGTAGAATTGAATTGGCATTTGGTGTGCACACAGCATTATAGATATACCAATAGTTTACCTGTAGAACATGTTTTTGTTCATGAAAGTACATTTGAAGTATACATTCAAGTATGCTTTCAGTGTTTATTTTACAAAGCAATGTATGTTTTCTTTAACATTAGACCTTTTTTACACTTGAAGTACACCACTGTTTACTGCATACTTAATCTTTAACTGATCACTATGTAGAAAGTAGATCAGATACAGTTTAGTGTCGTGTATATCCTTTGTAAAGAAAAAACCCACTAAAGAAAAAAACTAAGGAAAAAACCCACGATGGGGCAAAACAGGAAAATAATCATAACAAAGGGTAGACAATAAAGTCTCAAACAAAACGCTTCCCACGAGGGGGCAAACCATCAAACAAAACCGATGGAAAAAAGCTCACTTCTTTACAGGGCAAGGCAGACGCCAAAACGAACCAGGACTGAATACAAGAGGGACTTAAATGGGGGAAAACTATCAAGGGATAATTACACCGGGCAGATGATGGAAATGACACGCTGATGGAAAGATTACCGGAAACAAGGGGCCGCGCGGGGCCAGGACATGGCACAAAGTGACAACAAAGGCCATGTGCTTCCACAACAAGCACAAAAGACATGGTACTGTCACGACCCTGTCCACACAACTAACAGCGTTTTGTTACTATTTTACCTTAATGCTCCCTTGTTACTATGTACAAACTTAAACATGTTTTTAAGACCGTATGTAAAAAAATTATGTGAACAAAAAAGCATTTTACAGACTACAAAACAAAATTTACAAAGACTTTTCTGTCAGTGTAAGTCTTGCACACGTCTGTGCCATTTTAAGTATATTTCTGAAAGAATGCATTCAAAATGTATAGCATTTATAGACAATCATAAAGCTTTATTTTAAAAGAAGTATACTAAAATCACACTTGAATGAATATCTTTTTTGTAAGGGCAGTTTGAATGCAGTAGACACAAGACTGTAACCGAGGGCCTGATGTCAGAAACGTCTAGAGGGTCCGGCGCAAGCCCCCCGGTAAATATGATTACAACTTGATGTGCATGTACAGTAATTCACAACAATACATCCGCCCAGCACACACCTCAGATGTGTTTAAAAAACACAAAACATCTTTCCATAGCAACTCTCAAGTCTTCAATTAACCTGATTGATTGTTCCAAGTATTTTAAGGTCAAACATCACGCACACAGGCGTATGTTTAGTTCGATGTCCCTCCGTTCTGGAGGTTTGCATGAATTCCTAACCCCAGAGTTGTAATTAGGCGTTTGAGTATATTCAAAATATCCAGATGTTGTAAACATGTCTTGTCAAATCATGCAACCAATTACGGTGATTCAAACCACAAGCGCTCGGAGAAAATGATTCCTCCTTAACTGTGTTTTACTTCTGAAAAAAAACCAACATGTATTTACATTTGTGAATTATTTTAAGAGAGCAGAGCTTCGTTCCAAATCTCATTCCATGTCATTTAAACCACTAAATGAAAATGAATTCTTGTTTTTTTTTCCATATGTTTTGCACATAATTCTTCCTTCAGCCAGGCAGACTACACAGAAGTTTCGACTAGTTTTGTGAAAATAAACATGCAGGGTGGGACGGTCGCATGAAAGGGTTCTGAACCGGTTGCCACGGTGATGGAGGCTGTAAGGTAGTGTGGTATAAATATTTGGCCCTTTTATTGGATTCGGAGCAATTTGATCGCACCTCAGAAATGTTTGTGTGTTACTCAACACTTATCCAGGCCTAAAAAGAAGAACGCCTGCCAGCTCGCGAACCTGAATTTCAGTCATTCAGAGGACAAGAGAATAATATTTGGTTTGTTAAACTACTACAAATTTGCAAGAATACTTATCCTAGTGGACTTTTAGTATTATTTGCTCCCTCTAGTGGTCATGTGTTGAGATCACAGCTGTGCCTGTGAGTAACATTTGCATTCATTCAATTTGATGCAAAGTGGACTTTACAGTGTACCTTATAAAGCAATAGTTCGAGACAAAAATAAAACGTGTCATTATTTTCTAACCCATGACTCAAGCCGTGTTTAAAACGTTTTTCTGTGGGAGAATTTGGCAGGTTCTTTTCAAGAAACACTTCATAATGACCACATCTACTAAACTTAAAATGTGGAACAGACCACAGTCTTGCCTTCTGTCGAATCTAATATATGTTTTCATACACCCAAACTACAAAATATAGATACGAAGTTCGGATTCATTATTAAACATTTAAACACACCATATTTACTCTTGCACATACACGCATCATAAAATACACGGACAACATACATGTGTGTGTTGTATTTTTATTGGCATCATTATTTTTTGATATAGTTTCCATGATATTTATATGCACACAGTTTCAGGCAGTGCACGGTAAATACTTTCTCATAGATATATGCAAACAAACATAATTGACACCACAATGTTCACGACCAGAAGAGGAAAATCTTCATCAGCACAACATGTGTTTATTATATCTCCTGCAGCGCTCTGTGAAATATTTCTTCTCTCACTCTCAACCCATGAATGAGACCTTTGGCAGTTTTTAACAGTATCGGCCAGTATTGTTTGTCGTTTTTTTAGGTTTTCTCATCCACTGTATTCACAGGCGCTCAGAGAAAAGCCAAAACTACTGTACATAGCAAAAGCAACGTTAGCATTACCCTGTTGGATGAACATTGTTTGTTGATTACTACCATCTGTGAATTGGAAAGACGGGATTAAAATTGTCATTTTTTCCCCCGGTGTGTTCAGAAGTATTGCACAACTACAAAAATTCCATCGTAAACTCTGGTAATGCTCAGGAATATTACTATATGCCGGTCTAGACTCTTTTGAAGAAAATCTTTGTGGCGTCGTCGGTCCGAGACCCGCAGCCGTGACGCTCGGGGTGATGTGGGTGGTTGCCAGGACATTGCTTTATGGTTGCCTTGCGGTTGCTAGGACATCTAAGGGCGCTTTCTTGTTGGCATAAGTGAAAAGAATCCACCCTGAAGTCTCTGTTTTGTTTTTCTTGTAATTTCATTATTTTCGAGGCAAACAGCTGCTTAGAAAAAGTGATGGCACACTTCTCGACCCAATCATTTCAGGTATTGTTTTTGAGCAGTTATGCACAGAGCTGTTTTTATTTTTAAGTACAACATTTTTTGTTTCATTTTGCGTTAATGAGAATGTGTATTCATTTCCTTAGGACGTCCCTGCTCACAGGATTGACATCTTGTGACGTACGACAGCACAAACAATAAATAAGAAAATCTGCTTCAGGTTTGTCTTTAAGTGATATATCATCGCTGTCCTTCTGAAACCTTGTATCGTCAAATGAGCGATAAAAACGTTTTTAATGATAGGATACTGTGTTGACAAGGTCACATTTGCAAAACCCAGTGACAAACATAAAGGGCGACTAATTATAATGATTTATGGCAAAACAATTCACGAAATATGAAGATACAAGGTTTGAAAAGGACATCAGCGATATGTATGTTGTATTTTTTGTGCTCCCCCAAAGAATGCTGGGAAATGCCGTTTTGTTGCACAAGTTTTGTGCATATTTCACAATGATTTTCATCTTAACATCGTTTGACTCGTTGTCATGGCAACAGCTGCAAGGCTTCCACAGTTGATTCTTGCATAGACAGACAGGCTGCCCTAATTACGTTTAATGGTACAGAAGAACATCATTGCGTCCTCACACATTGCATGTGATTGGATCAACGTGATGGTTAGATATTCGTAATATCATCTTAATAAATTCACACTTCATAAGACATCGAAACAGTATACGTCTGTTATATTGTGGCTTATATCCTGCTTTTCTTCTGCATCAAATCACACGGTGGCCATCAGCATCATTATAGCCCTCGCTCGCTCGCTCACCGCATCTTCTAATGCCTGACTTCAAGGTTGCTAGGAGACGAAACGGTGCATGTAATATCCCAATGCAACGGTCGATTTCCAGCTGACAGTTTTGCTTGTCTCAAGTTTGTGAAGCGACATCCGTTGTTCTGTTGTTCAATTTGTACAATTAGTATAAACCATAATGTGTAGCGTGTGTTTACAGTACGTTAGCTTTGTTCCACCTCGTATGGCTCACAGAGTTTCAAAATACAGAGTTCAATATTTTGTACTGTATGTCTGTTTTTAGGAGAGGGTCTTAAACTTGTAAGCGATGGATTTGTTTTGCGAGGGAAGACATTGAAAACGTGTTTTAAGTATGATGGAGTTATTTTAGTCTGCGTGATGTGAACACAGGTTCTGTGCACAAGACTTTTGAAGTCAATATGAAATCCAGCCGATTTACTGAACACGTGTGGTCTAGGTCTTCTTGTTAACAATAATAATATAGCTGATGTTACCACGTCTCTACTTTTCACCTCCTCTCCTCCAACCACCTGACTAAAATCAAATCAATATAACCCCATTCATTTCCAATCCATTCTAAGTAAAATGGGCTGGAAATGCTGTTTCATGTTGACTTTAAACTCGTCCAACACAAACCGGTTTCTCGAAAACAACCTCGGCGACTGCCGTCTCGTAATTCAATCACGCCTGGACTCCAATGCTGGTTTTCGTCCTCTAGACGGACACTCAGTCCTTTCGTTTAAACAGCACAAGACGGAAAGATATTGTCAAAAGGTAGCAGAGAGATACAAAGGTATCATCATGATGTCATAAATCACCATTATCGTACTTTGCGAGCTCTCGCCAGAAAGAGTCCCAACCTTTCAATCTGTCGTCATGGCACCTGCTCGGACCTTCTGACCAAAAATCAGCTCTCAGCCAATGTGACGGTCACGCCGTTCGCAGCACCTGTCGTTAACAGCCTTCCGATTGGTTTACCCCGAAATCTCAATCATACGTTGGTTACTTGTTAAGGGGTTTGTTGACCTTGGGAGTCCCGGTGCTGTTGCCGTTGGCGACACTGAGCGTCTGGACTGGCGTTGCGTCAGTGTCCGTCGCAGTCTGGCCGGCTGTTAACGTGGCAGTGTCGGGCTCCCAGAGGAAAAACTCGTGCAGGAGGGTGTTGACCGTCTCGGGGCATTCCATCATCACCATGTGACTGCCTTCCTCGATCACTTTCAGAAACGCAAACAGGAGGATCTAGAAATAAAGATGATTATGGTTAAGAAGTCAGTTGCATTAGATTATGACAGTAAAAGGGTTACAGTATGAAAAACTATATTAAAAGAGTGATATATGTACTATGTAAACATAATACTTTCAAACGATTCAATCATAAACTTTAAATTGAAGAAATGGCACCACAGCTCTATGACATACATAGTCATGTTATCATGTAGTGCACTCCTACATAAAATGTATAATAAAACATAATAACGTGTCATATATAATTTATAAATATAAATGTATTAATGTTATTGATGAATGATAATCATATACAATGTATAAATAGATTATAATCTATAAATGAAACGTGTTTTATATAATCTGTAAATACAATTTGTCTAACAATGTATAAATGAATTCGCTAATACAAGTTGCAAATATTCTGTTTCTAATATCATTTAGAAATAAAATGTGTCCAATATATGTGGATGTAGATAAAATTTGACATATTAAACATATTTTATTTATAAAAGTCAAATTTTTTTACAGACTATATTGGACACATTGTATTTAAATATGTAATTTGTAAATATTATGTGTGTAATCTATAAATATAATGTGTTTTAATATAATCTGTAAATACAATCTGTCAAATATAATTTAAAAGAATAATGTGTCTATTAAAATCTATGAATAAAATGTGTCTAATAAAATCTGTATCTACAATGTGTCTAGTATAATGTATAAATAAAATGTGTTTAATATCATTTAAAAAAATAATGTGTCTATTATAATCTATAAATATAATGTGTCTAATATAATCTGTAAATATAATGTGTCTAATATAATCTTTAAATATAATGTGTCAAATAATAATGTGTCTAATATAATCTATAAATATAATGTGTCTAATATAATCTATAAATATAATGCGTCTAATATAATATATAAATATAATGTGTCTAATATAATCTATAAATATAATGTGTCTATTATAATCTATAAATATAATGTGTCTATTATAATCTATAAATATAATGTGTCTATTATAATCTATAAATATAATGTGTCTAATATAATTTATAAATATAATGTGTCTAATATAATCTATAAATATGATGTGTCTAATATAATCTATAAATATAATGTGTCTAATATAATCTATAAATATAATGTGTCTAATATAATTTATAAATATAATGTGTCTAATATAATCTATAAATATAATGTGTCTAATATAATCTATAAATATAATGTGTCTAATATAATCTATAAATATAATGTGTCAAATATAATCTATAAATATAATGTGTCAAATAATAATGTGTCTAATATAATCTATAAATATAATGTGTCTAATCCATCCATCCATCCATTTTCTTCCGCTTATCCGGGACCGGGTCGCGGGGGCAGCAGTCTAAGCAGAGATGCCCAGACATCCCTCACCCTAGACACTTCCTCCAGCTCTTCCGGGGGGACACCGAGGCGTTCCCAGGCCAGCCGGGAGACATAGTCCCACCAGCGTGTCCTAGGTCTTCCCCGGGGTCTCCTCCCGGTCGGACGGGCCCGGAACACCTTCCGAGGAAGGCGTCCAGTAGGCATCCGTAACAGATGCCCAAGCCACCTCAGCTGACCCCTCTCGATGTGGAGGAGCAGCGGCTCTACTCCGAGCTCCTCGCGGGTGACCGAGCTTCTCACCCTATCTCTAAGGGATCGCCCAGCCACCCTGCGGAGGAAGCTCATTTCAGCCGCCTGTATCCGGGATCTTGTCCTTTCGGTCATGACCCAAAGCTCATGACCATAGGTGAGAGTAGGAACGTAGATTGACCGGTAAATTGAGAGCTTCGCCTTGCGGCTCAGCTCTTTCTTCACCACGACGGACCGGTACATCGACCGCATTACTGCAGAAGCTGCACCGATCCGTCTGTCAATCTCCCGTTCCCTCCTCCCCTCACTCGTGAACAAGACCCCGAGATACTTAAACTCCTCCACTTGAGGAAGGAACTCTCCACCAACCTGAAGTGGGCAAGCCACCCTTTTCCGACTGAGGACCATGGCCTCGGATTTGGAGGTACTGATTTTCATTCCAGCCGCTTCACACTCTGCTGTAAACCGTCCCAGTGCATGCTGAAGGTCCTGGTTTGAAGGGGCCAACACGACGACATCATCCGCAAATAGCAGAGACGAGATCGTGTGGTCCCCAAACCTGACACCCTCCGGCCCCTGGCTGCGCCTAGAAATTCTGTCCATAAAAATTACGAACAGAACCGGTGACAAAGGGCAGCCCTGCCGGAGTCCGACATGCACTGGGAACAGGTCCGACTTACTGCCGGCAATACGAACCAAGCTCCTGCTTCGGTCGTACAGGGACCTGACAGCCCTTAGCAAAGGACCACAGACCCCATACTCCCGAAGCACCCTCCACAGGATGCCGCGAGGGACACAGTCGAATGCTTTCTCCAAATCCACAAAACACATGTGGATTGGTTGAGCAAACTCCCATGCACCCTCCAGCACCCTGTAGAGGGTGTAGAGCTGGTCCAGCGTTCCACGGCCTGGACGAAAACCACACTGTTCCTCCTGAATCCGAGGTTCTACTATCGGCCGTATTCTCCTCTCCAGTACCCTGGCATAGACTTTCCCGGGAAGGCTGAGAAGTGTGATCCCCCTGTAGTTGGAACACACCCTCCGGTCCCCCTTCTTAAAAAGAGGGACCACCACCCCGGTCTGCCATCCCAGAGGCACTGTCCCCGACCGCCACGCGATGCTGCAGAGGCGTGTCAGCCAAGACAGCCCCACAACATCCAGAGACTTGAGGTACTCAGGGCGAATCTCATCCACCCCCGGTGCCCTGCCACTGAGGAGTTTCTTGACTACCTCAGTGACTTCGGCTTGGGTGATGGACGAGTCCACCTCTGAGCCCTCAGCCTCTGCTTCCTCAATGGAGGACGTGACGGTGGGATTGAGGAGATCCTCGAAGTACTCCTTCCACCGACCGACGACATCCCCAGTTGAGGTCAACAGCCTCCCACCTCCACTGTAAACAGCGTTGGTAGGGCACTGTTTCCCTCTCCTGAGGCGCCGGACGGTTTGCCAGAATCTCTTCGAGGCCAGTCGATAGTCCTTCTCCATGGCCTCACCAAACTCCTCCCAGGCCCGAGTTTTTGCCTCCACAACCACCCGGGCAGCAGTCCGCTTGGCCTGCCGGTACCTGTCAGCTGCCTCAGGAGTCCCACAAGCCAACCAGGCCCGATAAGACTCCTTCTTCAGCTTGACGGTTTCCCTTACTTCCGGTGTCCACCACCGGGTTCGGGGATTCCCGCCTCGACAGGCACCGGAGACCTTACGGCCACAGCTCCGAGTGGCCGCTTCGACAATGGAGGCGGAGAACATGGTCCACTCGGACTCAATGTCTCCAGCCTCCCTCGGGATCTGGTTGAAGCTCTGCCGGAGGTGGGAGTTAAAGATCTCTCTGACAGGAGACTCGGCCAGGCGTTCCCAGCAGACCCTTACAGTACGTTTGGGTCTGCCGAGTCTGTCCAGCTTCCTCTCCTGCCATCGGATCCAACTCACCACCAGGTGGTGATCAGTTGACAGCTCCGCCCCTCTCTTAACCCGAGTGTCCAAAACATATGGTCGCAGGTCAGATGAAACGACCACAAAGTCGATCATCGACCTGCGGCCTAGGGTGTCCTGGTGCCACGTGCACTGATGGACACCCTTATGCTTGAACATGGTGTTCGTTATAGACAAACTGTGACTAGCACAGAAGTCCAATAACTGAACACCGCTCGGGTTCAGATCAGGGGGGCCGTTCCTCCCAATCACGCCCCTCCAGGTGTCACTGTCGTTGCCGACATGGGCGTTGAAGTCCCCCAGTAGGACGACGGAGTCCCCAGTCGGAGCACTTTCCAGCACCCCTCCCAGAGACTCCAAGAAGGTCGGGTACTCTGCACTGCCGTTCGGCCCGTAGGCACAAACAACAGTGAGAGACCTAACCCCGACCCGTAGGCGCAGGGAAACGACCCTCTCGTTCACCGGGGTAAACTCAAACACATGGCGGGAGAGCTGGGGGGCTATAAGCAGACCCACACCAGCCCGCCGCCTCTCACCATGGGCAACTCCAGAGTGATGAAGTGTCCATCCTCTCTCGAGGAGTGTGGTTCCAGAGCCCAAGCCATGCGTAGAGGTGATCCCGACTATCTCTAGTCGGAACCTCTCAACCTCCCGCACCATCTCAGGCTCCTTCCCCGCCAGCGAGGTGACATTCCACGTCCCTAGAGCTAGCTTCCGTGTCCAGGGATCGGGCTGTCGAGGCACTCTCCTCCGACTGCCGCCCGATCCACAATGCACCGACCCCCTATGGTCCCTCCCGCACGTGGTGAGCCCACGGGAAGGCGGCCCCACGTCGCTCCTTCGGGCTGAGCCCGGCCGGACCCCGTGGGGAAAGGCCCGGCCACCAGGCGCTCGCATACGAGCACCGACCCCGGGCCTGGCTCCAGGGTGGTGCCCCGGTTGCGCCATACCGGGCGACGTCACGGTCCTTGTTTTTGTAAACATCATATGGGGTTTTTGAACCACTCTTAGTCTGACCCGTCGCCTAGGACCTGTTTGCCTTGGGAGACCCTACCAGGGGCATATAGCCCCCAACAACATAGCTCCTAGGGTCACTCGGGTACTCAAACCCCTCCACCACGTTAAGGTGGCGGTTCAAGGAATAATGTGTCTAATATAATCTATAAATATAATGTGTCTAATATAATCTATAAATATAATGCGTCTAATATAATATATAAACATAATGTGTCTAATATAATCTATAAATATAATGTGTCTAATATAATCTATAAATATAATGTGTCTAATATAATCTATAAATATAATGCGTCTAATATAATATATAAATATAATGTGTCTAATATAATCTATAAATATAATGTGTCTAATATAATCTATAAATATAATGCGTCTAATATAATCTATAAATATAATGTGTCTAATATAATCTATAAATACAATGTGTCAAATAATAATGTGTCTAATATAATATATAAATACAATGTGTCTAATATAATCTATAAAAATAATGTGTCTAATATAATCTATAAATACAATGTGTCAAATAATAAAGTGTCTAATATAATATATAAATACAATGTGTCAAATAATAATGTGTCTATTATAATCTATTTAGATAATATTTATTATCTAAATATGTGTCTAATATGTAAATAAAATGTGTTTAATATCATTTAAAAAAATAATGTATCTGTTATAATCTATGAATATAATGTGTCTAATATAATACAAATATGATGTAAATAACTTATAAATAAAAGGTTTAATATCATCTTAAAAAAAATGATGTATCTATGAATATAACCTGTATAATATAATATTATATAAATATAATGTCACTAATATGTCAACAAAATTTGTATAATACAATCTATAATAAAAATAATGTGTCTAATATAATCTGTAAACAAAATTTGTCCAATATAATGTATCAATAAAATGTTTAATATCATCTTAAAAAGGATGTGTCTTATATAATCTATAAATATCATGTATCTAATAACATCTATAAATATAATGTGTATAATTTAATTTATAAATGTAATAGATTTACAAACCAAGGGATGTATTTAAAAGAATCGAAGTTCAGTACAAAGAGATGCCAGTCTTTCATTCAGAGCACATCTGTGCGTGCACATGCGTAATGCCTCTGTCCTCATAAACAGCCCATGAACAACACAGAGACCCTGTTGTGTGCTGGAGGAGAGCCGTAGAGTTCTGAGTGTGTTTCTATTCTCATTTTCTTCAAATACAGAGAGAGTCTGCATCCCCATTCACATGCAAACTACAGAGTATTCAACATTAAGATTATAGTATACTGAAGCCATGTGCCCAGATGTGGTGGATAATATCTGGTGGATCTGGGATAATATTAATGCAAGGTTAAAGGTAACAAGTGTTAAATGTGTCAACCAACCGGTTTAACTCCATTTACGGGGGATTTCCGCCAGTATTTGACCAATTCTGACCAATTATAAATGCACACATACTGTGGTGTAAATACAAAATGTTGGTGTAATTTCACAGTAAACCTCTCAAAGTTGCGTACAACACGCCTGAAAGTGCAAGTAAGAAGCCAAACATGGTGTTGAGTTTGCATGTAGTGTTTTGTTCCGCCTCCCGTGTTACGCATCGCTATATCTCAGCTTCTGATTCGACTATTTGGACGAATGAAGGGTCTACATGGAGGTCAGAGACTGAGATTCAGTTTAATATGTAGACCTATCTCATGTGGATAGACAGAGGTTCAGATATTTTACTGCATTTTTAACTATCCAAGCTTTATTTCACGTTGCTGACGCGGCACGTTGATGGAAGACGTTGAACTTTTAAAACCACGCACATTTTGTGCTTATTTTATAGAAAACAACCTAACGAAACAGATTACTGAGCATTAGTTGCTACGTATAATGGTGGGATGCAGTTATTTGCTTAGACATTTGATGGATGTGTTATTTCATACATCATAATTCATTCGACTTGCATTCGATCTGTGGTAAAATATCAATAAATCCAAGTGGAGATCTATATTCTTTGAAATAAGAGCTTTCATTTGATTTATAACTTGATCATTTTGGACGCATTTGAGCGTTATGAAGAATGTTCATGATTTTTTTAAAGGGGTTATAACATGGGGATACGATGAATTTCAGCCTAAATAAGTTATCTATGTCAGAAGAGACTCTAAGCTTTCAAATGATAACACATATGATAGTTAGAGTTACAGAAATACATGTAAACATTAAGGGAAAACCTTAATGAAGTAATTTTGGACCCAACATATCGCTTTCATTGCATTCTAACCACACAGTGAAAGTGAATGGTGACCGAGTGAAGAATGTCACACAGGTGGAACAAACCTCAGCCATTCTCTGATCCTCCTCGATCGGCACGAACTTGTCGAAAAGGCCGTGCACCAGCAGTATGGGTACGGTCAGCTCGGCGTGATAAACTTCATCCCCCTCCGGCCAGTACTGACCGCTCATCATCGCTCGCAGTACAAACGGAGACACGTTAAATGCGTTTCCCTCTTTGAGAAGCTGTTTCTCTTTAGCACCCTGCCTCGCAAAACCAGCTCTGTGTGGACGACCAAACAAAAAAAACAAGATCCATATTGCGAAGTACGACAGACAATAAACATGTAAGTACAGTTTGCAACATTTGGGTAGATTTGATGAGAAATGTTGGAGTTCCTTTCGAGATCTTCAACAAATCTGAGCTCAGTTTGACACATTGTTTGTCATCCCAAAGAAAAACCCTCAAATGTATGTTGTTATGATAGGTGATGTCTTACTTGAGGAAACTCCAGGCCAGACAGGGAGACAGACAGTGCAGAACACACGATGGCAGCTGGAAGATGGAACAGAGACTGGGCTCCAGTGCTGTCGGTCCTCCTCCGTTGATCATCACCACCTTATGCACCTGCTCTGGATACTCGTGTGCCAGGAACGTACAGAACGACACCCTTCACAGGAACACAACACACCTCAATGATGATCACTAAAACAACAGGTTTCTCTCAACTACACACAATACCAGTCACACATTTACACAAACTGCCCTTAATGTGCTTCTCATAATCTTACAAAAACACTGAAATCAATTGAAAAAATCGATGGAATTCAAGGAAAAAAGGAAAGTTTATTTATAAAAAGCCCCTTTTTCCATAATATCGTATTGTTGGAAAGCAGCTTTACGTTTCAGGAGAAAAAGAAGAAAGAAAATAGAAATAATATAAAACCGAGAAATTATATCATACATGATATTGTGATATTTTGTACATTATCAAACAGGCATATTCATACATGCCATGTGTTAAAAAATGCAGGAATTTCTGAATAGAAAGACGAAACGATACACTATATGGACAAATGTTTTGGAACGACCTCATCTAATGAACGCTTTGACTACTTTTCATTTCCATGAGCACAAATCTTAATGCTTGACAGCATACAATGATATCCAACATGACAAAGCACAAAGCAAGATTCAGAAGAAATAACTCTGTCTTGTGTGGATGGAAGAATTACTGGAATAGATAAACATGTTTATTAGAAGGAAGTGTCCCGATACTTTTGTCCATATAGTGTACATCCATTTTATTTCAGAACAACAGCGTACATCATGAGTAGGTGCATGTATACATTGATGATTTGGAAGTCAAGTTTATGATATGAAAATGTCTCGCTCACCCGTATGAGTGGCCGATGAGAATGTTTCGTTTTCTTGCATATCTCTTGAATATGGCACGGAGGTCCTCTGCCAGAGCGTAGAATGTGTAAGCCGCTCCTATCTGTGGGGCGGCACTGGCACCATGACCCGCCAGATCAGGAGCGATGACCTCGTAACCCAGCCGTGAGAAGAAGTCCAGCTGACTGCCCCAGATGTCCAGGGATCCGCCAACGCCGTGAATGAAGAACAGCGCCACGTCCGCGTGCGTCCCTTTACAGCTGCTGATATGCCGCTCCGTATCGATCAGTACGGTACGCTTGGGTCTCCGGCGTCTGCGTCTGGGCGGAGGTGCGGGCTTCTGATGGTCAGAGGTGGGAAGAGGCGGAGCAGGTTTGGGATCCGGGGACGGCGGCGCAGTGGTGTAGTCGGACAGCTCAACCTCGACCGTGCTACACTGTTCCACGTCTCCGTTCTGACACTGCAGGATCTCGGAGTGCAGAACGTCACCCAGGTTCTCGATCACCAGCTGTCCGTTGCGGTATACCGTGATCTTGCGTTTGCAGTGGACGGCGCCGTCTCGTTCCGGGCGCTCTTCTGTCGTTGCGGGGCGTTCTGGGAGGATGTGACGCACGCGCAGCACCCGACCCGGCTTCACCTCCACGAACTCGAATCCGTCGGCCGGCTTTCCGTCAGACGACTCGACCGGCAACACGACGCTGGTCTTTCCCATCAGACAGCAGAAGATGCTCTCGGTGATGCTGGTCAACATGCTGCTGGTTCACCTGTGAACATACAGCCACAGTTTCTGCTCGGTTTCTGCTCTCAAAGGTGAGGTGTGTATTTATTCTACTTTAAAATACTTTCTCTTATAACAACTCATAGATTTAATCTCCTAAAACAGTCTACACTGCGGCTAACTTAACTCTAAAGCTTTAAAGCGATATTGTTTTACTTAAAAATTTATTTTATAGCTCAGGAGCTCTGTTGTTTCTCATTTAAGTATCAACCTAGTCTCAAACGTCAAGGGTGTCTCTCTCGATCTCTCTCTCTTTCTCTGAGTGTGTGTGTGTCTGTGTGTTTTCATGGCATCTCTCTCATACGGAGCTCACAGCATTAACAGCAGTGCAGCGCTGCTTTTGTGCAGAACAGCACACAAAGACCGATGGGGATTCAGCAATATCCACCATAACAAAACAACAGCGTTAGCTCAAGTGCAGTGGCATATCAATCCAGAAAAAAATCACTTAATACTGAATCACACGGATCTGTTTCCTCATCCTGTACCAAACTGTGCTCTTTAAAGGAGAACACCTATGGTAATGCAAAATATATGAAAATATTGTGGTGTGTATGAAAAAAAATTGACAGATGTTGATCTTTTAATGTTTCAATGATGTCTACTACACATCAATGATATTAAAAAGTGAGATTCTGCCAAAATCTCTTCTTTCATGTGTCTCCTGAGAAAAAGAGTCTCAGAAATGTGTCTGCCATAAGAGTTTGAGAAGAGATGTCAACAACGTGTCAAACTGAGCTCAGATTTTTCAAGTCTGCGATCAAAAGTCAATATTATTGAAGAACTCGATATGAATTCAAACATTTCTTATCAGATTTACTCAAATCCAGATTATTTGTCCTCTTCGATCTACATTTCTCTTTATTACTCACAGATTTAAGAGAAACATATGAGACTTAAATGACACACAACTGAGAGCTCCAACAATTCTCCGGTGCTATGAGAGAGCAACATCTCTGGAAAGATACCCAACTAACGTGTCACTAATACATCACTGGAGCTATAAAAGATCAAAGCGTGAGATATGAGATGAAATATAATAATGGAAATGGAATAATACTGAAGAGCGATCGCAGGCGCACACAGTGAATATGGCAACACATTTTGCCTATTGCTTTGGATGTTGGCAGTGATATCTGAGCAGAGAGGATGCAATGATTCACATCATGACCTAGACACAGATCTATATATAGCCCGGCCTCCTCCAGCGGCCACACGACAACATTGATACCCACCATACAAATGAACAGAAGTCTGTATAGTATTGTATAGAAGTCTTTAAATATAGCCACACTACAGGCTGTGTGACATTAAAACTGTATTTCAGCTCAATGTGTGGAATGACAAGGAATGAATTATTAGTGTGCAGTCGGTCAAACAGTCACGGAGCCAGAGACATTTGTCCTCGATTAGTATTTCATAGTCTTGTTACTTAAATTGTAAATGATCTTCTTCATTGCGTGTTTATATAAAGTACTGTACGTGCCGGTGGGTTTCTGTGTGGGAGAGACAAATTATTTTACATTTCTTACAAAACTTCAACTGTACAAATGGTTTAACTCTGAAATGTTTCCTTGTTTTCTTCACAGTGAATCCAAGCAGACAGCCTCCATCTCTTCTTGCGTTTGATGATCCAAAGATCAAAAATAAACATTTAGTCATTGTTTTTCACCCTCGTGTTCTTCAAATCCACGATAGTTCGGAGCCAAAATAACAATCGTGTTTAAAAATGTTGTTTTGTCTCTTTTATTTACAGAGGATGCAGACATCAATGCTGTGTATTTCAAGTTTCTTTAAGACGCATGAAGGGGTAAAACACTTAAATATAACCCATTATTCAAAGCTAGATAATGGCAAATAATGACAATATGATCATTTTTGCATGAACTTTACTCTATGTTATATTATCTATATCGCTCTGGACCTCGCACCTGCTCTACTTTACCCAGATTCATGTGAGGAGCCGTATACATTATTCAGACCCAATGAAAGAAGGGTTTCTGCAGCTATGTATAATTAATAATAATATGAAGTGCTGCAGAAAAACATTGACCTGAAATGTACAGTCTCTTAAACATAAAAGAATATTTACTATTATAGTGTACAATAATATGTACAGTGTTACATACTTCATGAAATACTTCTGAATAACATACTGAAGTGACTCAGTAACTTGAAGTTAGCATGTTCTGATTTTATTGTGAATTGTCTAAATACTGTATTTAAGGATAGTCGCGTTTGTCCAGCGCATTATCGACGCGTGAAGATCTCCCGGTGTGATTTAAGGATTGCTGTTTTTGCTGGAAAGCTCCTCTTGCCCTGTTGGCAGTCTCTGCAGCTGTTAATGTGTCGACTTCAGCATCCGCACGAAAATCAATGCCGGCGCTCATTCTGTTACGCTACATCTCTGAATCGATGGAGTCGGGCCTTGACCTTTGAACAAAGACCGGCCCAAAGAAAACTTAAGGTGAGGACTTGTTTTAAATGCCATATGACCAAACGGATATTTAGAGAGCCTAAGGGTGGCCCAGGAAGATGTAACAATGTTTGTATTTAAGTTGTGGATATTTGGGAACTATAACATTGGCTGACCACCATTCCTACTGATCTCATTGCTGTACACCCAAAGCGCTTTACAATCATATGAGGGGGGGTCTCTCCTCAACCACCACCGGTGTGCAGCATCCACTTGGATGATGCGACGACGGCCACAGTACAACAGCGCCGATGCGCTCACCACACGCCGGCTAAAGGTGGAGAGGAGAGAGTTATAGAGGCAATTTAGAGGATGAGGATTATTAGGCGGCCATGTTTGACAAGGACACCGGGGATCTTTAATGACCACAGGGAGTCAGGACCTCAGTTTAACGTCTCATCCGAAGGACGGAAAGCCAACCGAGTCAAATGGGAGTTTTTTCACACCAGGGTAAAAACAGAGAGACAAAAAAATATTTTGGGGTGAATGAAATATCCCCTTAAACAATCCAGAAGAGACCAGGAGGAGGTTTTAAACACAACAGCGAGCGATGGAGGAGAGAAATATTGATCTGGTCCAATTAGCTTAATGATTCTCCTGTATGTGCCGGCGCTGTTTACTGCATCACACACAAACTCATGAAACACTGGTGACATTCACGTGTGTATAGAGAGAAAAGAAGAACGCAACGAGAAGTCGTCCGTCTGAATGTCCACGACTTACAATAATACTAATGTCATTTACTTATTAAATGAAGCCCCAAGGAAGCTTCCAAAAATCCTTTCAGACACCCAGTAAGCAAACCAATAATCATAACTCCTATTATTGTACTCCTATACAAAGTCGATGTGTTCCGTCTCCGTTTGTACCAAATGTCCTTCCTTTTCAAGAGGCGTTTTGACATACAAATCAATCCTTTATCAACCTATTCCTACACAAAATAAACACAGAGCAGCTCTCTGCATGCATTGGCCCACATTCGTTGGGTGGGAGTGTGTTTTGGCTTGTCATCACTTGGTCTGCATTGCAGACTTGGAGTGTGTGGGCAGAGACCGAGCTGAACAGTTCATTGCTTTACTAACCCACAACAGGAACACTCCGTACGCTCTCCTCGACATTAAAGCATGTTTACATTACATTGGCGTGAGCTTGTATATAAAACTCAGCATTGTTTTAAAAACGATGCTGCACAAGACATCAGGAAACACATCTCTGAAATCCACAGTTACTTTCTTACTGTCATCCTTTCTTAATTCGCATTCCAGTGAACAGGTTGCCGTGGTTTCTTCCTGCGCAACATTGTGACATTTGTAAACACATCAATGACTTTGATGGATCTGTTGCTGCGCAACGCGTGCAGCAGAGATGCGCATCACGGCATCGCAAAATACTGCATGAAGAATTGGCTATCAAACATAAACATGCATCCTTAATATCATTATTGTACATAATCATATATGATTCTTACCTGCAACGATGCTCTGAGACGAATGGGATTAGGATACGCACTAAATGTATAAGATGCGCAATGGTTTTGTTTTTTTTCAAAGATCTACGTATCTGTTGCGTTTAGCACAGTGATGTTAAGTAGTCGGATTCTGCAGTGCAGTCGAGAGATGCTCTTCGTGGCAGATGTGTGGTACCGAATCAAATGCGCGCGCACGCATCCTGCCGGTGACATCCAGCTGTCTGCATCTCAGCATCCTCACGGCTGGACGCTTCTCCACACCAGTGCGCTTGTTTTCTCCTGTGGTCGGTAACCATGTCTCGGTTCGTTTTCGGCTTGACTGACACAGCTCGGAACGAACTGCGAGGCTCGGCGGATGCTGACCAATGGAGTGGCTGCGCTTGCTGTTGCTAAGCCCAGACGGGATGTAGAGCAAGAGAAGCTCATACGTGACACACAAACATATATGTCGTGAGGCTGTTGTGCTAAAAGCATGATCGGTTGCCTTTTAATATTCTGAATTAATTCAAATATAAATTGTGTTAAATATTGGCAAGTAAACATGACTTTTTTCAACAATGTTTCATCTAAGATTTTAATAAAAATACAATACAATCATAAAATGTATGTACAATTACATGCATATTTTATGCAAAGAACATAAAGGTCTTTAATTTCTGAGAAAACTAAAATGAAACGAAGATTTCAATGTTAAATGTTTAAAGTAAACATCCTGTTCAACCTTAGCGTTTTAAGAATTTGGCACTACAACAATGCAGCGCACGGCACCACGAGATCCCTTCACTGACATCTCATGTGAGATTACAAAATTCTCTCAATTCAATTCAGCTTCACAGTCTCTCATCTGCGTGTGCACCACGAGGTGTCGATGACTTTATGAAGAATATATTGTCCATTTTAATTCTTCTCCACAATGGGGTCTCCGTATGCGCAGTTGCTCTCGATGGCAAGATTATACCAGTGGCCTTGACCACCTTTAAAGGCACCGGTGACAATTCTGGCCCAGCCCATCTCACCCTGCGAGACATAAAACACGACACCCGCTTTTATTACGTGCAGGACTGAACTCATTCAACGGACGCTGATATTTCATTTAAAGATTCTATGATAAAAACTGTCTGTGAAAAGCAATTACCAGGGTCACCCATCGAGGACGGCCGCATACACAAACCCAACTATGTTTTACAATAAGGTGTAATGTCTAAATATCAACTACATACTGCACATTCAATATATTGTGTCTGCTTATCCAGATTCCCAAAAAGTGCAGTCATGTACAGTACTTTTTCTTATCACTTATAGCTCCAAAGAAACATTATTTGGTTATTTTGTAAGAACTGCATTTGTGTAAAAAAACTTCAAAATGTATCCATTCTAAAGATCATGTTTTTGTGGAAAAGCTAAGCAGATAAGAGTCGTCGTGTTATGTCACTGACCCAAAACTCGCCCCAGGAGTTTCTGACGATCCAGTATTCTGTTCCGTCTTCTGTGCGGTCCCATCCCGCCACTGAGATGATGTGGTTTGGAAGTGACAGAATGTGAAATTCAGCAAAAATCCCTCCGTCGTACGCCTCTAGACCTTTAGTGGCCATTATAGCACAGCTGCAACACAGAAAGAAAAACTACAATACAATAACAGCATCATGGTTTAGTAGTTAGTGCATACGGGTGGCGCGCTACCCTCTGATAATTGGTGGTGGCGCCACCGTGCTGTACACTCTTAAAATGGACGTCTTCATTTAACATATTACGTATTATTTTGAAGACAGTTTTGGTTTATTTTTAACACAAGAAATAACAGAGAGAGCACTATTTTTAGTTAGTGTTTTTAATCACATAGGGCCCTATGGTACATCTGCTGCAATGCGGCGCAACGCACGTGTTTTTGCTAGTTTCAGCCCGACGCAGATTTCCTTTTCCCGTTCTGCGGTGCTTTGTTTAAATAGCAAATGATTTGCGCTCATTTGTGCGCCCATCGGTGTTGGTCTTAAAAAAGAGGTGTGCTCAGGCACATCGTTGGCGCGTTGCTATTTTGAAGAACTGTAGACCAACTCAAACCTGGTCTGAAATCTAAAGTCAATGGCGCAATATTTGTGTTCAATGTTTAGTTATTTAAAGAGCGCGTTAGGAATATGCGCCTATAGGCACAGTGCACGTAAATTTAGCTCATTACACACAATAATGCCGAATATTTATAAAAATGAATTACAATGTATAAGATTATAATTGTGGACATAAAGATAAAAATCAGGCGCATGTGGCTCTTAAAGGGAATAGATTGACACAATTGGTTTATTGGACGTTAAGCCCAAAAAACACCCACCCATTACTTATTAAGAGAATCCGGACAACCCGTTTAAACCATGCACCCAAGTGCGCCGACAATTATCCCGCCGTTAAACTAACAAATTGCTCAAATGTTGTCAATGTTTGATTTATTTACCGTGAGCTTCCCCTAAATTCCCTAAAAGCACGTCTTAACCAAGTTTTTTCTGTATTTTGTACCATACACCTCATATTTTAACCCGGTCCCCTCACGAAACGTAAGTTTCCTTGTACATCACATTTAGACACTATCGTATTTTGTGGTGTAATACTTGCCTGATTGGTCCATGTTTGTAGATCTCCGCTTTCATTCGCTCTCGTCCTCTGATGGTGCCGTAATCTCCAACTCTCCACACCGTGTAGTTTTGAACGATGGAGCAAGAGCCGTATGAACACGTGCCACACCGATTAAATAAGTTGCATTCTGCAAACGCACATTTATACACAGAGTGACTATTATTGCAGTACATTTGTTTGTATTTTGTACAAACATTTTGTGTTTTCCAAGCGATGGTTGACAGTGCAAACGTTCTTTCTTTGGTTACTTTGTGGTTGCTAAGGTGGGTTCAAATCTTATAGCTGATCATTTCGAAAAATACTATGAGGCATCATTCATGCCTGAACAGCACAGAACCTTTAACGTGTCAAAGTTTATTAATCAGGGTTTGAGTTTCAAATTTCTTGTCTTACTTTGGTTGCGAGCTTGATAATTGTTGCAGGTCTCATCGGGAATGCCCACATCATGTGCGTACTTATAAACACTCAGATGATCTCCACCATTACATGAGCCGGCATCTCCACAGTCAATCACATTCTGTACAGACAGGTACGCAGAAGGCCACGCCCCCTTTCTCTTGATGTTGATGCGATCTGATTTGGAAGGAGGGAGAATAACACAAGATACAGTTTGATTCCTATTTCCCCCAAATAACTTTGGAACCTAACTGCACTCTTCCAAGGTTAATAGTCAAATAAAAAATGTATATAAAACATTTCTGTTGATCGAAATCAAATCAAATATAGGCTCAAATATTATTTGAAAACCTAAATGAAAATCGTAAATATTGCATTGGCAATAAACTGAAAAGAGTGGAATCTGAGGCACTCAAATTAAAACTAAAAACTAAATCTAAATTGTAATAAAACTACAATAAAAAAAAGAAACTATCATAATTCTGTCTGTACAATACTTTATATAACTGTAATAGAATCACTACTGCGTTCCAGAGATGAAAACTCGAGTTTAAACAGAACACAAACTTTATTTGTTAATAGTGCTGTATAATAAAAAAACGAAACTATCATAATTCTGTCTGAACTCCAGAGATGAAAACTCGGGATTAAACATAACACAAACTTTAAATTTATACACGCACTATAAACAAATAAAGAAATACTAAAATGACAACAAGAAAACAACTTAATAGCTCAAATTAAACTAAAATTAACATTAAAAACTAAATCTAAATTGTTATGAAACTACAATAAAATGATGGAGTTGCAAATGTTCAAGTGATTTAAAAGAACTACAAAATATATTTATTAAACATTCAAATCGAAGAACCTTCACATGTAAGTGCTAATCTGTCCTACTATGCAAAAAATAACAAGTACTTCAAGAAATAAATCTTTCTTCTTTACTCTACTGTACATGTCACGAGTGCACTCGAGCTGTTGGTGGTCTCACCTGCGAGGGCGCTGGTGGCCCCCATGGCCCAGCATGAGCCGCAGTACTGTGGGATGTGTTGGTTGCGGGTGATGCTCACATAGTTTTGACCCTGGATGTTGCGCCAGTCCCAGGAGGCGGGGAGATCAGAGACATTTACATATTCATGAGCTCTGGGATATGACCTAGAAAAACATTACACCATCAGTCAAAAAAACCCAGAACTACAGGTTCCATTTTTTGGTTTTGGTTTCATTTGTAGTAAAACCCAAAGCAACCGCAAATTGACCGTGGCCTGACCATGCATGGTATTTGTAATAAAACTACAGTTATGCAAATGGTAATCTGAAAAAACATGAATCCTTTACTATAGTAAAACCATGGTTTGAACTACATGTGACTTTCTAAACAGTGTATCCTTTCAGCAATTTTTGTTGAAGGTACTTCCTATTCCAATCACAAAAATGACTGCATCATGAGACAACAATGATGGTTTAATATGATAATACCATGGTAATGCTATAGTTATATATCTATATATACTATATTCGTTTATCATATTTACCCAGGACTCCACATTACTTCAATACAACCATCACATGTTTTCTGCACATCATGTATAGGTTGGATGACCACGTAAACAGCATGTTATATCAAAGTACACCACATATACATCAGATACCATCACAAAACCTTTAGTAAGGATGTAATGACCATAACCCACACAACACACGCGCAGGGGCGCCGCCAGGAATTTTGGGCCCCATGAAAAAAAATCTAATTGGGCCCCCTCTGTGCAGCTCTAGGACCTAACTGTCCAATCAAAAGCTTTAAATAACTCCAATCAAAGGCTTCCAACTGTCTTGCTTCTTGTAGTGCGATACTAGTACTAGCAAAATATTTACTCCTGGTGATCTGTAAATGCAAGTCTACATACAGTATGCAGTTCACTATTTGATGCAAGATTAAAAGCCACCATAAAAATGTCCATTCTCAATGTATTTTTATTGTAAAAATATTGACAGATTTAAAAAAAGAAAAAACCTAAATATATATTAACTTTTTAATCAAAATAAATTAACATCATCATCTCAAAACAATGAAAACAGCTTTTTTTTAACTTAACTGCACATATATGCCAACAAGAACATAAAGTTGACGTGTAAAGCGGAATCTCCACATCAGGGTTATTATAGTGCTACAGATCAAGTGATCACTAAATCAATAGGTTTTTTAGGTTTGGAATATGGTCGTAACAAAACTAACAGTACCAGTGTGACATCAAATTAAAAGGTAAGTTAACATGGTACAAATAAGAACAATGGAAATATATACCAATAAATGACACTAACACTACAGAACATTGACCCAGATGACCTATAGTTCTGTATCATCATCATCATCACTTGATTACATACATTAGATAGGATAGATTTGTGTGTGTGTCTGTGTCTCAAATAAATTGGACTTCATGATGGGAATAATAAGGTCTGTATCTATAGATGTCATTTAACGGCCAAAATTCACTCTAAATGAACGCATCAAACTGGATTATTTTAATATTGTCTGTAACCTACATGCAGGTTGAGGTGAGCTACTCATTGTTTCTAAATGCATACAGACAAGAGCTTCTTTTTATGTCATAATGGTCATTATGTGTGAAAAACAATTTTGTTTGATTTCTGTCATTAATAAATATTCCACTTTATTTTTGTCATTAACACAGTGCTGCTCACCTTCTTCACTGGGTGCAGTTATGTACCACTCAGACTGAATGCTACACACCTTTCTTGGTGAAAAACTGGGTTACAGATTGACACCCTTTCTTTTGTCTTTGCTCTCTCAATTTTCTTTCTTTTCCTTTTTTGAAAAACAGATTTTTTACTACGCAACATAGTATCTCTGTTTCTGACGCGACGCGACTTTCTGCAACTAAACACGCGTCGCTGATGACGAGTGCGCTGAGGCAGGACCGAACCATTTCATGCAGACACAGGGGGGTGCTCGGTCATTTAACTTTTTGGTCCATTGGGGATTTTTAAATTCTATTGCCAAAATACGTTAAATAAAAGACATCCTTCATTGATGATTTATATAGTGTATAATATAATTAAAAATTATTTAGTTTTTACCTATTTGTTGGTGCCCCTGGAATTGTCCTAACTTTTCCCCCTATACGGCGCCCATGCACACGCGGCGTATATCTTCGTGACACGCTTTGTTACAGCGAGTAAAACACTTTAAAGAGACGTTACACGTTCATACTTTATGAATGAAGGTCTGATGGGTTTGTAGCACGAATCTGATATCAGCTGAACATCATGAAATCCTTTCACGGTCACAAACACGCGCAACAAAACTGACAACCGAAACCAACCGGACGCCATGCTGAACATTAAATGAGACTTTATCGCCCCCTACAGCACTGAGTACACATTACAACGGCTGAATCCAATACTCGTCACGTATGGTGGTTAGGAAATTTGTTTTCAACGAATTTCTAAGATCATTTATATTTATAGGATATAATATTTATAAACAGTGAATAATCGTGAGTAGGTGATTGATAAATAATGTTATACACTTAGGATGACTTAAAACGAAACAGACAAATGTCTCATACAGATGCTCTTTAGTACAGATATATTCTATATTTCTATATTTGTATAATTCATTCATCTTTGTTCAATTATTTAATTTCTCATGTTTTGAGAAAGTAGGACTGATACACCAACTATTTGGGGATGTCATCAAAGAAACCTATTGTTGTTGTTGTTGTTTTGCTTTCCTGTAATTAACCCAAACACATATTTTACGTACACAATTATAATCGTTTGTTTGTTTGTTTGTTTGTTTGTTTGTTTGGGAAAGTTGTATATTTGAGGGTTGGCGCAGTTTCTGTAGTGATTCATGATCACCACCAGGTGGCGGCAAATGCTTCGAAAACTTTCTTATTGCGTCTGAATATTATGAAGTATATATTTCCTTTTCAACTGCGAGATATTGAATATTACTTGATAAGGTCTTATACAGAGAAAGCCTTCCCACTTTAAAAACGTTATAATGTTTTATTTTCGGGCTATGTAAATGTTTTGTTCAATCCCCGCGAAGGCAGAAAAAAGTACGTAGCAGGCCTGCTTGAGTAAAACAGCTTCATAAAAAGTGATTAAACCACTTAGAGTCTAAGTTTGGGTTCGTCTACAATAATTATAGAGTTTCATTTAAGAAGAACAGAAGTCGAAGAGGGTTTAGCGTTAACCGAGATGGATTTTCTGACAGGCCCGTGAGCCTATGCATGTCGTCTCTTGATCAAACTTTTATGTAATGAAATTATTGTGAGTACTCTTAACAGTCGGAAGTTATTTAATGCCGTGAGTTTGTCCAGTCAGCAGAGTGCATGCACCGAGATTGCCGTGTGATTGAATTTGATGCCGTCCTGTTGCTCTTAAATGCAGCTCATAATATATCCTGCCTGTTCAATTAAGTATTCAATGCATGTACTGCATCTCCTAACTCAATCAAACACATGAGAGCTTTTCCACTGTGTCATGTAGTTTTGAAAACCTGAATGTAAATGATAGGGTCGTTTTGGGGGAAGCAACAGGTTTCTTGGTTCTATTGTTTCTCTGTGGATTTCCAAAGGACTCCGAAGGAACAGTACATTCATATATTATCGTGATGACTCCGTCATCTGAGTTCATCAAATAGGCTACACTTTGATATTTAAAACATCTTTGATTGAATATCTAGGAGGATCAATCATTTATCTTACTACTTCCACCGGATCTTAAATGAATTTGAACACATTCAGTTTGACATTAATGTTAGTTTTTAATTGATATTAAAGGGGTCATGAATTAAGAAATCAGCTTTGAAAGCTCATCCTATTCAAACATCCTTTCAGTGTCAGAACTGAAGTCATGCTTGCTACTGAAATGACAAATGTTATTGACACCAGGCCCAGCGAACGCCGGGCGGTATGACGTCATTGATAGGTTGAACGCCGCCTCCGCGGAACAATATCGACGACTACTTCTCTAGCCCCGCCCACTTGTTCGCGGATGACACACAGTCTCCCGCATTTGTGATGAGTGACAAACTGGTAACCATACTTTTCGGCTAAAGATTCATTTTGTCTGTCAGTTTAAAGTAAACCGCTGATATGCTATTTTGCAGTGTTGCCATGTTTGTTATTATTAAGCACTTTTATGCTTGTTGTTTGGTCTTAGATCGGAAAGCCTCGGCACTTCGGTCTTAATAAACGCTCTGTTGCAGTTTACAAATATACAAAATTGTCTTCATTTGCTTATTTTATCTGTGGAGATCTGGCAACCCTGTCACTTTAGCGAGGGGCTCTCAAGAGAGTGTCATATGTGCAAAACGGAGGCTTTCTTTCACTGTTTTATTTTATTTAGAGTGACCGAGCAGCAAACATGCCACATTGTGGAGCGTCTGGTTGCGGAAGAACACAGTCGCTTCCTTCAGATTCTGATATTAGGAATGAGTAGTTTATTTTTCAGCCCAATGGGTGAAACATTGAGCATTTGTTCGCTTCATTTCAACGTGTTATTTTCAAACAGCTAGTGTAAAAAGCATGGCTGCCTTGGGCGGGCTATTTGTGCTCTGTGTCATCTTTATTACACTGCTCGATCAAAAATAAATAAAGCATTTTATTAATGTGTCTATTCACTTAGATCTATTGAAAACATTGATAACGTTACTGTTACAATGACCACACAAGTGTCTCATGACGTCACGGCGTATGGGAAGGTCAAGCATCACGAGTGGTCCTGTCCAAATGGCGCAAAAACTAATTTTAGATTATCCTATAACCACTCTGGAATCCTTTTTTTTTTCGGCAGCAAAACATTTTTGCCTCCGTTTTTTATTAACATTCAACTTAAACTTAAAGTTAAACTTAAATAAATAACTTACCGCGCCCCCTGCTCAAAATACTTAATGTGCAGTCTGGCTCGGTCCAATATGGCGTCGCCGTGTCGGCAGGCCATTGCGCATAAAGCAGCGTCTACGCATGTCATTCCCTTATGAAAATTAACCATACTTATATTATAGCTGTACACATGTTTTTCACATCTTCATTTGTATGACAATAGTTTTACTACAAATATTACTGTTACTGTAACAGTATACTGTATTTTTTGGTTATTGTAGTAAAACCATATTTCATTTTCTTATAGGGTGCCGCATACCTGTTTGATAGATGCTCTAAACAAGGTGACTTTTATCATACCAAACACTTTCCTGGACGCTTCTTTCTATGTATTAGATAAATAAGACGGAGAAACTTTGAAAGTTGATGCTTAAAAGCTTTAGCCAGCTTTCCGATGCAAATTGTAATTGTATAGATGGCCGAAGACAGCGAAGAGTGTTTAATAATGCAGGGCTTTAAGGGTAGAATGGTCATCGGCAGTTAAGAGGTTATCATCAATGTTTTAGGGCTATAATGAGGATGCTATGAAGGAAGCGATAACCTGGAACACCACACCCAGGTAAAGCTTTGCAGACAAACAAGGGCTCTTGAGATAAAAGGCTTAGATGGTGCACAACATACGCAGCTTGTGGTGACATAAATGTGGTCATTCCAGAACATAGGAATCCATTATTGATATTCTGGTCAGTGAGAGATGTTTAGTGTCAGTTTGTTAAGCACTAGAAGCATTGGAATGATGTAGAGGCGACTAGATTTTATGTTTGTCTGAGTGTTTGTGAACTGGAAGCCATCAAGCCTGGTTTTTGGGGTACTATAAGGTGATAAGAAGTGCTTGCTAAGAAGTTTCTGCATGTTCTATAGGTGTTTACTTATAGTTACTTATTATATTATGTACTGTATAGTAAATTCACGCAGGTTTAGTTTGTTTGCATTAACTCGATTGACTAAAGTCTCACGTGTCAATACGTGTCGACACAATCAGAGGTCCCTGGTTAAAAAATAAGAAATGCATAAAACTATTAAATGCAACGGGTGAAAATGAAATGAGTCATCCACGGTTTTGTATAAATGACAAATTATAGCTAAACTTTGAAGCCATATTACAATGTTAGAAAATCATTTTAAATTATGACAACATTATCATTTTATTATTCATGATGAGTTTATTATTGATTAGTCTTTGCATTGCATTACATGCCAATGGTAACTCTTTCTGTGTTCCTTTTTCAAAGTTTGCATGCCTGTTACTTGAGAAGAATTAAGATATCCTTTTAGATTCTGTTGTCTATACGTTATCCCTATATGGTTCAATCCCAAAGGTATGGAGAGGGGTATATCTGCATCCCGGAATGTCCAGATGGGGGCAGGATCTCCAAAACGAGGTGGAAGCTCCAAAACAGGGCATTTCTTTCCCCTATTGGCAGAGACACTACACACATTTAGGCAGTAAGCAGTCTATCAAGCGATGGGATAGTAGGGATACATATTATCGTTTCTGATAGGGTTTAAATGAAATGTAATGTTAGCGTAGCGTTGTGTTTACGGTGAAAAGTTGACATTTAACTAAAGGATTTATTTAACACTATCAATTGTACGGTGTTTTTATACCTCTTTAAAGTCCCCGTGAACCGGAAGTTGCGGTCGTTTTTACTTCAGTATTTTGACGCATTTCCGAGTGAAATGGAATTACTAATGAGACAAATGGTGGGCGTGGCTTTCATTTTTCTCTTCGATTTGATTGATATCCAATCAAATCGCAGCTGTTGCACTTAGAAATGGACCTGGCAGCCTCCTGACAGTTTAAGGGGAGGAGTTAATGGACGCTCCACCCAAGCCGTCTAACATACGTCATTTGATAGTGGATAGTCAGGGGGCGCAACTACCCAGTGTTAGAGGGGTATGCAGAAACAGTTTTGGCGCCCCCCCTGCTAAGTAAAAAAGTGTGCCGGACATCATCATGTATGGGCTCGAAATAATAAAGGTTTATTTTAAAAGTATATCAGACAGCTACTGTAAGCCTACCATAATAAAGAACACAAATATATAAAAATGTATTCATGGCCATTTCTTTCTTTTTGCCGTATCTAAAACGTACCGATCCGTACCGAAACGTGACACAAGTGTATCGTTGTAACCGTTACACCCCCACCTTTTCCATATTCATAATATTAAGAAATTAATCTGTTGGTATCAAGTTGGTATCAAGCTCCCTCTACACTTCCACCTAATGTTAGACCTGCCTGTTGCTTTCCCCTGTCTTTCCTGATCCACCATCCTCACACCTGAATAAAATGAACTCGCTGTTAAATATAGCAGCCTAAATAAAATGTTTAAATCAGCCTAGGGATGGCATCAGATAAGACAACTATTATGCAGTAAGGTTGTGCTGCTGTTGAAATGACATTAACATTTGGGATTTTAAAAAGTACAAATATGACACACACACACACACACACATACATATAGAAAAGTCATTACAGGGTCACATCTCTCTCTCTTTAAAGGTCTGTGCTGATATACATACATACATACACACATACATACACATATAGCACGGATCTTTAGAGAGAGAAATGTGGCCCTTGCAGCTTCCATGTCACCCAGCAGATGCAAAGTAGCCTGTATGTCTGACAGCACAGCTGAGCTAACATGAAGCTAATGATAAAAAAAATCCATGATAAACCAGCCTTATTGCATAAGTAATGTTTTCCAGCTTCTAGTCATTTATTGTGCATGCTACCTTATATTTACCAGTTCTTATTTTACTTTAATAAAATGTAGATATGTCATGCATGGCATTGGTACAATAGGGTTTAACCAAAATATAAATGTAGATATCAGCAGCAACATTATTTTGCATTAAGTTAGCAAACACTTGCCAGTCAACATTTATATTTGCAAGCCTCCAACTTTGGTAGCAAATCTATTCATGATTCCGACCGTCAGGTGCTCTGCGAGCTCGCTAGCTAACGTTAGTCTGTTAACATGAATATTGTATTTGTAAGAATAGACGTCACATTTTAAATCCTAGCTGTTGCCTTTCACCATCCACGTATTTAGCTGCTGTCGCATCCCTTGACAGGCCATCTCCTTTTTCCATCTTTTTCTATTTTAGCCCCCGAAGGCTTTTTTGGTTTAATCCATCTTTTTCTAATTCAAATTTCCACGACAACTCACTAACGTTACTGCGTACTTAACGTAACTCACGGCGCCCCGCCTACTCGCGAGGTTACCCTTCTATGTCTAAATAAATTATATGATGGAATCTTATGAGGGCACCGGTGCCGCCTAGCCTGTTACTCCTCTTAAATTTATATAACTTTTTATATATACAATAACTTATAAAAAATGTATAAAAATGTATATAACTTTTATTATTTCAAATTTTTTAAACCATCGTGTTGGCGCCCCCCATGGTGCGGCGCCCCTATGCGCCGCATATAGCGCATACCCACTTTTTGCGCCACTGTGGATAGTCATTACAGGAAGGAAGTGCATTTTCAGATTTGAACTAAAGATTTTTTGTTAAAACCCACATTGATAAACTATTTACAATAACGCTGCAGTATTTCATGAAAAAATAAACATTGTCATTTTTTATTTCACTGGGACTTTAAAACTTAAGAAATGTAGTATGCATTGCGTGTTGCTAGTAGTGTGGTAAATTAGTGTTATATGTCTTGTTTGACTTCTGCAAGTTCAATGAAAACCGTGACCCACCCTTGATGTGTTCGTGTGCAAGCTTTCTGAGGAAGTTTCAGATGCTTCGACATGGGATGACTCGTGTAGTCTAAACCTGGAATGATTATTGCGGGTCTGATGACCAGAGAATGAACTGATAAAATGTATAACGTTTGTTAAATCACGGCTTCTGTTGATCTGTTTATGCATTGGGTTTATAACGCAACTGTGCCAAAATACTCCATTTTAAATATACACATTTTATATATTCTTGCGACTACAAAAGCATTGGTTGAGGTCGATACAAAGCAAACGAAAGCAGCATCACCTGCTGTCGTTTTATGTTCAAAGCATCAGTCCGAAAGCATTTTTCAAGGATGCGGGCCATCAAAACACGACAATCAGAGCATTCGTCATGTTTCTGTATAATTGAGATGTAGGTGGATAATCAACATGCTCTCCACCCATGATGGGATGCTGGACGTGAGTTTTCCTCCTCCGTGATGAATTATGGATAAAAGGCGAATGTTTCCTGACGTTTGTTTGTCATTGAGTCCGAGCCTTTAAAGAACAATCGTAAAACCTGTAGATACTGTATTGATCAATGGCTTCCTTTTGACTCTGTATTGATTCACTGGAGCCACTTAAGCATGATTGCACTACTTTTGGTTGACGGTGAAGGAAGATGGACGTTTTTGTCAAATTTGTGTGTTAATGCGATGAAAGGCGATCTCTTTATAACTCTCTAGAGAGAGAAGAGAAATGCTGACGGACTTCTCAATGTTTCTCAGAACTTTCGTTGAGAATGTAAGCGAGTGTGATTTGGGGTGTTTGCTACGCAAAGCTTCATTGCCTGCCTAGTTTTAAAATATCATTTTTTGAATTTATTATGATATGAATCCTTGTTCTTGTGTTGGATTGTTGTGTTTTTTGCTTCAGCTCACTGTGTCCAAACTTTACGAGTAAGCACATCTACATTAGCCAGTAAACAAGATTATAGTTTGGATTACAGAAAGATTTCATTTTGTCATTCTTCCTGGAGAACGGATGTGCGGAATATGTAGTGCTAAGCTCACGACACACAAAGTAACACGTACATAGTACATTTAGTCTAGACAGCATGTCAGTGTTGAGTTTCCAAAACATTTTTAAAAACTTGCCTGTTTCTAATTGTGCGATTCATCATATTGTTTATCTCAACAACTTTTAATGATGGTTTAAATATTTATGCTCAACGTTTCAAACGCATATGTGCACATGTGTGTGTGCAGGTATTAAATGTGTGTCGAGAGCACAAAGTATGTATATTATAGACATTATTCTATTCTTAGGCATTAATGAGAGCTGTGGAATTAAACATCCAGGAAGTTTGCTCTGGTGTAAGTGCTTTGTGTTAAAATGATGATGTACACTTTTTAAAGAGCAGTCAACATACCGTACGAGATCTATAGTCAACACCGACTCATGAACGTACTCAATGCAAGACATTGGATTCTATTTTAGTGACGGGCACTCATGACATTCAGATTTGCTAACTTGCATGATACAGAACCCACAGAAGCAGTGCGGCCTTTTGACATCGTGTCATACTTGTATTTGTTTGAAATGAATTCAGGTGAATTTTAGAGACACGTTCGTGTATTCAACAACGCAAGATTAAATCAATGATGACAACATTCGTATTTTGGGCTTTTTACATCACACTGATAAATCTGTAAATATTTAATGGTGCTTTGAAATGTTTTGGATCTTCTACTTCTACAATTTAAACCGTTATTATGAACAATAATGTTTGACTAAAGGTGAGAAATAAAACACTGTTTTGTAGCTTATATTCACCCAACAGAGGTTCACAGATGTTTACCCACTGGGATCAATTCAAAAGATGGACCGAATTGGTTGAAAACACAGTCAGCAGTGTCATCAATGTCTGATGTCGTCAAACCTGAATGCACACAATGATTGACAGGCAGAAATGATCACTTGACTTAGGAGTGGTTTCTTTAGAACGGAATTTTTAATAATTTAACATTTTCACCCACCTGTGATGTAATATTCTATAATTCCATATACTGTAAATTCCTCATTAATATTCTTTCCTACACATTTTTTTTTGTATCAAAACAATGCATCAATTATTTGAACTAAAAGTGTCGGCTAAATAAATGTTAAGTTAGCAAAAAAAGAGAGTGCTGAGCAGACGAGATCAAATCTGTTCCAGAAGCGTTGTTGTAATGATGATGAGTTCCCAGTAAAACAGCAGTCGGATGGAGCGTCCCTCGGGGGCCAGAGGGCCCTCCTCCCGCCTGCCCTCATTGGATGCGTACTGGATCACTTACGAGTTTGGCATTAACCGGAATCTCCGTGGTTTGCAGAGCTCCTTTGACTGAGTTCGTGGTTGTGGAGAGTCATCCAGTTTACACGAACGCGTAAAAAACAAACTTGAGGGACATTTTACTCGCTCTTACAATAAAGTTGCATTTTTTCGGTGCTACGGGAAACTGTGACTATTTCCCGTTGGATATACGAAAGCATCCTGCGCGCTCTGGCGCAGACGGTGCATCGGCGTGCCCAAAACGCGCGGGTGAAACTTTACGCAAGAAACAACATCTAAATGTCATTATGAGTTAGATCGTTCGCGTTTAACTCTTTGGAAGTAAACGTATAGAAGGCTGTATGCATTTTTACGCGTTTGGACACATGCAGGACGCACGCGCATGTGCGGCGAAGTTTAGGACGCACGCATGATGCCGTCTTGCCCCACATCGAGAAAAGATCGGGGTTTGACATCTGGATCCAGGACACTACAGTTTGTTCTTTAAACCACATCTGGATGTGAGAGAGCTCGGCTCGAGCGATGGCTTCTGAGGTTGTGTGTGGATTGATCTTCAGAGTGCTGCTGCCTGTGTGTCTGGCGGCAGGTGAGCATCTTAAATCCCTTTATTATTTCATCCAGATTTGGGTTTGTGAAGGTTTATAGGTTTGTTCTTTAATGTATTCTGGCTACATCGCGGTGAAGGGGTTTATGCAACAGTTCTCGTTGGCAATAGCCTTTTATTTAAGGCTTGACGGGGTTTGCAAAAAGTGAGATACGTTCAGAGTAAAGAAAATATTATATATAAATACAAGAAATAATGCTTATTGTTATGTGAGCTGCAACGCATCTTCACAGTCATAGTAATTTGTAACAGTTTTATTTATTTTACCCATATATACAATACAATACAATGCGTTGCAAGAATAATTTAACTTACTTTAAAATAAAAAAATGTTTACATTAAGTAAAAAATTGGGCTTGTTATAAGAATCTACATACAAGTTTACTGTAAAAATGAGGGTGAATTTGGGAAAAAAAATTCTGTTCGTCTCTCGAAAATAGGGTGACATTTACTCTAAACACCCCGAAATCTTCCTCATCAAAATAGGGAAACTTCTCTTATGCAGGTGTTTAACAAAACCATCTCGGTGAGACCGGAGCTGGTTATCCCACTCTCAGTGAAGTCTTGGTTTACTGTAAGATTCAATCCAATTTCTGGATAGACACAAACTTTAAAGCGCGGACTACAGAAATGTAACATTTATTGTCTATAGGAAACATTCTATTTATTGATTGAACAAGACAAAAAGGCATTTTACTCAAAACAAATGAAAACGTCTTGTAGCTTGTTTGATAGATTTTCAGTCAATGGGAACATAAAACTTGTTAAACATCACAAATGGGAAAAGCAACGTGGGGCTATTCGGACCTTTCTTTTGATGGACAGAAATGAAATTCAGAGACGAACAACAGCCTAAAAGTTTCAAATAAAAAAATATCTCTGAAAAGAATGTGACAACTTGCCCCGACTGCACATTTATGAAAATGTTTAATTCCTCCCTGTCTTCGTGTATGCCAGTGTGACTTTGTTGTGTTTGAAAATGATAAAGATTATCGATGATAAAAACCACGGTAAGATGATGATTGACTGTTAAATTTGTGTATTTCTCTATGAGATACATCTGCTTTCTCTTTGATGATAAACATATACTTTAACTCTCTGGGTGTTACTTGTTAATCTTGTTTTTAGAGAGTGCGATGAACACTTTAATGCCAGGACTTTGTTTTAATGTAAGCTGCTATAAAACATGTCAGACCGCATTTGTTCTGCAGGTTTTACTCGGCGACCGCACATCAGTCTTTGTGTTGGTTGTGTTATCGTTCTGTAGGGTGTATGTGATAATCAGTCTTCGGTCACTAGGGATGATTTCACGTCACAGATTATTGATGGGATTATGTGTTGAAGCCCCTCAGAGACGGTCAACATCGATGACTTAAAACGGTCAATTTCTCATTTTAATTTTTAGTAATCTAATAACGTTTCATTCCCACTTTCTCAGACGTTACTATTATAATGTGTTTTTTAAATAGTTTTGATTTACATATTTTTAATTGTTCATAATTTCTACCAATGCTTATTTCATAATTCCAAATACTTCCCATTTTGAATCAGCTGATATTAAAATAGAAATAAGCATCGGCAAGACATGAATGGCAAGATGTAGTCCAGGGGCGTTGCTTGACCTAAACCTCTACTGGGCCACAGGCTCCCATTACTTTTTCACATCACAATGTACTATACAAACTTCCCTTGCTTAAATCACTATTCCTACAGTGCAACAATACTGGATTGTTTATCAAGTCTTACCTCCCTCAAACTCATCATCTCCTTTCTGCTTCCATTGCCCTGCTTTGCACAAACAAATTCTGATGTCCATCTACAGGGGTTATTAATGATCGACTCAGAATAAAATGATCGATATATATATATATATATATATATATAAATATATATACTGTATAGAAACATACTTTCATCATGTTTTCATAGCCTAAGCCACGTGTCGTCACACTTGCGCGGCTGCATGCTGCAGTTGTTGCGCCGACATGGATTTCTGAGCAAAAGTCTGAATGAATGTCAGGTTACATTTTTGGTATCAGAATGAATGAAAATGAACATTATCATGTTGAACACCCCTGCACTCCGTTGAAAAATATGTCATATTTATTCGCGATAACCGTTGCGATTTCTTTCTTGAACCCGTCCTTGGATATTTTAAGTCGTTTTGATTCAGATGGATGTGAAATGGCATCACAAAATTAATCTAGATGACAGTTTAAAATCTGTTTAACTGTTTGTAAATACATCATATTAACTCTTTCGCTGTTTTTCTGATCAGCCCTTCGAAATGCACGCTAAACATACATTTGTGGTCACGTCCACCCCCCCTCGCTCTCTCTCTCTCGCTCTCTCAGCAGGTGTCTTTCTATAGGTAGATAAGATCCACTTTATAAGATGGTAATGTATCTCTTGACAGCCTAAGTTGGTTCTTTTCTCTTCCAAACACGATGGCAAAGATGCGGAGCATCTCCATTAATCCGTGGAAAGTCGTTTTAACCGCATGAATTAATAATGTGGCATCAGAGGGGAAAGAATTGGCTGCCCATTATCGTAAACGTGTCTTTAATATTTGATGATTTTATTTTTCAGTGGAAGCAGTACTGAGCAAAGGTTATCCAGCCAAAATATGACAGAGAAATGACAGGAAAACTAACTGCAGGCAATAAATATTATTCAGTTAAAGACGCTTTGAAATTATTATACGAGTGTGTTTTTATTCTTGTGTTTTCAATTGAAACTTTAACTTGTCGTTTAGACTCTGAAGCGAGGCGTAATAGGGGACGGCCTTCTTAGGGGAACGTAAAACAAGCTTTTAATCAAATAAACAAACAATAAAACGAACTTAAACATGCCGGGCTCCTCCGTGAGAGATGCGAGACCGGTGCACCGTGCAGCTGACACTCATCATCATCATATTAACATCCGAGCTGATGTTGCGCCGACATATAGGGCAAATGCACCTTCAGCGACCCGAGTTTGATTTGTGGCTTGAGGTCTGTTTTCGATTCCAAGCGATCCTCTTCTTTCCGCCTGAACTTTCCTGTCTAACCTAAGGGTATAATACGGTCGTATTATACATGTGTTTAGGAAAAGTTCAAACAATTGTTTTATGTTTTATCACAGTTTTCATGTGTCTTCTCATGCTGTCAGTCCTTCACATTGCTGTTGGATGACTTTGTCACTCCTGAGGTTTGATTTTGTGGAAACGTACACTGTACTGAAATGGCCACAATACATGTTGATCATCTCATTTATTTCTCATAGACAGCAATGAAACTACATCAATGAGAAATGGCAGAAAACATTTTCCTCTGGGATGGCTTTAAGTCGTGTTGCTCGTGCAGGTGATGTAGGTTTGAGTCCGGGGTCTTTTCAGTAGTTTTAGTGTTTTCATCATACAGTAAATCAGTCTCTCTATTGAAATGCACATCTCTGCAGTGGTTTTCTCCTGTCTAGAAACATCAATTATTTCTGAGATGGCTCATCATTTCAGTGTGGTCGCCGCGGTTTTGCTTCTGTCTCTAAAGGAACGGCACATTTGAAGCTTTGTGGAAGATTCAAGCTGGATTTGGATGTGGCCACATTTTTATTATTATCATCTCAAGTTAATTGTTCATGTCAGGAACATCACTTTAAAAGCAGAAGATCTGAGAGATAATACCTCATTGATCCCCAAAGAGAATACAGAGGATTTCACGTGTCAGCGTGTTTTTGTGGGGATGATTATATTGTTGCTTATGATTAAATAAAACTTGTGTGTCACTTTAAGAATCATTTTGATGAGTTTATTAAAGAGCGTTACTGGTGTTTTTTTACTTTGGTGATGTTTTGGATTCAGTTGATGTCGTCAAAGTCTTGTTTCTCCTGTGTTTCCTCTGCCTGCTGGTTTTATTAACAGAATAAATGTCTGTGCTGTAAACCCTGACACTCACTTTAATGGCTTCCAACACTGTGTGTAGTGAGCCTCTCTCTCTCTGTTTCTGTTCCCCAAACCAATGGCAAAGCTGTTTTAATGTTTGTTTGTTTTTTACAGCCGTAATTAAGTTACCTTTTTTATGTGCATCTTTTAGTGTGTGTCTCTATATTAGGTTAGCCCATAAACTACGGTTAAAAACAACGTTAAATATTCTATAGAATATTACCACAGTTTACTATGGTAAATAATAATAGTATTTTTTCATGCGGGCTCAATTTAAGAGGAGAACCAACCTCTTGGTTTTCTTTCTCTGCTTATCTTTTTTGGCTTCTGAAAAGTACAGTTTTGATGCCAAGCCTACCACCACAACCTCAATAAAAAGTCATTCGTTATTTGTCTCTCACACCAAACAGGAATTAAGCGTTTTTACGTATAAAGTCAATGCAAAGACACATATAGACACGAACTCACGCAAGGCGGTGCAAATGATGTAAATCGGGTGGCACTAAGGGGCCTTTTACAGCGAGACTGTTTTCAAGTGAAGGCGCAAAACTATTTATGCGATTTGGCTGTCCAGCGGAGACTTATTATTTATCTACAGCAAAATCTTAACACTCATTGACGGCGACGAAGGGTTTTTGGATCAGACCCGGGAGTACGAGTAGATGGTGTGCTCTGGATTGCGTGGTCTCTTTAGCGACGGAAGTCCAATAAACCGTCAATCAATCGTCAGTGACTCTGGTATTTCTTTTCTTTACAAAGTGATGTCGCCAACTACTGGCGGGGCATGCGTAATACAGCGTTTTAGTCATTTTTGCGGATCTGTGTAAACACGGATTGTTTTGATAACGTTGTCGCGTGTACGTGAAACCTTTCAAAAACGCAAACGTGTAAACGTGGCCTAAGGTTGAAAATATTTCGCTAAGTAACAAACTTGTCCCGTGAGTGTCATGATTCTGCCTGCTCTTGTCTTGATTTTCTGGTCTAGGGGCAGAATCATGACAGGCCCATGTGTTTTATGTGGAGAGAAACATATTATTGTCAATCAGGACATAATATGCGTTCTCTCCTGTCTCGTCATTTGGCCCCGCCCCTCTCGTTCCTAGTATTGCTTTCCTCCTGTGTCACATTACCCACACCTGCCCATTGTTATCTCCTTTGTTAGTCTCCCTATTTAATGCCCTCTTGTCTATTGTCTTGTGCTGGTTCGTTGTATGTGTTACCTTGCTGTATATTGTTCCTGCTCCGGAAATTCTTGAGAGATACGCTTAAGTATAGTCTAGTCAGTGTTTGTGTTTTGTTTCAGTCTTAGTGTATTATGGTTAAGTCTTGTTGAGTTTAGTTCAGTTTATTGTGTACCCTGTTTTGTCACCCCCTCGTGGGTTTTTGTTTTGTTCCTGTGTTGTTTATTAAAGGCTATTTGTTACCCCTTCATCCCCGTTTTGCTGCCTGCACTTGGGTTCTCCTTACCACGCTCATAACAGAACGAACCAGCCAGAACGGAACCCAGCAGGCAGCATGGACACTGACCGGTCCAGCGTGGCCCGTCGCCTCTGCAGTCTTCGCCAGGGAAGTGAGACTGTGGACGAGTATGTGGAGAGATTCCTGGACATTGCGGAACAGGGCGTCTTCGGGGAGAGTGAGCTGGCGGTGCTGTTCAACACCGGTCTCAGAGAGCCACTCTCTCGCTCGGAGATGAGGGCGATGAGGCCGTTGGATTTCGACGCTGTTTGGGTAACTGCCGCAGCGCGTTCGGAGTCCGCGACCTCATCGAACCCAGTTTACTCATCTCCGCTTGTTGCGATACCCGAGAGTGGTCCTCTGCAGATCGGGGTTGTGGGCATCACCACGCACCACTCTCCAACCTCTGCAGTCTCTCCACAACCGCCCAGTCTCACTGGCAAGCGGGGGAGACGGGAATCTTGGGGGTCCTCGTCCGAGGCCTCCAATCCCGAGCCGCCCGCCCCATTCACATCATTCCTGCAGCCGACCACCAGGCGGGTGGCTCGGCTGAAGAAGAAGAGGCAACGGAGGGCGGCTCGGAGTCCGGTGGTCCCGTCAAGTCCGGTGGTCCCGGTGGTCCCGTCAAGTCCGGTGGTCCCGGTGGTCCCGTCAAGTCCGGTGGTCCCGGTGGTCCCGTCAAGTCCGGTGGTCCCGGTGGTCCCGTCAAGTCCGGTGGTCCCGGTGGTCCCGTCAAGTCCGGTGGTCCCGGTGGTCCCGTCAAGTCCGGTGGTCCCGGTGGTCCCGTCAAGTCCTGCCCTGCCGGCCTTCCAGCCGGCGTCAAGTCCTGCCCTGCCGGCCTTCCAGCCGGCGTCAAGTCCTGCCCTGCCGGCCTTCCAGCCGGCGTCAAGTCCTGCCCTGCCGGCCTTCCAGCCGGCGTCAAGTCCTGCCCTGCCGGCCTTCCAGCCGGCGTCAAGTCCTGCCCTGCCGGCCTTCCAGCCGGCGTCAAGTCCTGCCCAGCCGGCCTTCGAGCCGGCGTCAAGTCCTGCCCTGCCGGCCTTCCAGCCGGCGTCAAGTCCTGCCCTGCCGGCCTTCCAGCCGGCGTCAAGTCCTGCCCTGCCGGCCTTCCAGCCGGCGTCAAGTCCTGCCCTGCCGGCCTTCCAGCCGGCGTCAAGTCCTGCCCTGCCGGCCTTCCAGCCGGCGTCAAGTCCTGCCCTGCCGGCCTTCCAGCCGGCGTCAAGTCCTGCCCTGCCGGCCTTCCAGCCGGCGTCAAGTCCTGCCCTGCCGGCCTTCCAGCCGGCGTCAAGTCCTGCCCTGGCGACTTCGCGCTCTCGAGCGCCGCCCCCCAGGGTGTCCCCTAAGTCCCCTGGGACTCCGCGCTTCCGAGCGCCAGGGACAAAGACTGTTCCCCCATGTCCCACACCCTTTGGACTTCCTCCCATGAACTCTTGTTTTGCCCCACCCCCCCTCCCTTGTTTGTTATTTTTATTGTCCCATCCCAACCCATTTATTGTTCTTGCTTGTCTGCCCTTAGTTTTGTTTACTATGTTTTGTTGGATGTTGTCTGTTTCCCAGTCGGTCTTGTCTCGTTAGTCTGCTCCCTTGGTGAACGCCAGGGGGCGTTCATTAAGGGGGGGGTTCTGTCATGATTCTGCCTGCTCTTGTCTTGATTTTCTGGTCTAGGGGCAGAATCATGACAGGCCCATGTGTTTTATGTGGAGAGAAACATATTATTGTCAATCAGGACATAATATGCGTTCTCTCCTGTCTCGTCATTTGGCCCCGCCCCTCTCGTTCCTAGTATTGCTTTCCTCCTGTGTCACATTACCCACACCTGCCCATTGTTATCTCCTTTGTTAGTCTCCCTATTTAATGCCCTCTTGTCTATTGTCTTGTGCTGGTTCGTTGTATGTGTTACCTTGCTGTATATTGTTCCTGCTCCGGAAATTCTTGAGAGATACGCTTAAGTATAGTCTAGTCAGTGTTTGTGTTTTGTTTCAGTCTTAGTGTATTATGGTTAAGTCTTGTTGAGTTTAGTTCAGTTTATTGTGTACCCTGTTTTGTCACCCCCTCGTGGGTTTTTGTTTTGTTCCTGTGTTGTTTATTAAAGGCTATTTGTTACCCCTTCATCCCCGTTTTGCTGCCTGCACTTGGGTTCTCCTTACCACGCTCATAACAGTGAGACATTAAGCATACATCAATTAAGATGATGTGCATTTCTTGATGTAACGTGAACGTCATGTGTTGTAATTACCCATAATCCTGAACACTCAACGCATGCGCAATAACACCTATTTGACATCATCTAATGCACCTCCGCAATCGTGCCATTCACATTATGCAGGATAGTCCACGCTAATAATGATTTCTGTCTTTATTAATACTGATGTTTTGTATTTATTGTTATTTTACTGTCGATTGTCGTTTTTTGTTCTGTTATTAAAACCCTGTGGGTTCTTTTTCCTGTTTCTCTGCATCATATGTTAATCAATAAGTTCCATGCGCATGTTGTGCCAATTCCCGCCTGAACTTGCTGTGCGGTTGCTGTAATATATATTTTTTTATCCAATGTCGACTCTATAGTTATATTTATTCATTTACTGATGCATCAGTTATTTAATTTGATGAACGCGGTGAAGCATCACAAAACTTGCTGGGTAATATTATAATAAAATTGTGCTCCTCTTGTTTACCCATTTGTACGTGGCTTTGGTTAAAAAAGTCTGCTAAATGACTATTTGTAAATGAAATATAAAACAGTTTTCATCATTCTGCACTTTTTGACATTTTTACTGGAAGTAGTAGCCTAGACCATCCGGGAATCTTTGGAATACTCTTTTCAACATGCTACGGTTTGGAACATACTAATTCTATTTTCGAATACTATTTAGGACGGATAGTATGCAAATTGAGACGCAACAGTTATTTTACCTTACCGAAATATATGTGGATTGAGCCATTTAGAAGCTCAAAACTCAGACACCTTCATAGCACAAGGTCTTTAGTAATAAATCCTATTTATTTCTTCTATAATCGATTTCTAACAATAAAGTATATACCTGTAAGGCAACTTTTTTAAAGTCTCTGAGATTAAGAGAGAATTTACATCCAGTCAGTCGATATGGCAAAATAAACCCTGACAGGGTGATCTTATACACAATATATTGTGTTAGTTTCTTAATTCACTATTTTGCTTATTTTATGTACTAAAAGTATGAATTGCTTTTGTGATTGAAAAGCATGTTGGTAGTTGACAAATAATCCACACGTCTCCTATGATGTGACATTAACAAATAGTAAATAATAACATATTATTGTATATTCGTAATATGTAAATTTGTAATATAAAACGGCACACAAGAGACTTATCTCCATTGTTGTTGTTTTTAAATAATGTTTTGCTGTTACACCATTGGACACATTTACAGTTGATTCGTCATCTACCGATGTACATTTTATTTCATAGCGATAGAGAAAGTCTTGGGATATACTTAAATGTAACCTGTTTGTTGTCTCGATGTTCATTGTGATCAATAACAAAACACAAATCGAAGAATTTTTACCAGGATATTTGAGTACTTTATGGGTACTTATTGGAACATACTATGATTTGAGACACACTCATTCTAATACCTGAATACTATTACGAACAAGTAGTATGCAGTTATCATCAAATGTTAAAATTGTGTAGGTCAGATTCTGATGTCGGGTGATGCCGTCTTTGTTTTTAGCCACGTGAAATGGGTCGACTTACCATGATGCCGGTGTCCCCCAAAAATGTTGGGAGAAAAATGTGCACAGATACAGTAAGTTTGCACAAAATAGGCTAGAATAGCCAAACGTGTAAAACAATGTGGTGTCAAAATAAATGTGGTCATCTAATATAAATTGGCCTGACAGTTGAAGTATTTTGCCAGTTTTTACATGTGTACGCAGTGACGTAACTGCCCTTTTGTTGTCATTGGCATCTCTTGAGGGTTTTCTTGTGACATGTCCGTGCATGGAAAGGCGTGTAATTGATATCGAGTCTTCTGCACAACTCCATGTCGGGTAATGAAATAAATTCGCTTAATGTTTCGACCAGCAGCTCGTGAAATGGCATCCTAGCAAAAGAAAGACGTAACGGTGAAAAGGAGACTTTCAAATGAAGGCCTGTCACAACAGTTTTAGTCTGTTAACTGTCTGCTGGAAGAATAAATAACAAAGCTCATGTGAAAAAAAAACTACATTATATAGAGTCTCGAATCTTTTTTCTTTTTTCATTGGTCGCAGAGGCGGGGCTGTGCAAGTTCAACATTCTAGGGTTTAAATTACTTTTTTTATAACACGAAGAAAATAATTTGCAAATAATTTCAAACTAGAAATCCATTACTTTTAATTATGACATCAAAAGTTTTGTGTTTTTTGCACAGATTTGCATAATTCATGGGAAAATGTCATTCAGAAAACTCTTCACTATTGTATATTTTTTGTGTAGATAAATGCCTTGACTAATTTAACTTTATTGATGAAAGAAACAGTCAATGTAAACATTTTCACACATATTTTTACTGTATTTCTCTGCTGCTTTATTGTTTCTCTGATCTCGAGTGTGTGTATGAATGTTTTTATACCAACATCATGACTTAACATAACTTATACCGTACAGTATAAATGTATGATCACCACTTTTTTATTATTAGCCATGTTTTTGTCTGTGGGCCATTGGTGTCATCTGAACCAGGCTAGAAAATGACATTTTCATCAGAGAAAGAAATCATTATAAATTGAAGAAAGCCCAAATTATCAGTGCCATAGATGAATATTTACTGAGTAGTCCACGACACTTGTCGCGCTACACGTATCGTGCCCGCTGGCATCACGCGTGTATTGTAACGTGATTTTGAATGTTTTTCTTTTTTCTCGGCAGCATGTTTGTTCAGATACAACGCTCTGTCCTTCATCTACCTCCTGCACCTGCTGCTCATCCCTCTCTTCCCCGAACCCTCCAGCGTGACCATGCAAGGTAAGACGCATTGCTGCGCCAGTATTACTCTTCCTTAAGTGACAAAAATCCACTGCAGCAAGCACATTCGTTGTTCCCTGAAACAGCGTAAAGGTAATTCAGTGGACCAGAAACGCTTACCAAACATCATCAGTTACAGGTGCCAAACAATGAAGCGGCTGGGGTTCTGCTTTATAGGATGGATCCGCGCACGCACACAAAAAAGAGTTAAAGGGATAATTCAACCCGAAATGAATATTCATTCAGAACATATACGCCTCTTCTGTTATTTGCTTACCAACGTTCCTCATAACATTGAAGATACATTGAAGTTGGTGCTTCCTGAGATCTTTGACATTGATGTTTAGCGTTGTCTCGTGTGTTTATGGACTTTCGGCAGCTGTCTGGAGGTACAGTACAGTATATACTGTACGCGTGCCTGTTTTCTGTTGGTTAATTATGTATAAGAGAACGGTCGCATGGAATCTGATGAAAGAGGAAGAGGACGGGAGATTTTTAAGTGGTCCACTTACGCTCTCATCAATAGTTAAGCAGACCTGTGTTCATATGAAGAGAAATAGATGCAGCGGTTCGGAGAGACTCAACGGCCCTTCTCCAGATTTAAGGCGCCGCGTGGGAATATGCAAATGGGATTAAAGCAACAGTTTATCCAGTAATAACAATTCTGTCATCATTTATTCACCGTCACGTGGTCGTAAACGGTGCTTAATTGGTCAATTCTGAGGTGCCAGAATGAGGGGGCGTGGTTATCCAACTATTAGATGTAAACGCCAATAAGGAAGCCTAAATGAAAACAGACATGCAAAGAGAATCTCAGAACTATTGTATTAACTCAGAAATGTAATGTGCTAGAAGCAGATATTATCTTGAGTTTGCCATATAGTTCAAATGTGCGGCGGTAAAGTGATGGAAACAGTTTATTGTCATAATGATGATGTCGTGAATATTAAACACCAAAAACACAGCCCTCAATTCAGAAGTTTAACGTTAAATTGAAACTGCTCGGGCATTTTGTGCGTGAGCGCGTGCGGGATTATAACATAGTAGACATATTAAGCATCTAGTCATCCGTTACTTCATCAGCTCTTCTGCGTCTCTTCGCAACAGCACAAATCTCTCTGAAGCGTCCATCACGACACATTCCCTTCATACAAAAATACGTTTATAGGCTATGTATTCGTGGAATATGCTGAATATTTGACCATTAAAAGGGGAAAAAGTGTGCAGTATTGAATGACGTACTCATAGTCATATCTGTTTGACCATACATCATCACAGAGCTTTTTAAAAGTTGTTTCTGCCGTCGTAAGTAACAGCGCATGCAGTTGCGCGCACACAATATTCCGGCATCGCAGCAGCTTGACAGCCCGTTCATTATCAAAATAAAATGGTTATTGCCATTATAATTATCATATGAGCTTTTTGACTAAATATATGCACGCAGCAGGTCAGCTCGATAGCGCTTGAGGAGCGGGATCTGCCAAATGAAGCGCCTGATCCAGATATGGCTCGTCTCGACGCAAATTGAGCCCTGGTTGTAAACCTGCATGTGATTCTTTGTTCTGTGGAACACAAAAGAAGATATTTTGACAAATGTCTCAGTGGTTTTGTGTCAATGGATTTCAGTGTTGTTCTTCAAAACATCTTCTTTTGTTCTCCACAAAAGAAAGAAACTCACGCAGGTTTGAAATGACACGAGGGCGTGTAATTGAAAGAATGTTCGTTTCGGGGTAAACTATCACTTTAAGGTCTCATAAAACCGTGATGAGGTGAAACTGCACCGTCAGCTGGAAGTTTACAGCGGTTTGGGGGAGAGATGCTGCTAATAAAACACTGCTTTCCTTATTGTTGGCTTCAGGTATGTTTTTATTTTACGAGGATGAAATTTGCGATGTGAATCGGACATGTGGACGCGGGGTGTTAAAGTCTTTTACAAGCTCCCTCCAAACAGTTCTGTGTGTGTTTGTGGGAAATGATTCCAGGTTGCTTTGCACGTTGTTTCAAGTCTGAACAAGTCACATCCCATGCCGATTTACAGAGTCAGTAGCTCACATTTGATTTCGTCTGGCAGAGCTTCTTGTCGTCTGGATTCTTACGAATACGTCTCACTTGTGGCTAAAATGATCTCCATTAGGAAGCATTACATGCGATGGGCACGGACTTGCGCCGCATTGGAACATATTGATTGCCGGTAGAGAAAACACTCTAAAAATACTTTAATACTTCATTTGACCTTGGTGTTATGCTATTTGAGAGCGCTGAAACAAAGAGGCTCTCACGATGAGCTTTTGTGCGTCTCGCAAGAACAACAAAGAACGCTTCAGCATTAAACATCGCTGACTCTAGAAAGAAAAACTGCCATCTCTGTTTGAAACATTTCAGGTTACTTCACGTATGATTTCCCATCAAATCATACCCGACAGATTAACGTTGTGACAACCCCTACAAAGACCTCATATTAAGATGATATTTACAGTGTGATATTTATGATATTGTTGACATCTGATGTCTGTTGTTGTTTTTTCTCCACCAGGCCACACGGGACATCTCCTGAAGTCTTTATGTTTCTCCAGCATGACCTTCCTCTTGTTCCACATTATCTATCAAATCACAATCCACAGTTTGCTGGCTGGGAAGTCTATTGAGCGTAGATTCAACTGTAAGTTCCTACTCGCACATCTATAAAGGGTTTCACTCCCCGTTGTTTAGACTTATGGGTTTCTTTAGCCCTACTGACAGAGCGTTGAGCAGCCGTCAATGCAAAAGATCCGTTCGAAAAACACACATACGGATAAAAAACAAATAGGTTGAATTCACTGGATGAAAGGCTACGGATAACTTTGGTTTCTTCAAAGATTCTATCAAACTCCTGCGTTTTATCAAGAAGCAATTTTGGCGCTAAAGGAGTTTTTTTTCCTGAAGTTACATCATACTGTAGGTTCCTCAGATCAGTTGTTTCTAAACATAACGTGGTTCTCTTTAGCAAATCTCTGAAAACTGTAAGAGATTCATCAGGAAGTGTATTAGGAAATCATTTTTTATATGCTTTTTTTGCAACATGTTGTTGTGTAATGTTGTACTAATAATGAATAGTGCGTAGTACATTACATTATTTGAATGATAGTTAAGGTAATTTAAAAGCGATAGTTTGTTCTCATTTATTCACCATCATCTTTTTTATTTAAAGACATAATCACTATGTTTATCATGGGGTTTCGCAAAAATCGAACAAATATAAAGCATTGAAAAATGCTTGTCAACAGCATTGAATCATTTCAAAAGTAGTTTTTTATAACTCAGACATTCAAGGTTTCGGAAGGACATCTATAAAATGACTCTTTTCTTTTGTCAATCACAAAAGAAGATATTTTGAGAAATGTCTCAGGGGTTGTGTGTTCGTACAATTGAAGTCAATAGTGTTCAATGGTGTTTGGCTATCAACATTCTTCAAAATATCTTCTTTTGTGTTTTGCTGAAGAAGAAAGTCATGCAGATTTGAAATGACGTGAAGGTGAATAAATGATGAAAGAGTCTGTTTTTGGGTGAACGTGCACGTACAGGATGATATTCAATACTGTTTTATTTTCTGGTCTTTGCAGTAAAGCGAAAAAGAAATCTAATTGTTCCTTAGAATTAGATTTTGATGTGAAACACGATCTGTAAATTTCACAGTTGATATCGCAGGGGAATGTAATGGTGCTGTAGGATCTATCAATCAGAGGAGGCCGGTGGTCTTACACGGGGGTCACTGACCTCTGAGATGATAGTGAGATCTGCATCTCTCCGCTGATCTCAAGCATCGCTGCTTTTTGCTGAGCGCAGACGTTTTATCATCACTTCATAGCGCGTGAATTGCGGACCAGATAAGGAGATAAATGAACACTATATTATACTGACAGACATTCACAACATTCAACATCAGCTAAAAAATATTTTTCTTTGTTCTTAAATACATATACGTATTGTGTATCCTTTTAAACGCAGTTCATGTTGTATGTGTTGCAAAAGTGGTTAAGCTTTTAAAAACAGCTTTAAATAACTGTTCTTAAGACTCATGGGAAATCTTAGATGTCTTTAATCTTCGTTTATTGTCTTGAGAAGATCAGACGCACCTCGATCATGTCATCCACAATTATTTACACTTTCTTTTGTTTAGGTTCCCGAAAAAAGCATTCTTTCATAATGCCTCCGCAGCTTAAGACTGGCGGAAAAGTAGGCGGTAATGTAAATAGCTATTATGTCCTTAAATAGACAATACAATTTCTTGAGTTTACTGTTGTTGTCTGTCAGAATACAAGTAAACAGAGAACACGTCAGTATAGACACATTGTATATACAGACATAGATATGTATATGTAGATGTCACGTTCAACTTCTCCAGAAACGTCAACACTCCTGCGGTTATTTCTACAGGATGATTCCAGAACAACTGTTAGTAAATACATCCGTCCATCCCAAACCGACCGTGTGAAGATACCGCGGCCATAATCTCTGACATCATTTCATCACAAACTGTTAGTCACAGTCCTGATGATAATGGTGCTTAGAAATCATTTTGTTTCAGGGTCTTGACACTGACTTTTAACAGGCTTCGATCGTCTTTAATGGACGTCTTGGAAACAATGTATGAAATCCATTTGTTCCAGTGTGTGTCTTGGAGAAATCTGTAATATGTGCAGTGTTTTTTTGATACTTTCTAAATATAGCGGTTTACAATATATACGCACAAATGTGCTGCCAGTAAGTCTGTTAAGAGTAATTTATTGTGATTTGGTTGTAGAGCAAACATTGAGCGCTCAATGGAGTCGATCTGTATCTGTGTGAAGTGCGTGTTACAGGACCTCGGTCTCAAGGGTTATTCAATACCTCATTACTCTCCTAATTTACTAAAAACACAGCCTGAAATATTGATTTGACGTTACTGTAACTAATACAGACAGAAGTGATGAAGTGGATTTTCACACATTAGATCTACAAGAGACGACACTGTTGTGATAAGCGTTACAGTGATTACAGAATTACTTTCTAGTGATTTACATTCATGCATTTTGCTTTTACACAAATGCTTTTATTCCCTAATCGTAATCGCAATTCAAATACGATTAATCATGTAGCCCGAACGATTAATCGTGTTTTGGGCGCGATTACGATTTATGCTTCCCACGATTAACTGAGCATAATCATTATGATAATGTTTTAAAAGCAAACACAAAACTCCCTTTTATGCCAAAAATCATTGGGATATTCAGTAAAGATCATGTTCCATGAATATATTTTGTACATTTCCTACCGTAGATATGTCAAGACTTTATTATTGTGAAAAAATCGCTAACAAAAATTGCCGAAGACACACCTACAAACTTTGCGCTGCTGTTTGCTTTTTGGGAATAACCCACTCAAGTTTGGTATCTACGTATGTAAAGTTTAGAATTTCAGCTTTTGGGTTCCTCTTTACATTTACATTTAGCAGACGCTTTTATCCAAAGCGACTTACAAGGAGATCAGGGAGCAATAAGCGATATGTCATACAGGAGCAATAATACATAGGTGCTAATACAAAGTTATCTACTCTTTACAATGTCATTACAGTGGTAAGCTAAAGGAAAGCGTTAAAACAAACCGTGAAAAACATCTTCAAAGGCAATTTTCTCAATATTCAATTTATATTGTATTATATTGAAAAGCAAGACAAAATATAACAAGCATGTTGACCATTCAGTTTATGCAATAGTAAAAAAAAACATTGGCTAAATAAATAGAAGAAAACCAAAAGCCATGTTCGGTATTCGGCCTTTGGTGTTTCAAGTGTTTCATTTTTATTCGTCTTCGGCCAAAAAGTTTCATATCTGTGCATCCCTAATATTTACATTTTTTGCACCCTTCAGATTCCAGTGTTTTAGTTGTATCTAGGCCAAATATTGTCCAATGGAAAGCTTATGTATTTATTCAGCTTTCAGGTGATGTGTAAATCTATATTTTGAAAGATTGACCCATAAGGCTGGTTTAGATGTCCAGGGTCACATATTAGTCAAACCAACTCGATCTTAAATGAGCATAATGTATGAAGTGATGAAAGACGCCTGGAAGCTGAAGTGAAGATGACTTCTCTTGAGAGAAAACCACCTGCTATATGAAAGATAAGACGTAATATCATACGAATGAGCGCTGGACACATTTATTTATGTGTTCTGCAGAAATGACCTATGACAATTTGTCTTTTGTTGTAGCTTTATGAGCTCCTGCACCACAGGCTGTTAAAAACGAAATTACTCTGTTCCTTCAAAGCCGATGTGGTGGAAAATGCAGCACAATAGGTAGTAAACCTTTATCTTTTCTATTTACCAGGTTCAGTGTGGGAGAAATCGATACGGCAGATCGGCTTTGAGAGGTGAGTCCTCACGCTTCGTTTAAAACACAAGCTTGCGTATAAATTACCTTGGAAAAGTTTGACGAATCTTTCGTTTTTTAAATGAAAAGGTTTTACCGCACTTAACATTTTAACAGCCAATTTCTTTACAGCAGGACACAAAACCTCCAGCATCACTGTGAAAGAGTATTGATTTCGAGCTTTAGGTGGAAAAGACATTTTTATTGTTCAGTGATTTGGACATAAAACAACTCATTGATTCCTAAGCCAAAGACTTTTATTGTTCAAATGTTGCTCTTTGATATCTCCGCAAATTTGGTGGAGATCTTTGTTGTTTAATATCACATTATTGTAATGTCTTTATAGTGCCTGAGTTGTATTTGGTAACTTAAAAATTAATTTGTGACCTCAACGTTCCGGATGCTGCAGTCACGGTTACTTAGACCTTTGGTACTTGTGGTATCCCGAACACACCGTATCACTTAAAAACGTGTAAGAGCAGGCACACTCTGTAAGAGGGATGCGTTTTCCTCCGCTGACAGAGACGGATAATATTACAGTCCACTTACATCAGTGTCTGCCCGTCTCCCGCTGTGGCTCCAAACTTCACCGTCCGAACTGGCGGTTTTCTGTGATGAACGCTAAACCCGATTAAACGTGACCCGCTCCTGACAGGCCAATTTTTCAAAGCCTACCTTGATGTCCGTACGCCGCCGTAATTCTATTGGCTGCGGTTTTCTGAGTACGGGAATCTCCGACCAGCACCTTTTCCAAGCAGCCGTGGTCGGATGGCTTGATTCACCGTAAGTGGCAGGAAGCTGGCTTGTAAACTGTTTATGTTCCTAATTGACCTGTTAGTTGAGTGTAGGCATCTGCATCTATCCGTCACGTAACCGTGCACTCACGCCCGGCACTGGTCGCTCTGACAGGGAATCGGGGGAAACGAGTGAAACCGAGGTGGAAAATTGACTAAAAGCTGGATGTCGGGCAGAAATTGCGTGAAGTGGAGGTTTGGGTGTGAAAATTATACTTCCACAGATGGTAAAATAGTGATCAGAGTAATGGTGTGTTTCATAAATAAGGAGGACATTAGAAGTTAGGTTGCGGCTAATGCGAGTATTGAGGCTTCTTGTGAGAATGTGATACTTTGTTTTTGGCCTGGAAATAATTACTTGGTATTTTGCAAGATGACAACAAGACTCGTTTTTTGTAAACGGTTTAATTCGGTCAAAGATCTTAATCTCTTGACCAAAGCAACGGTGCTAAAATAAACGCTCACCTTTTTTAGTAAATGGAATGTATGTTGGTCATGTTTCATTTTAGTCTCAACTTAGTCTTAGATGTTTCTCCTAAAATTGTTTGCGAGAAATACAAACAGAAATGAGAGTGTAATTGTTGAAATCTATGAAGAGTATGGTGGTGCAAAATGAATGCAGTGTAACCCCGATAAGTTGGCAATACTCAAAAAAGTGTTTGAATAAGCAGAGGTTCTTGATTTAAGTAAGCAGGACTTTCAGATTGTGACTACTGTTAAATTCAAGTTCTTAATAAGTCTTAGTAAGTGTGACTTAAGTAATGCATTCATCCTTCTTACAAATATGTACTCAAAGTAGCATTTTTTAGTTAACCAAACTCAAGTTTCTTTATTCTGCATATTTCTTAGTCTAAAACACCTTACGCAACTCGTTCTAAACAATGGTCGCCACAAAACTGAAAAATATGTCAAACTCTTCTAAATGAAACACTAACAAATCTTTAACTTTACTGAAAAACACATAAAAATAATCATATTTTGAAATGTACTCTCGTAATGCAGTCTCACGCAAAGCATGCTGGGAATTGGAGAGCCTTCTCTACCAATTGTGTTGAATAAGCCTCTTTCACATCGTGAGTCGTAAACCACGTCAGGGTAAAGCATTAGAATTCTTGTCGCATAAAGCTACTTGCGTTTATCTGTACTGTCTTGTTTTACGACTTTAATCTATATTAAACATTTATTTAAGGGTTTTGCATTTGTACACCATAGCTCCCGTGTTATTTAAACGTGATCGCATCATGGTATTATAAGAAATTACTTTAAAATTCTGGTACACCGTTGACATAGAGTGTAACACGTTAATATTTGTTAGTAAATAAGATATTATATCATAAAATATTTATAAATGTAAAATGTTCAAACCTAAATTGTGAAAACGTAATAAATGTATCACTTTAAAATAAACCAAGGTAAAGAAATACAAAGTATTACATATTGTGTAACCAATATTAATAAATTGGATTAGAATTAGATTAGTTTACCATAAACAGCTGTATCTTTTTATGGCTCGCTTTCAATACGCATATTCTAATGGTCTTCTGTTTATTTTAATATACCGTATAGGCTACATAAACAATGATTCACTCCCCTATCACAGTAACACAGAGCAGACATAATAAAACACACATACATAATGCGTGGCAATGATCCAATGCGTCTGCGAATAAAACGTCTGATATTATATATTTTACATTATTTAAATATTTTTGATAATGTGAGAAGCACTAGGGAGAACAGAAAGCAGAAGACATTTTTTGTAATGTTCTGAAAGAGAAAGTGTGATACGAGTCTGACGGAAGGGATGGGTTGATGTCTTTCCAGCACGACGCGCTGCCTTTACTAACGTTTAGTTTATGAATATAATGCAGGACCAAACCAGACACATAAAGAATCAAATGAGACAGAGAACATCATCACTGGATTTATTATACGCAGTTCAGTGCTTAAAATCTGCAGGTGCCTGCCTTAGGTTGCTGTCCCGTAAACGCTACAAACCTTAGACACAATGCAAGAGTACAAGAGCCCCCTCTTAGCTGCGAGGTGTTTTTTAAATTAAGATCTTTACTTTAAACACGCCGTAATAAGGTAATAAGATCGTTTACTTTATTTATATGAAGACATTTAATCCAGACACTCTTGTTAGACTTGATACTGCTGTAACCGGAACATTGTTCACCCTTCGTCCAACGATGCGGAAGTCAAAAACCCGGAAGCGTGAAAAAGGCCTATTAACATGTTTAAATTAAGCAATTTCAGTTTTCTGAGTTTTGTCCAAATTTGAAAATGCCAAATGTGTTTCAGGAGCTTAACATTTTTAAGTAAGTAGAAGTTTACATGACTTAATCTGTTATATTGAGCATTTTGTCGAGACTCTTTCTCAAGAATCTCATTAATGTTAACAAATACATTCAGCACCAGAGGTGGAAAAAGTACAAAATATTATACTCAAATACAAGTACTACTACTTTGATGAAATTGTACTTGAGTACAAGTATTTACCATTCCAAAAATCTAAAAGTTACTTTTAAAGCGGGAGGGGGACCTCTCCTGTTTTCTGCAACACCAACAATAGTCATAGTGCCTAATTTAATCTATTAAAACGTTTCAGAAATATCAAAGAATCATATAGCAGAAATATTACAAAATGTTGCCATGTTGTCATAATTTTAAGAGTTTCACATTTGTTGTTTAGCTTTTGAAGTTGCATATACTGTACATTACTTAGTTATTAAAGTGAACAGTTGCACGTAGTGTTTTTTTTTCCTTAATAACGATGTCAATGTTTTGGTCTTGTCATTGATCTTTTCAATTTCTCAAAATGCATTAAATCATATTTTCATGCGACTTTCTAGCCCCGCGCTTACGGAAGAGAGAGACATACGATGCACGTTTAAATATGTCATTAAAGCCAAAGATTCCATACAGTACACACTGCCTAAATGTGATCCAGACACATTAGTGAACCGTGCGTCTACAAAACAGGATTAAACACTTAAAATATAGCATTATGCACCAATGTCGATTAGTCTTAGTAGTTACCAATGCAAAAAGGGTACAAGCATTATATAAACAGATGTTATTTATCTTACCTCCACATTCTTGCACGTAAGGATTTTTATAAGATGCTAGTTTGCACAGCGTCCATAATCTAAGCTAAGCTAAGACGGGTGCGCTACCGAAGTCTAACTTCTCCGATCATCGCTCAACTGGTATTGGCGCAAACTCATTCTCGCGCACGTCATTCACTGGATTGATTTCCGTTTTCTTGATTTTATTTATAACGGAGTACAATACATCACACATATCATACCTAAGTACATGTAAAGGGACAGATTTTTAAAGCTACTTAAAAAAGTACAAGTACACAAAAAACACACTCAATACAGTAACGCGAGTGAATGTAATTTCATTTCAGAGGTCATTCTGTTTTATGGTAGTATAAATTCAGGTGAATCTTTATAGTAAGGACAAGTCAAACTTATTTCGAGTGCATCGAGAGCTTCTTTTAGAGACATTCCTGTTTCAGATTTTTTCTGTTGTGGGAGTTTTAGAAGAACACAGTACGTGTTTTAGGAGAAACATTTATAGCGTTTTACTGCGGGGCAAGTCTGATTTTTATTGAAATGGGTGGAGAAGCATTTAAAACAGGGAATATCTTGCACACAACACATGTGTGGAAAATACTGCTGGAGAAATGTGCTTTCTCACAGATGCTGTGAGGTTTAACGGGAATTCTGCAGATGTTTGTTTGTTAAAGTCACGATCACCTGTAACACATCTCATAAAGATTCAAGGAAATATAGATAATGTTAAAGAATACCTTGAAGCCCAAATGTCTTTATTCTGTTTTCGTTTTCTCTAAGCTTACCAAAAAGATGTATTAATTATTAAACATTACATTTTCTTATTTTGCATCATTGTTTTAGTCCTGATGCTGCGGTCAAAGTAACTGCTTTTGTGTCATGACTGATTTGTTGAGTCTCGCTCTCCTATGTTTTGTGTTTATCGTGAATGTGTGAGCGTTAAATGAATTCATGTGTTTTGTGTAGTGTCATCGGTGCAGACGCAGGCAATGGCATTCGGGTTTTCCTCCCGGACATCGGCATGTTTATAGCGAGCCTGTCGGCGTGGATGCTGTGCAGAAGTTTGATGCACAAACGTCCCACGGAGGAGATGGCCCAAGACAACCATGATTTTGAGGCCGAAGAACAGGTGTGATGGCTACTATCATCATTTGTACACCCTCATGTTGGTCAAAACCTGTATGTGAGTGTTTCTTCAGTGGATGACTTTGACGAACTGTCTCTTTAACACACGCATGTGTGCATACAAATACGAAGCACATGCGCTCTCCAGACAAGAGGTCATCACAGCGGTGACCTCTGTGAGTGTCCACACCCTTAAGAAAATGAATCATGGCTTTATTATTGACTGTTTATTTCGATGCACACGCCTGGCCGGACTGTTAACATCTGGTCTGTGTTTGTTGATTCGGTCTGGGTAGTGTATAATTACATAACTTTTTATATTTCATTTATATCAATATTAATTTATATCAATATATTTATTGTTGAATATTTGTATAGAATAAACAATTAGTTGAATTTTATTGTATAGAAATTTGATCAAATAAACATTTCGTTGAACTCATCTAATTCGTGCCACTTGGCGGCCATGTTTATAACGCCTTTGGGCAGCTATGTACATCTCAACAAGACCTCAGTCCTATCTACTTGAATAAGGAAGGCAGATATTTCTATATCGCTGGCAAAAATCACAATTAAACAGCATATTTCCCATCAATAATAAAAAATGTCATGAACCGTATCATAACTTTGGTTTGCTAAGCTTAAATTGCGCTTTTTTAAGGTCGCTTCAGCTACTGCGCACAGGCTGGCAAGCGCCTCACGAGAGCCCCGCCCCAGAGAATCGTCAGTCTTTACTGATTGGCTCGTTTTACGAAAGGCAGGGCTTTCTTCCTTAGAGCGGCCATATTGAGCGTTGCATTCCTCGCCAGTCATTGTAACGCCAGTGGGGCATCTTGTTAATATTAATATCTTCGTATAAACACAGGTTTACTTTGAATACCATGGTTAATTTGCGGTTAGCATGGTTTAACTATAGTAACAATGTTTTTATTTCATTTGTAAATTTCATAGCATTGATGCGAACAAAGAGTTAAAAAAAAACGTTTTAGAACATTTCAAAAGTAAAAGTTTTAACATCTGTGAAGGTAAAAACTTTAGTAAATAGAGAGTTAGATGGAATAGTTATATGCTGTAGTTTTATTGGGGCTTAATCGTGTGTGCTACTGTCTTTTCGTGTGCTCAAGGCTGTACATATGGTGCTGTTAAAAAACTGTGTTTATTGTTTATTGCGTGTGAATCAGAGAGGTTCCGAGATCAGGGTTAATCTAGAACAGATCCAACATGTTATGAAACACTTGAATGTGTTCAAAATGGACTAGAATATCTCAAACATCTATTTCCGTTTTGTTTACAAATAAAACATTTTATAGCTCAGATGTTGCTCTTTCATTTAAAGTTCTCAGTTTGCTTTCAGTCTGTTTGAGACATTGTTGAGATCTGTTCTGAAACTCTAATGATGTCATCCGTACGCAGGACAATTGCGACGAGAAGGTGGAACTGGAGGAGGATGACATGCTCGTGGATGAAGACTTTGATGCTGAAGATGAAGCTGAGGATGAGGATGTGGAGGATGAAGGGCTGGATGAAGAAGAGGAGGAGGAGGAAATTCAGGAGAGCACAAAGATGAAGGTTTTGCGTATTGTAGCGGGAGTGGCGGGTAAAGTGAAAGAGATCATCGGTAACTTGATAACAACAGCGGGACAAGTGGTGGTCACCATTCTGCTGGGATTAACAGGTCAGAAAGATGCCACTTCAAGTCACTTCAGTGTCCAAACTTACCAAGATGCATGTTTTTTTGTTATTTATTCTGTTGTTGAGACATATATTTCGGTCTGGTCTGCAGGTATCATGCTTCCCTCTCTGACGTCTGCAGTCTACTTCTTTGTGTTTTTGGGTCTGTGCACGTGGTGGTCGTTCTGCCGGACCTTTGACACTCTTCTCTTCAGCTGTCTGTGTGTTCTCATGGCCATCTTCAGCGCTGGACATCTCATCATCCTTTATTCTAACCAGTTCCAGTTCCTTCAGGACGCCATCAGACCCAACGACAGCTACAGCAGGTCAGAGACGCTCAATCATGTCATCCAGTCAGTTCGCTCGCCGGCCATCTTCATTCATGTGATCTAGGTAGTGTGCTGTAGAGTAAGACAATCCATGCCTTTATCTATCTGTCTGTCTGTCTATTTCTGTCTTATCTGTCGGTCAGACTGTGTGTCTTTATGTCTCTCCCTATCTGTGAGTGTGTGCCTCTCTCTCTCTCTCTCTCTCTCTCTCTCTCTCTCTATCTGTCAGTCCGTGTGTCTATGTATCTATCTGTCTGATTCTATCTATCTATCTATCTATCTATCTATCTATCTATCTATCTATCTATCTATCTATCTATCTATCTATCTATCTATCTATCTATCTATCTATCTATCTATCTATCTATCTATCTATCTATCTATCTATCTATCTATCTATCTATCTATCTATCTATCGTCAGACTTTCTGTCTGTCAGTCTCTCCCTATCTTTGTGTCTGTCTCTCTCTCTATCCATCTTTGGCTTCTTGTCTGTCTGTCTACGTATATATTCCTATCTATCTGTCTCTATATGTTTGTCTGTCCTGTCTATCTTGTCTGTCTAGGCAATGAACATGTGCACTGTAGAGGAAGAGAGTCTGTTTGTCCGTCCATGTTTGTCCCTGTCTGTCAGTATCTGTCTGTCTGTCCCTCTTTCTTTCTCTATGTCTGTATGTTAATCCTTCTCTTTCTGTCTCTGTGTTTGTATCTCTGTCTGTCTGTCTGTCTGTCTGTCTACGTGCTTTTCTGAATAACTTTGAACACTTCTAGATTCAACACAGAGTAATGAATGTACAAAATAACCCAGTTTAAAAGTTCACACACAATCGATTTGTTTTCTCAAGACAAATCTGTTAAATATCTCTTTGCATCATTTAGCCTTCAAAATCTACCAAAAAATATATCGATATACATTATTCTGTGTTGTGAGCTCAATATGTATGTGTATCAAATTAAAAACAAAACTTTTATTTTCTTTTAGCATTTTACAGATCCTGCAAGGTAAACATATGAGCACGACTGTACACATTTTTATTAGGAATCCAATTATTTGCAAAACAATTTACTCTGAACACACATAAGGTTATGCAACACTGATAAACCCTATCAGATGTCATATGTTTATCTGCCCTTCAGTATAAATAATAGATGAGTGTTTCCCATCATGCCCCCAAGCGTAGCACAGACAGACATGATTTTATAGGATAAAAGATCCTGTTTTCCATATGTTTTGACAATAGCCGCCCACAAAAGCTCGATACTTGTGAACCGTAAAGTTTCATGCTGGGGGTGTTTTAAGAGTTTTTTAAAGGCACATCTATCGCATGTTGTTTGTGTGGTGGCGCCTTTGCTTTTGTTCCATTCATGCTATCATAAGAATAGCAATGTTTTCAGGGGCTCTGCAATAAAATCTTGATGTATTTTGTGGCCTTTATAAGGACCGAATGATACAGAGATGTTCTGTCACGGTTTGATGGGGTTTGAAGCAGAGCATCTGTATAACTGCGCACCAATCATGAATTTAATCACCAGTCGTCCCTCAGCGGTTATTTCCATCTGTATTTTCAGATCAGGCTTTGGGTAAATAGTTTTGTACATCCGTAGGTGATGACACGCTTGTTCGGCCTTCTCTGTAGCCCTTGACTCTCTGCATGAGTATTGATTCATGGACCGTGTTGTCCATTACGTCTATGTATAGTAGAGTTGCTGTATTTCAGCTCGTCCTTTTGGTCCACGTGTTATTTAGTCTTTTACACTTCTGAAATGTTCAGACTCACCTTTTTTATGGATTGTGGGTTTACATTGGTGTACTTGTGTGCTTACAAGAGTAAAAAAATGCGATAAATGCCAATATTTTGAATTGAGATATTAACAGAGTTTTAGGAATTTAGAGAAAGTGACATTAGCTGTACGTGTCATCTTCTTATCTTTTGCTAACAAACCCATGTGATTTTCAATTCAAAGCTGTTCCATTTTCCTTTTTTAACGTTGATTCTTGTGTCGGTTCATGTGTTTTAAAAGCAATTTTGGCATGAAGTGTGTGTGTGCGTGCATGTGTGTGTGTGTGTATTGTTGCCTAATTGTATTTGATGAAAGAGACGTCGCCTTGATCTGCATCGCTGCTGAGTGACAGTGTTGACTTTGCACTCGACATCACTTCCTGTTTTCCATTAACATGGGCTTTAGTCATGTGACCATTCCCTTTCAAGAGTGTGAACTGCTACAAAAACGTTCACTGAGCACATAAATATTTATCAAAACGTGCGTTTATTAACAAGTAAGATCTCGTTCATCTCTTCCTCTTTCTACAGTGTGTTTGGTATTTCCGCCATCGTTCGAACGGACTGTTCCTCCACCTGGAAGCTTGGAGTGAATGATGGCCTGAAGTGGCATCATTTTGTCAATCCCATCATGCTCTTGGTGCTGTACTACACACTGGCCACCTTGATCCGTCTGTGGCTGCAAGACCCCATGATTGTGGTGAGCTTTATACTGCATTAAAAACCACGATACGTAACTTATTTTATTTAGTAATAAGCAAAAATCACAACGGTAAACTTGATTATAATGTTTTAGCATTTGAGTTGTATACGTTTTTGCGGGAAATTACGGTTTTTACGTCACCTCACATAAAGAGACAGTAACCTGCTGTTTTGAGATGGTGGTTTTAAAAGATGCTAATATTTGGGGTGTAATATATGTGCATAATGCATCACGTAGGTGTTCTGTTTGTTGTGTATACGTAGCATTTAAAGGCTTTTTTTTTCATTTTTGTGTTACTTGTTAACACCAAAACAGGCATTTTCTTCATTTAAAGGTATATTTTGGATTATTTTATTAAGGATTCAATGGCTAAGTATATATCTTTCAACAATTATTTAACGTTTGCATTTTCATTAAAGTACACACATATGAATTATTGGATTAATAACAGGGATTTTCTTTATAGATCATTTTTATAGTAACCAATATGTCAATGTTTACCTGGAACGTGTACCTAATTCAGTCATCCACATTTAAAGAAGTCTATAGATAAGAGAGACTGCTTAAACAACCCGGTTGTGTGAAGTGGGAATAGCTCCCCAAAAATGTCTTTATTTACTGACCCTCTCTTTATGTTTTTTTAATATTAACGATCCATTAAATTCACGCATTGATTTCTTTATAACAGTCACATCGACGCCTGTCAGAAAGCGATGACCGGCATTATCAATCATTTTTTTCACCCTCCACCATCTATCCATGCTTCACAGGTTTATAGACGGGTCAATACATGTGGTCTTCTTAAAAACCCATGTATGTGTGAGTTTATCGATTCATGGCCTTCGAGATGTGATTAAAGTGTGATATCACCATCACGATGACGCCGTAAATCTGAGCCATGAGATGTGCCAGTGTGACTTTACACAGAAATCGATGTTTATGCATGCAGTGCTTTTTGTATTCCTTCTGCCTTTTTTTGCTTTAAGTTGTTGTGTTTGTGTGTGTTGATCTTTCTGCAGGAGGAGAATGAAGAGGAGGAAGAGGAGGAGGAGGAGAAAGAAGGAAATGAGGTCGTGGGCAACAATGTGGCTCACACGTCCGACCGGAGGCGTCTGCTCTGGTGGAGAGGCCGTCAGAAAACAGAGGAAAGAAATGTGAGAGACCACAAAAATCTTTTGCGTCATCTTAATGTTGGAAAGTAGGAACGTGGTTGATAAACAATGTCCAGCGTAAAAACTGTACAATTTGCATGTCTCCGATGTGCCATTCAAAACGTAGAATTCCACTTTGTGTAACAAAAATTTCAATTTAGTAATTGAAAATAAATGATCCAGAAGTCATTTTGTACATGAATTATTACGATTCATTCATTAAATTCAGATGTATATATATTTCAGTTTAAATTTTATATTTATTCATGTGATTATTAATTAAAACACATATTTCACTATATGAATGTATAAGTCACATAAAAACAACGCCTACCGCTGATATACAGTATATTCTTTTTATTTTATACACTATAGTAATTAGAAAAAAATATAAGAAAACAGAGAAATTCTAAAATGTATCTAATACATTGCAAATAAACATGAATATGAAAGTTCACGTTCACAATGGTAAGCTTATGATGATGATTTATAATTGTAGCTGTTGGGTCAGATTTTCCAGTAAATGTCAGTTTGACGTCATTTGACTGACCTCTACAATTCTACAATTTATGTTTCTCAAAGAGAAATAGTGCAGGTTTTAGCAAGAATGTGTAGTAAATGTGGTTACTACTTATATAATTTCCATTTTAACACATGAACGTGGTATCTTATTAGCATTTGCTCTCTACTACGATCACTATCATTCTGCAGTTTAGTAAAGTTTGTGAGGTTCATTGAAACGTATATATCCCGTCATGCTCTCCTCGGCAGTCAAGTGCTGCTCTCGTCTCTATCGGTGCTCTGACGGTTTTGCACGGCTCAGCACCGATGTAAGAGAACAGCATAATGTTATTGATCCCCTTGATGTCGTCGATACATCCACCCAACCTCGCCTGACGTCTCTTTTTGTCTCCATTCTCTCTCTCTATAGCTCATTTCCACTCAGGACGTTTACAGCACCTCGGAGGTTTGTGATCTTATGTAACTCTGTGTTTGCACATCTGAACTGCAGACAAATTGATTCTGTTTTTCTGTGTCGTGTGTTTGTGATGCTCGTACTGTGACGTGGTTTTGGGTTCAGTACTGTAGCGACTGTAGTTTCTCAGGTCACATTTCAACCCCAAAACAAAACAATATGAAAAGCTGATATTGCATAATAGAAAATGTTTTTATTACAATAAGATACAAGAGAATTTGGAGAATTACATGTTTTTGATTTATGCCAAAAATAATCATCATGGTTATATGTTTAATATGAATAATGATTTAATATATTTCATGTTTTGTGACCTGGACATGTAGAGTTCAATACACTTACAAAAAGAAAATGTAAAAATCACTAAAATATGATTTATGTTAATTGTTAGGAATATTTGCCAGGATTGAAGCTTTGTCCAATCTGATATGTGTTTGTTAATTTATTTATTTATAATGGTGAAGAACTCATATTAATATTATTCTCAATACAATGTCACTGCCTACACTGATCTTAGTAGATTTTTGTAGGACCAGACATGAAGTACAACAGGTAATATGAGATATTTTTTAATCTTACACAAACAAAATACAAATAAAATATGTATGTGGTTGTCCCGCTACATGTTTTGTTCTTAAAGCGGACGTAACACACGCCGTTTCTGTCAATTTCATACTAATCTTGAGCACCCGATCAGTAGTATTGCATACGTCGTATATTCGAAGAGTATTTAGTTTGATAAAATTTATAAAAGACGGATACAGCTGTACGATTATTTCTGGAAAAAGTCTAGCACACGGAGGCGTGCAGTGGGCGGAACTACAGCGCAAGCACACAATACATCGCATGTCCGGCATCTTTTAGCGCAGGGACTGCACCAACTATCAATTTCAAACAATCTCCAAATCTAAAATCGAAATATATAGTTTAACCAAACATCCGTCACCCAGTGAGCAAACAAACACACCTCAACAGCCGTCAGCTTAGTGAAGAGGCATTGATGGGTGTGCTCTTTCTCACGCTGGCTGGTTGACGCGTGGGTGTGCTTTTCCGCGAGAATTGTCCAATAAGGGACTAGAACCCTTGTTACGAAACGGGAATACATGATCGAAAAAATCTTTCAGAAACCTATACGAACCCTGGTGGAGTGTATAGAGCACATAAATACTTCATCATACGTCCTACTAGTTTTGGAGAAGTTGACCATGTTTAAGCATGAGCAGCCAGACCGTAAAGAAGTCAAAATGCATGACATAGCACGTTACATCCGCTTTAAATGTTCAGTATGTGTATTGTTAACAAGTGCATCATCTTGAATGTTTGTAAATGTTGTGAGCGATTTTGTCTGATTCTCGTCTTTGTGTTTGTTCAACAGGTTGTAATCGTCACCTCCAATGGAACATCATTTGACTATGTGTCCGCCGTGCCCATTGCGAACGGACCCGTGAGTCTGGACAGATTCTCCACCCCACAATATAAAGTAGATCAACACACAGAGTCCGATGGTAAGACACAGTCATTCATGTCTTTTCTATCAATAATATAAAATTAAATGAATCATGACATGCAATTCACGTCGTATGAGTTTTATTTTGTCAATCTCTTTTTATATTCTTGGAGCCTAGATGTTATTAAGCCTAGATGTTATTAAAAGAGACAAAAAGCATTTCAAGTTTCAATGCAAATCCAATACGTGTTTTTGAAAACAGAATCCGTCCAGTGCATCACTAAACACTGACAACATTGTGTTATTGACCCAAACAGAGAAGACGGTTGTGTATGCAGATGATGCTCTAGATTCAGAACCTCAGAACTATGAGCTGGAAGAGGAGGACGAGGAGAAGACCGAAGAGGAGGAGGAAGAAGAGGGGGAGGAGGGCGGACCGCCAGGAGCTCTCGTAAAAGTGTTCAAGTTCATCATGAAGCAAAGCTACATCTGTGCTCTGATCGCTATGATGGTGAGGAGGTCAAAGGTCATCGCCTCGCGCCATTCTAAACACTTTGATGAGTAACATCTCCTTTTGTGTTTGGAACGCCTTGAGAGGAGATCCAAAATTGTTATTTTTGAGAGGACAACTCATTCGTGCCATCATGTTTTGTGACGTTTATTTTATTTTAAGGCGTGGAGTATAACGTACGTCAGCTGGTTGACGTTTGTGTTTCTGCTGTGGTCGTGTACTCTGTGGATGGTGCGAGACCGGAGGAAGTACGCCATGCTGACCGCGCCCTTCATGGTGGCTTACGGGAACTTTCTGCTGGTGCTACAGTACATCTGGAGTTTCGAGCAGATGGAACCGGTGCTCGGATTCTTCCGCAAGGCTGACAAGCCTGTCAGCCAACTCGGCACTAAAGTTAGTGAGATTTCAACCTCAAATTTAGCATTTTGAGATGATAAGCAGTGTTTGCGGTGACATTCCAAGTGACAAATAACATTTTAAGCGTTAAGTTCACTTTTGGAAAGTAATGCAAGTTTATTTTTCAGTTTAATTCATTTGTGCCAAATACAAATTCTGTATTAAAATGAATAAAGTTATTTGGCAGAGTTATTCAAGTTTGTTAATAATTGTTAATAATAAGTTGTGTTTATTAGTATATGGAGTAAGCTTTTAATATAATATTTTAAGTTTAAGTGTTATTTTAGTGACATTTTTATCTATTCTTTTATATTCTTTTGTCATCATTTGTTTATTTGGTTCTATATTGCTATAAGTCAAATTCTTTTTACAGTTTCAGTTTTAGCTAAAGTTGAGTTTTTCTGTTAATCATTTTTGTAATAACACGATATTTTTTAAAGTTTAAGTTATGTAATGTTTAGGCTGATATCATTCGATTTCAAGTAACAGAAATGTTTCGTACGTTAAGTAAACCATGATAACTTTCTTACATACATACATGCGCAATGCAGAGAGATGGCAGAGCAGAGCTATCCGTATTATTATTTTCAAGCGTAGGTGTATTAAATGTGTTGAGCTGTTCTTATAGTTCTGCAAAAAATATTAACACTTAATAATTAACCGTTATATATCTACTTTTAATCAACTTGATTACGTCCATAATCCACTTTCACAATAACTAAAGGAAGCCTATACTGCACTCTTTATGATGACTTTATTTGAGATAAACTTTGAAAAGGATGCTCATGATTTATAGACTCGCTGGCCAACTGAATGTCTTTTATCGTGTCATTTTGCATTTTGTAAATGGTGTCTTTCGTCAGGTTCTGTGTCAGTTGAGTTTCTGGCTGCTGCTCAGACAGACGCTGATGGAACGGCGGGAGAAGATGAACGAGGACGAGGCCTTGTCTGATGTTAAAGTGGAGGAGCAGAAGAAAGGTCATCATTTCTTTCAGCGCTATATTCTTAGTAGAGTTACAGTTACCGTAGACTTTAAAACTTAAACTACATCACCATCGGACGTTTTTTACAATCATTTTTCCATCTGGTTTGTAGATGAGGAGATTGAGGAAGAGGAGGGTGATGAGAACGACCTGATGCAGGTGATGGGGAAGCTGGTGATGGCTCTGCTGGTAAAATACTGGATCTACATCTGCGGAGGAATGTTCTTCTTTGTCAGCTTCGAGGGAAAAATGGTCATGTACAAGATCGTCTACATGATGATGTTTCTTTTCTGCGTGGCCCTGTATCAGGTGCTGCTTTTCGACGAGGGGCGGGGCTTACGTTATGTGGCCTGTCAATCACTTTTACACAATGCAATTCATGTGATTGGCTCTTGACGGTGGTGTCCTTCTCTTCAGGTTCATTATGAATATTGGCGCAGGATCTTGAAGTACTTCTGGATGTCCGTGGTGGTCTACACCATGCTAGTGCTCATCCTGATCTACACCTGTCAGTTTGAGAACGCCATCGACACCTGGTCTAAAATGACGAGAATTTCACGACAAGTGTGAGTTTTAAAGACCCAGTGGAATAATGACATTTTCAATGAGAGCCTAATTGTTGAAAAACATGAAGAGTATGGAGGTGTCAAATGAATGTAGATTGTATTTGCAGAGGTTAAACAATTTGGATTTGGATAAATTTGATGAGGACTGTTTAAGTTCATATTGTGATCTTGACAAATCTGAGCTCAGTTTGACACATCTTTGACATCTTTTCTGTTCTCTTCATTTGTGAAATCTCAGACTCTTTAAGTCAAACACAAAGGTTTTGGCACTCAAACAAGCAGGTGGTGTCATTACTGTTTTGTAATGTATACTGAAAATCCTGAGTCTGGACGTTGAGACATCTATATGATATGCTTTAACATTATAACATTATCTTTATACAGAGACTAAAATAGGCCATTCCGCGATGTAATGGCTTGAAACTTTACAAATGGCCGATCTAGTCACTGTCTAATATAAACGTGTTGAAGTCTCGACTGAATGCATACATTTATGTGAACTAAAACCGCAATGTCTTTTTTGACCTTGGCTGGTCACATTCCTGAAATTGACTATGGTCTCATCACAATAACATTTGTAGTAAAATATGGTAACACACATCACATTTAATCAGCCAAAAAGCCATTATTATTACACTTTTACTATAGTAAAATGGTTCATTTTTGAAGGGTAAGACGAAAAGTAACATCATATGCAAAAAACCATGGTTTTACTACAGTAAATGTAGAAAAACCATAGTAACCACAAATATATACAATTGGCCCACTATTATAACCAAAGTACACTGTAATACAAAAACATAAAAACAGGGTCACCGCACTTTTACTATAGTAAAATCATGGTTCCCTTTCTGTCGGTCTCTCGACGTTGTGTCGACAGAATGGGGTTTGACTTGAGAACCTACCTTCTCTGACTGACTTGAACAGGCCAATGAAAATTGGCGAATGAAATTTGCATGCCGGACTCCGCCCCCGGATATCCGGGTATAAAAGGGAGCCGGCGTGCTGCATTCATTCACCTTTTGTTCTTCGGAGCCTTCGCATCTCATGCTGACGACTCTGCAGACAATCTCTACGTGTTGCTGGTCTTACGACGTGGTGCAGCGGACTGTCCCGATTCCTGTGACTTCCCCTGGGCGTCTCGGCAACTGCCAAAGTATCTTTCTAAAGAGCGAGCCCTTTTCAGGGCTTAAGACATTCTACAGCGCGGCATGTCCCGCTGTGCTCGTGGGTGCGGCGCACTCATTGAGGAAGGGGACGGACACGATGTCTGCCTCAGGTGTCTGGGACTCCAGCACGCTGAGGCGGCATTTGTGGATACATCTTGCCCGCACTGCGGGCGGATGGTGATTCAGACATTGCGGTCACGGGTGGCTGCGTTCTTGCGAGAATCAGCCACCACCTCGAGTGCTTCCCGTTCCGCGGCAGCAGTGGCATCAGCCCTGCCGTCCGCTTCGGCGAGCACCGTGGGTGATTTGGGAATTACCGTGAGCCTCAATCCGTCAGCCACCGGCTCGCGGACCGTTCACGCCCCACCTCGCTTGTCTGACCGTCCCGGAAGAGGCGGTACGCCGCCTTGTTCCTCCGTCACGCACTCGGACACGGGGCGTGACGATGATGAGATGTCGCTCGCAGCATCGGAGGGCGACCTCCTGGCATCCGACCCCGACGAGTCCTTGGAGCTTCCTCCCCCGGGGGGTCGAGCTCAGGATGAAGCGGATGTCGAGATGTCAGCCATGCTTTCCCGGGCCGCCGCGAGTATTGGGCTGCAGTGCACCGCACCGCCTCTTCCCCAACGCTCGCGGTTGGACACATGGTATCTCGGGACCGGCCGTGACTCTAAGCCACGGTCGGCCCCGGTACCATTTTTTCCGGAGGTGCATGAGGAGCTCAGTCGGACTTGGAACGCCCCCTTTTCGGCGCGTGCACGTCAGACTGGCTCGGTCGCCCTGACTTCCCTCGATGACGGGGCAGCTAAGGGCTATGTCGACATCCCACAGGTGGAGCGTGCAGTCGCGGTGCACCTGTGCCCGCAGACAGCTGCCACCTGGAGGGATCGACCAAGGCTCCCTTCCAAGGCGTGTAAGTTTTCGGCATCGCTGGTGTCGAAGGCTTACAACGCTGCGGGTCAAGCTGCCTCGGCTCTTCACGCCATGGCCATCCTGCAGGTCCATCAGGCCAAGGCGTTGAAGGAGTTGCACGAGGGAAAGTCCGACCCAGGGCTAATGCAGGAGCTCCGCACTGCCACTGACCTCGCTCTCCGGGCGACGAAGGTGACGGCGCGAGCCCTGGGTCGTACGATGTCCACACTAGTGGTCCAGGAGAGACATCTTTGGCTCAACCTTGCGCAGATGCGGGACGCTGAGAAGGTTCGCTTTCTCGACGCTCCCATCGCGCAGGGTGGGCTGTTTGGTGATACGGTCGAGGACTTCTCTCAGCAGTTCTCGACTGTAAAGAAGCAGACGGAGGCGATTAAACATATCCTGCCCCGCCGCGACCCGGCCGCCTATCGTCCGTCGAGGTCCCGCGCGGCGTCTGCTTCCCAGCAGCCCCGCCCCTCTCCGACTCAGACTCCGGCCCCAGCGCCCCCTGCACAGGCGGCCTCCCGGAGAAGGACGTCGAAGAGGAGAGCACCATCCCGTCACCAACCTCCGCGGAAGCAGAAGCGTTCCTGACGGGGTGAACCCAGGGAGATCGAGTCCACCGGGCCCGACCCAGGCAACTACATCGCCGGAGGGTCGGATTGGGACGGTGCCTGCCCCGTCCCAGCAACACCAGCCGGGCCCTTTTCAGGGCCTGGTGCCCACATTCTCACGAAAAGAGCTGTCTCTCCCCCTGGGTCTTTCTCACAGCCGCTCTCACCCTCCGCAGGACGGTGCTCGGCTACCCCACGTTGTGTTTCGGCGAGACACACGGTTGGGTATAACTCTCAGTGGCCACCAGCACCCTCAGTCAGACGGTGCGGTATGCCGCGATATCGCCCGACAGGCACCTCGGCAGAGCCGCTCTCCTCCCCGGGGTCCCCCCCGCGTCGAGGGAGCCGTACTGCCAGCCATCGAACCACCCCCCACGGGGGCAATGAATCAGATCGAACCTCTGGTCCCCCTGTCTCGGTACCTGGGAGCCTGGTTGGCTCTTCCCAGACCAGCACGGTGGCTAGAGCGAACGATCCGTCTCGGCTATGCGATTCAGTTCGCCAAGCGCCCACCCAAGTTTCGGGGCGTCCTCTTCACATCAGTGGGAGTAGATGCTCCCGTGCTTCGGGCCGAGGTCGCTACCCTTCTGGCGAAGGGGGCGGTCGAGCTCGTCCCTCTGGCCGAGATGTACTCCGGGTTTTACAGCCCGTATTTCATTGTCCCCAAGAAAAGTGGCGGGCTGCGCCCCATCTTGGACCTGCGTACCCTGAACAAGCACCTACACAAGCTGCCGTTCAGGATGCTAACGCAGAAGCGCATTCTGACGTCCGTCAGGCGTCAGGATTGGTTCATGGCGATCGACCTGAAGGACGCGTACTTCCATGTGTCCATCCTCCCTCGTCACCGGCCGTTCCTACGGTTCGCTTTCGAGGGACAGGCATATCAGTACCGCGTCCTCCCATTTGGTCTGTCCCTGTCTCCTCGAGTCTTTACGAAGGTCGTGGAGGCCGCCCTCACTCCCCTCAGGGAGCAGGGGGTGCGCATACTCAACTATCTCGACGACTGGCTCATCTTGGCGCACTCGCGAGATCTGTTGTGTACACACAGGGACCTGGTGCTCCGGCACCTAGACCATTTGGGGTTACAGGTCAACCGAGAGAAGAGCAAGCTCTCCCCTGTGCAGAGCATCCTTTTCCTCGGTATGGAACTCGACTCTGTCTCCATGTTGGCACGTCTTTCTTCCGAGCGTGCACAGTCGGTGCTGACCTGCCTGAGGAGCTTCAGGCAGCAGCCAGCGGTCCCCCTGAAACATTTTCAGAGGCTCCTGGGACACATGGCGTCCTCGGCGGGGGTGGTCCCCCTCGGGTTGATGCACATGAGACCGCTACAGCACTGGCTACAGAGCAGAGTTCCTTGGAGTGCGTGGCACTCCGGCAGCAGGCGCGTCACGATCACGCCCTTCTGCCGGCGCACCCTAACCCCATGGTCTTCAATGACCTTTTTGCGGACAGGGGTCCCTCTTGGGCAGGTTTCGAGGCGCGTCGTGGTGACGACCGACGCCTCCCTGCAGGGTTGGGGTGCTGTGTGCAACGGGCACGCAGTGTCGGGTCTCTGGACGGGCCCCCGCCTGCGCTGGCATATCAATCGCCTAGAGTTGTTGGCGGTGCTGCTTGCACTGAGGAGGTTCCTTCCCCTCGTGCAGGACAAGCACGTGCTGGTCCGGTCGGACAGCACGACTGCTGTGGCGTATATCAACCGACAGGGTGGTATTCGTTCACGGCAGCTATCGCAACTCGCCCGACGCCTCCTCCTGTGGAGCCAGCAGGTGACGAAGTCCCTGTTAGCCACTCACATCCCGGGCGACCTGAACCAGACAGCCGATGCGCTCTCTCGTCAGTCGACGCCCCGTGGAGAGTGGCGGCTCCACCCCCGCGCAGTCCAGCTCATTTGGGTGCAGTTCGGGCAGGCACAGGTGGACCTGTTCGCCTCCCTGGACACCACCCATTGCCCGCTTTGGTACTCCCTGACCGAGGCCCCCCTCGGCACGGATGCTTTGGCGCACAGCTGGCCGCGGGACAAGCGGAAGTACGCCTTCCCCCCAGTGAGCCTCATTGCACACGTCCTGTGCAAGGTCAGGGAAGAGGAGCATCAAGTGCTACTAGTTGCGCCTTACTGGCCCAACCGGACTTGGTTCTCGGAGCTAATGCTCCTGACGACAACTCCCCCCTGGCCGATTCCCCTGACGAAGGACCTTCTTTCTCAGGGGAAGGGCACGTTGTGGCATCCGAGACCAGACCTCTGGAACCTCCATGTCTGGCCCCTGGACGGGACGAGGAGATCCTGAGTGGTCTACCCCCAGCGGTGGTAGAGACCATTGTTCAGGCAAGGGCCCCGGCCACGAGGCGGTTATACGCTTTTAAGTGGCGCCTCTTCTCGTCCTGGTGTTCTTCTCGTGGAGAAGACCCACGGATATGCTCGATTGGGAGCGTGCTGTCCTTCCTGCAGTCGAGACTCGAGAACAATCTCTCCCCTTCCACGCTGAAAGTGTATGTAGCCGCAATTGCCGCTCATCACGAACCAGTTAGTGGGAAGTCTCTGGGACAGCACGACCTGGTCATTAGGTTCCTGAGGGGCGCGAGAAGGCTGAATCCAGCCCGTCCGCGCTCCGTTCCCTCTTGGGACCTCAATGTGGTCCTGGCGGGCCTCCAGAGGCCCCCCTTCGAGCCCCTCGGAGATGCCGCTCTTTCTCATCTCTCGATGAAGACGGCTCTCCTAGTGGCGCTCGCTTCCATCAAGAGGGTAGGGGACCTACAAGCATTTTCCGTGGCCACGGATTGCCTAGAGTTCGGGCCTGGTCAATCTCACGTTATCCTGAGACCCCGGCCGGGCTACGTGCCCAAAGTTCCCACCACTCCCTTCCGGGACCAGGTGGTGAACCTGCAGGCGCTCCCTTCTGGGGAGGAAGACCCAACCCCTTCCGTGTTGTGTCCAGTACGCGCGCTGCGCCTCTACTTGGACCGCACACAGAGCTTCAGGAGCTCTGACCAGCTCTTTGTCTGTTTTGGAGGTCAGCACAAGGGGAGGGCTGTCTCCAAACAGAGGTTGGCGCACTGGATCGTGGACGCCATCACTATGGCTTACCGATCACAGGATCTCCCGTGCCCGCTTGCAGTGAGGGCACACTCCACCAGGGGTGTGGCCTCCTCGTGGGCACTGGCGCAGGGCGCCCCTCTGGCAGACATATGTAGAGCTGCGGGTTGGGCTACGCCCAGCACCTTCGCGAGGTTTTACAGCCTCCGCGTGGAACCGGTATTTGCCAGAGTCTTACGAGACACCGCCAGGTAAGTTCCGGCAGCCGGTGGGCGTACGCCTGCGATAGCACCCCTCCACAGGTGAGACGTGGTGCTATCCAGCCTCCCCTCTTCCCCCCACGTGGGCGAAGAGTAGGCATTCCATCCATCACTAAGCACTCCTCGGCGGCGCGCTCGGCGGAGCAGCCCTGCCGCCCTTGGCCTGTTTCTGAGCTCTAGCAGTGACTCAAACAAGGCCTAGTGCTCCACACGTAGTAACCCCCCCACAGGGCGGTTCCGTCTGATGTCTTCTCATGAATGGCTCTCAATCGATGGCCCATGACCTCTCCCAGGTGTACTTCACCTGCTCGCGACACCATCTCGTGTCTGCATGTCTCCCACGTGCTCTCCCCTATCCGGTGAGACCGTGTGTGAATTTCCACTAAACTCCTCCCTGCGGTAGGAAGTGGTCTCCGTAGCGCGTTCCCTCAGGGGGGAATCACGCTTCCCAGTGGCCCTTACGGTGCCGGGCGGCTTCTCGCTGTTAAGAGAACTAGGCCGCCGTCCGTGACGGCCGGAGGAAGGGGCTCCCATCTTGTGGGTAAGCTCTGGACCCTTTCCCTTCCACTGGAAGGTTGCAATTCATGCTAGCGCCCACGTTTTGACACGCCCAGGCCAGTCAACGTCGCTTCGCGAGGAATTGTGACGCGGCACAGCGCTGTGGCGTTTTCCGAGGAACCCCATTCTGTCGACACAACGTCGAGAGACCGACAGAAAGGGAACGTCTCGGTTACGTATGTAACCTCCGTTCCCTGATGGAGGGAACGAGACGTTGTGTCCTTCATGCCACAACGCTGGCCGCCCGCTGCAGCAGTCGGGGCAAGATCCTCAGGCTCCTCAGCACAAAAGGTGAATGAATGCAGCACGCCGGCTCCCTTTTATACCCGGATATCCGGGGGCGGAGTCCGGCATGCAAATTTCATTCGCCAATTTTCATTGGCCTGTTCAAGTCAGTCAGAGAAGGTAGGTTCTCAAGTCAAACCCCATTCTGTCGACACAACGTCTCGTTCCCTCCATCAGGGAACGGAGGTTACATACGTAACCGAGACGTTATGTCTCATAAAGGCTTTGGGATGCCTAAAAATGTTATGGACATCTCTCCAGTGTTTAATAAAGTAGACATGAAACAACTTTCCTTAACATCCACATCATCGCTCTCTTTCTCGTCATGCAGACTACATGACATTGGGCTGGTGAAGTACAACCTCTCTGAATTATTTACTCAGATTTTCATCCCCACGTCCTTTCTGCTGGTGTGTATCTTACACCTGCATTACTTCCACGATCGTTTTCTTCAGCTCACCGATCTCAAAGCTGTCGTCAGCAAAGAGGAGAGCACCATATACAGGTACCGTCAATATTTCCACTTAGAATTTTTTATGAGGACTTTGTAAGGCTTTAAGATCTACGTAAAATATGTTGAAGATGTTTTTCAGATGTCAGTGCATATGTACAACACTGGATATCAAACGGTTTCACACAGAGACTTAACTGAGAGTCGTTGAACGTAAAGGAGCAGTTCACCCACAAATATTAATTCTGTCATGATTTACAAACCTGTCATCCTAAGAACGAAAAATTGTTTTTCCGTGGACAGCAGAAGGTGTTGGAGAATTATGATTTTTGGGTGAACTTCACCATGACTTGGTTTCACTTTTCTTCATAATATTTGTCCTTCAGTGGAATCTAAAGCAGAAGGTAGTTCTCGTGTTTTACGCCGACAGAGTCATCTTTATTCTGTTTGTTTCTTTTCTTTTAACCAATCATCTGCTTGCGTCTTTCTCCTGCCATCTCTCATGCAACAGCTTTACTAAAGTCAGTGGTCGTATCTATTTGATCGTGGATAGGTGGGTGTCCGCTTTCTTTCTCTGGAAACCACACAGAATGTTTTGCCTCTTCCCTCATTTCTAAACCCTCTTTACTGTTTGTCAGTCCACCAAAAACTTCTTCCTCTTTTCTCACCTAATGATATATCATCACATCAGTCGTGAATAGACTGAGAAATGTATGTTTAAAGAATCATAACCTCATTATTCTTAACATGAGCATGAAATAACATGTGCAACCCCTTTTACTTCCGTAACGTAACGTATTTGACCGGGTAAAATGGCACTTTTGTGCCGTGTAGGACGACACTTGTTTTATTTGTTAGAATTCGATTGGATGATACAAAACATAAAGATATAAAGTCAGAGTTGTCGGTGAAGCCGATGCAGACTTTGTAAAGGAGGCTTACAAATACTGCTTAAAAAACTTATTTAAAATTTTTTTTTTATTTAAGATATAAAAAAGGATGACATAACTTAAAAATGACTGAAGTTTTAAGAAGAATCCTCCAAGTTTGTTAAGAAAATAACGCTTCATCAGGATATGAGTCTGCAACGGTGAATAGTGAAATATGTCGCCGTTCTTTGTCATTTCTCTAGCATCCCACTCACAGATCTTTATTCGGTAGTTGTCATCATTTTTCAGTTAATGACCGCCGTATGAAAGTCATTTTAAAAGGCCGAGCATTTCAAAGACGGTGAAGAAAGCGAGCCTGTCTTGTTTGGATATAAACGCGCATGAAAGAGTAAATGGGGTTGATGTTGATTTCGTGTTGTCTTTGCCTGGTCGTCTGCATCCAGATAAGTCCCATAAAACATCCTAACATCAGAAACACCTGTATAATTCTACCCAACCACGGCATCCTCAAAATGAAGGGAATGTGTCTTCTGAGCATGATCTAAAGTGCACGTTCCTCTCCTCAAATCTTGTACTCTCTCTCTTTATATCACTCTTTATTCTTAATCTCAACATTTAGACTTGTTGAGTTGACATGTTTCTTGCTTTGATTTCATTGTGTAAATTACTTTAACAGCCTCAAGCAAAAATTCTCATCACCTCAGAACAAGTAAGTGTGGTAAACGGGAGGTAAAGCTCGATGTGACATGAAGCCTCATCATGCAAGCGTTGAAAACCCTTTAAACACAGCGAGAGGCATCTGGACGATGCGCTCTTCTGATGACACTCACAGTCTGTTTTTCAGACTGCTGAATTATTTCTTATGGTTTTGTTTGTTTGGTTATTCATGTTTGGCAAAGACTCATGCATTGCTTCTCTCAAGTGGGCTCCTGACATTGTATTGCTAATGCACAAAGTTTCCATTCAAACCCTGCCTGTGGAAACTAAACCGATAAATGATCATCCTGATTGAAGGTTTATGTCATTGGCAAGATCGGATTCATCTGAAAGGTTTTATGGCCCATTCCGAGCTGACTTAATCTGCATGACATACAAGTTAAAACAAAAACACTGTGTCTTTTAGGGGTATGCATGATTCTTCAATTGGAGAGGAAACATATTCAAATATCGAAGATATATTTAGTCAAATAAAATGATCATTTATGTTTAATAATCATTTTTATTGTGTCACTTGATGTCTATGGAGGTCCCAGCCTGCCAAAAATGTATAAATACATGTCATAAAATGAAAATAAATAAAGGAATGAATGACTATAAAACTAAATAATTAGTTTTTGACTATTTTTTACATTAACTGTATTTTCTTCAGTTTTTTTAATTGACTTATTTTCTGTGTCCATTTTTATTTATTGATCCGTATATTCATTTATAAACACGTGTATTTATTTCCACTGTTGTTTATTTTTTCTCTCATTTATTCTTATTTTTCTGTGACTTGCGTGATAATTAGATGGGTTGGTCTTGCGTACTATAGACTGATTTCACTGCGTCGCCAAGCGATTTATGATCTTATATATGAAAATATAAGCTGACGATTTATGTTAAATCACACAAGCTGTTTTACGTCACCACTTCAGCCGTACCGTCACATATTCGTGACGTTTATGCTGCCAAAAGCGGGTTTCACTCGCACACACACCTTACTCTAACGTTGCTTTAAACGCATCATTCTTTAAAAATAAATAGTTTTTTTACGAAGTCATTCTGTCTTTTATTTATTTTAATACTATTACATTTATTAGCTGATCGTTTCTTTATACATGTATTTATTTATTTTTAGTTTTGGCAGTCTGGATCCTCCATAGTTTTGGCTTGTTCCTTTTCCACTTTTTACAACTAGATTGTGACAGAACTATGAAGTTATGGACGTAACGCATCAAGTTTCCAGATAATCTTTTATAGTTTAAATTCACAAAATGACATTACCACCACAAACAATATTAAACACAATAAGCAATACTCTTAAACAGTCTTTTTTTTCATATTTTCTATCAATCTATACATCTGTAAAAACAAAATAAACATTTCTTAGTAATATATTTCTATTATTATAGATATATAATAGTAATACATTTTAAATGTTAATTATAAATAGATTTTATTTTTCTCTTTAATGTTGTCACATTTATCTATAAAAATGACATTAAAAAAACTTTTTAGAGTAATACAGAAGTTTAATTTCTTTACCTGAAACTCTATTTGAAGAATCATGCTGCTGCAAGCAATCACCTGTCATTGTAATAAACGAACGTGTGCTGATGTTGACGTTGTTGATTCTCAGACTGGTGCATCCAGACGGGAGTTTGGCAGATCTGACGATGGTGAGCTCATCTCCTGAACCTCTGCTGAAGGACGCGCAGGAGAAAGACTCTGTCAGGGATATGCTGGTGGTGGATTGTGCGGAGGAAGACAAGAAGAAAGAGTCGTTATCTATTCATTCTGCTCATCTGTCCAGTCAGGAAGATGTTCAGCAGTCCAGTGTGGCTACAGATCCAGAAGCGCCTTCAGATCAGAGCTCAGGTGATCTTTCTTACTGTTCCGTTGACTTATTATTTTAGTCTATAAGCTCGCTATAGGTGTCACATGAGTCCAATGTCTTCTGACTTTGTGCTTCAGATCTGAAGAGTAAATGGCATCTGGTTGTGGACCGGCTCACGGTGTTGTTCCTCCGGTTCCTCGAGTACTTTCATAAACTGAAGGTCTTCATCTGGTGGCTTCTGGAGATGCACATCATCAAGCTGGTATCCACCTACATCATCGTCCTGTCTCTCAAAGAGGTTTGTTCTCCGAAAGTTTGTAGTATTTTAAAGAAATCGTGTACTGGTGTCTTTCAGGTCCACTGGAGGTTTAAGATGTTTCTGTTTTATCTGTTGCAGGTCTCGCTGCTGAACTATGTGTTTCTGATCTCGTGGACGTACGCTCTGCCCTATAAGCAGTTTCGGGTTCTGGCCTCGAGCGTTTGCACCGTGTGGACGTGTGTTGTCATCGTCTGCAAGATGTTTTATCAGCTCGATTCCATCCAGCCTAAAAACTACTCAAGCCATTGTACCATGGTGGGTTTCGTCGCAACCGGATTTGGTTTCCAAACAATGTTAAATAGTGTTCCTGATAAAACAATTGTAAAACGTAAACGCATTTGAATAAAAGCATCTCTAAAATGCTAATTCTATGTGCTTTTTTAACCTTTTTTTATTTAGGAAGATCCCGACTCTGTTTTGTTTGATTTTCATGTACTGATTCAGAAGGAATTATGTATTATCTTCTGTGTTTGTATATATTTTATTTTCCGCAGCCCTACAACTACACAGAGGAACAGAAGAAGAGTATGAAATCATCGCTACTGTACAACAACATCGATGGAGTGGACCCTGCCAACTGGGTCGGCCTTTACAAGATTAAAGATGCTTTACTGCCCAACCTGAGGGTGAAGCTTTGATCATATTATTGATTCTATATGCCACACATACGTTCAACCCTGTTACCAGAGATATTTCTTCAAAAAAAAAAGCAAATCGTATTAAACCCCACAGTTTGCATAGATAAGAGAGTATACCCACAAGGTCTTCTTTTTCAAAATATGTATGATAATGCATCGTCGAAAAATATATTGTGCAAAACCTTCATGGCCCACAGCATATTTCGTTGTATGAATATTAAAAAAATGTACTCATGAACTTTATATGAAAAGCTGAATTTTTGTCAAGGAATGCGTCTAGATCCGATTTTAGAATCAGTTTTTTAGAAGACGCATAACGGGCTGCGTTTACATTTGTCAATAACATGCAACCTGTATTTGGATGTTGCCCACATGCACATTGAAAAGACAAGTGTGAACGTGCTTCCGATCGTAATGTTATCCGATCAGCGTGTCCTGATCCAGAATTGGTCGCGGACCCATTGTGATCGGATCTCAGTGTAATGTAAACGCAATCCAGCTGGTTTATCTACATTTACCGGTACAACTTCACAGAAGACCGCGCACGCTATTATTTAACGGACAAACACAAAAAACCCACGATGGGGAAAACACAGTAAAAAACTTTTAAAAGGAAGCAAACCAAAGACTTCCCGCAAGGTGGACAAAACAAACAAGGTCCAAGGGAAATCCGAATGGTAAGTCAGGAACAGGGTAATCCAAGTGGCGTAGAGACGAAGGAGGGTAAGGCGAGCAAACACTCACGATCACGGTGACAAGACAGGAGGACACACGGTGTAATGTCTAATCATACTGCCACGTTTTTCCACACAAGACGTTACACAGACACATGGTACTGTCATGACCCTGTCCACAAGACTCGAAAACTTCGGACAGGATCATGACAGTCACAGACACGAATAGCAACACTGTACTGGCAGCTTGTTTCTAACATGAACACACAGAAACAAGCTTGTATAGTGTTGCTAATAGCTGATGTCAGTAAGCACGCTATTTAGGTTGCAAACCAAAGAAACGACGCGCAGCCGAACCTATCCAAATCGACGAGAACGATGTAAGTGATCGCTTTTGATCATAGTATCTTACTTATGTGATTATTTTATGTGTCTGTGACACGAATAAATAAATTATGTGTTTAAAAACACAGCTATTTATAAACTTCAGGCTTTTTGTAAAATAAACGGCGGGAAACTAGAGATCCGATCCGATATCTAGATGTGGAAACCACTTGATGTCCGAACATCCGATCTGGGGTGCGTTTCCCGAAAAACGTCATAACTCGCTGGTTAACCACCATAGTACGATGCGTCATTTGAGAAACTAACGAGCTACTCGCGACTGTTTCCCAAACTTTGTCGCACATCTGTCGTTTGAACCGCGATGGTTCAACAACATAGTTGATGACGTCAAATAGGTGGTGGAGTAATACCGTCTAAATGTATCCGTTTAGATCGATTTAATGTCATATCTTTGCTGTAGTAATAAAGTACACTGCATCTGAAAACTATTTTTGTTATCATATTTTTAGCTCTCTTTTGTTTTATTTCACGATATTTAACTGATTCATAAGTTTCCGCCGACGTAACTCCGCCCAGGGATTCCCGAGGGTCCTAGAGCACAAAGGCGCATGCGCACTTTTAAGAAAATCAACCCTTGTATTTTCTTGACATACTGAAAGATGTCAAATTTAGTTTGTATATTTAGATTGATGAATATGGAATCATTGCTCGGATCCCAGAGATCGCATGTCAATGAGGAATATAAACGCAGCCAATGTTTTTTTCTTTAATGTTCAGATGAATGCGAAATGGAATGAATATGTTTTCCGTCTTTCTTCACCAGAATAACTTGTTGATGTTGGCCTTCTTGGCCTTTGAGGTCACCATTTACAGACACCAGGAGTTTTTCCGTCTGAGGAACAAACTTTCACCTCCCCCCTCACGGACCATCTTTCATGACATCACCCGGCAACACCTTGACAACGGGATTGTGAATTGTGCCAAATATTTCATAAACTATTTCTTCTACAAGTTTGGTCTGGAGGTACATTTCAGTCTGTAACGCCATTATAGATATTGAAAAGACGTTTAATAGATTGAGATGAATATCTCATCTATCTTTTATTTGACCTATTTTACTACTTTTGTTTAATTTTGACTTGTCCTTTGTTGGAATATATGTGTATATCATATTTTCAATGAAAATGAGAAATGTTCCTTAAGCGACTTCCCTCGGGTAAATAAATAAATATTCTAAAATGGTATCTGTAAATTACAGGGAATGAAAAATCGACCTTTTCTTTTTGTTATTTAATGCAATGAGATTCTGAATGAAGTGGCCCCTGCATATGTATTTTTTCATCCAGTAGTACTTTGAGACACTATATAACCAGGTGTGTTGTTGATTTGTTTTGTCAGGTGTGTTTTCTGTTGGCGATAAACGTGATGGGTCAGCGGATGGATTTTTACTCCATGCTGCACGGCTTCGCGCTGGCTGTGGTCATGTACAGACGCAGACGGAAAGCCATCGCTGAGATCTGGCCCAAATACTGCTGTTTTCTCGCCTGCATCATCACATTCCAGTATTTTGTGTGTATCGGAATCCCACCCGCTGCTTGTAAAGGTGTGTGTCTGTATTACTCTCAGAAACATAAAGTAAAAGGGAGGAATTCACTAAATGGAGCAAGAAAGCATTTAATGGTTTAGGACAGATTTTTCTAAATGTAGTTGTAACTTATATTTTTGAAGTAGGTGAACAGTTTGACCATGAGCTATGGATATATAACAGTCGGGTTAAAATACTTCTGCAATTATTATTTATACAGATAATATCGCTAATGTACATGGAAGATTTTCAGTTGTCATGCGTTCAGGAAATATTTCATAGATCTATACCTACTGTATACAGAGGCATTGTCCTCTTCTTATAGTACCTGCAATCTTCAGTGTCTCGGAGTGGTCAAATGTGCAGCACTTTTCATCGCACTTTGTGTTTGGGAATTTTGTGAGTTAATTCTTACGTTCTCTGTCGGATTTCACCGTTCTGGATTAGTGATTTTGTTCACTTGTTTCCAGATTATCCCTGGAGGTTTCCCGGCTCCATGACAGAATCTAATGTGATCAAATGGCTCTACCTCCCTGATTTCCACACACAGCCCAGCTCCATTTTCCTCGTCTGTGAGTTGTTACCAAACCCTAATGCATTAAGTTATGTTTAGAGACGCTGTTAAAATACAGACCAACCTCTAAAGGAATAGGATTATTTTCTTTTTACTTCGTTTATATAATTTACAGAAGATATCCTTTCTTCGTTACAACACAATGAAGAATTTTTTATTATTATTTTTATTTAATAATACAAAATATCTGTAATTTTAAATACATAATGTAAAAATTTTAATATTGAAGCTCCAAAAAATTATTAAGTTAAAGGGATACTTCACCCAAATAGTTACATCCTGTCCAGGCCCATGGCCCCCCAAAATAATTTGTGGCCCCCCAGTTGTCTCAAGACCAAGGGGTCGGCAGTGGCGTTCACGCCACCTTTTTTAATCACTGCGGAAAGATACTTAAAATATTCTTAAAATGTTGGTCAAAACTTTGGAAGGTCTACTTTTATTTGTGTTCTCTCATAATGACAACAAAACTTTGAGCTTTCATAAACTAAAGAAAACAAACAGGGTGCCCTTTCAGCCGTCAGTCTCTGTCTCCACAAATACAGTATCTCTCTGAAACGCGTCACTGAAATGAACTGAAACTCAGCGAATACTTTCCACACAGACACGAAGGATATTCTTTTAGAAATACTGAAGTTTCTACTTTCAAATGATCCAATTCAAATCAGTTTTTCATTTGCACACCGAAGCCATTCGTCTAAAATTAGGTAAGAGATAACAAAGTGATTTCATTGTTATTAGCAGTGACGTAACTTTGTTTTAAAAAGTGGAGGGGACAAAGGGAGTGGGAAAATTATATTTTAATAATGAATATACTACTGTATAGTGGCTCCTCTGTTGTGATTTCCGATTCCAGCTTTTTGGGTTTCTAAACGGCACACCTGGCTGAGCTACAGTACACTTAAAATAACAGTTTATTCTAAGACTAAAAATGACATTACATACATTTATATTTATGCATTCGGGAGATGCTTTTCTCCAAAGCGACCTACATTGCATTGAACTACATTTGTTATCACACTTCATTGGGTTACTTATTTTGGTTGGACAATGGATGCATAAGTGGCGCGTTCCTAGCCCGAATGAAGCCACGCGTTTATTTTGGTTTCACGAATGCGAGTTATTCCATAGTTTAGTTGAGTTTTAATGTGACATTAAATACAAATTTTATAAACATTGATATCACAATTACAATAACAAGGAAAATATAAACAAGAATGATTAAGGTATTTACCTATTAAGTTATTTTAAAAGGCTATCGCATTAAACTTATTCATTCATGAAAAGAAAAACTAGGAAACGTGTGTGTTTTTCCCATATTAATAAATTGGTGCGTCTGAGACTATCATATTCCTGTCGGTGAGTCTCGGATTGTAACCCCTTGTTCATCAAATATGCATCAAGTATTATTACTAAGTTCACGTATATTGCCAAATAACATAATTTTTTTCATAAAAGTTTTGCATTAAATACAATAATTAATCTTGCAATAACTGATCGAGTGTTTGTTAAATGTACGACTTAAGACTTTTTTTAAAATGAATACATGTATAAGCCTTTCCTTTACCGGTAGTTCGCATCATCTTTTGTACGTCAAGTTTGTCATTTTTAAATGACGTGCGCACTCAAAGGGCCATGTAGACACGCGTGGAAAAAAACTTGTGTTCACAGTCAGTCCTTGCGGCTTATGGGAGCAAAGGCAGCACTTCGAAAAATTAGGGGAAAGCGGCGTGACCCTCGCGCAGGTTTTTAGATATTAATGGTCCCTAATACACTTTCCACAAGCTTATTTAACTTTTCTTCCAAAAATTTGTCGGGATACAATCTACTTTGGCGAAAAGGCTGGGCACATGTCCCTTGTCAATTTAAAAATGTTAATTCTGTCTTCATTTACTCACCTTCGAGTTGTTCCAAATCTGTACAAATTTTTTTATCTGATTAACATAGACTTTCATATTGGGTGAAGTATCCCTTTAAGTCGATTTGATATTTCATAAAAAGCTGAATGTGTAATCCAAAAGGTAGCCGTAATAATAAATAGCCTACGTGAATAACTAAATGAAAATGCGCAGGAAACGGTCACAATAAACTCTAGTGGGGCCCCCGTGGGATTAAAATCCCCCCCAGTTTTGCCATCCAGGCACCTGACCGGCTCCTGTCCTGGCATTCAAGATGTCTATTACTTCCTTTCTTCAGTCAAACACGAAAATATATATATGTTATTGTAAGTAATCATATTAATGATTGTTATCATTAAAGCGTGGATCACTGTACTCAATGGATGTATGTGCTTTATGTAGAATCAATCAAAGTTGGGACCTACACCTAAAGTGCCAAGTATTTTTATTTACACCCTTTTCGTTGTAACTTGTGGAGTAATTCTTATATTTCTGTGTGCTGTAGATGATTTCATGCTCTTGCTGTGCGCATCGCTGCAGAGGCAGGTGTTCGACGAGGAGAATAAAGCAGCCGTTCGCATGATGGCGGGAGACAACGTCGAGATTTGCCGAGACCTGGACGCCGCGTCGTTCAGCGTTCACAACCCCGTACCAGACTTTATTCACTGCAGGTACACGACCGTTAGGATGAAGAAGCCTTTATCTCGCTTTTACATCACGTCAATCTACTCGAGCTCTTTTTTCACCCTCACTTTCCAAGAATTTCCACGGCTCATGTTGCAGAAAGAGGGGAAAAATCCATAACACGCCATCGCCTGCTCTCTCTCTCTCTGTCTGAGCTCTAACACAATAAGTAGCTTTTAAGTATGGACTGATGGTTTTTTTTTCTACAAGGTGATTGATTTTAGAGGAGGAAGCTTCTACTTGTTGTGGTCCATCAATGCTGAACATCTCAGCTTTTCATCACTGCTTTTAGAAGCGTCCTGTGGCTAAACACCACGTCTGTCTACAAACAGAGAGGATGCACTTTAACCTTTGGAGTGGCCCATCTAAAGTGCATTCCGTGACGGCTTTTAGCGTGTGTGATAAAATGAGCGTCATGTGAAGGAATCGATTTAGATACTGTATATCGATTCGCCCGTTAGGCCGTCTAATGTCCATTATTCTAGTGTGCTACTACTGTAGTATACTTCTTTTAAACAAAAAATACTTTCATGTACTTCTCAGGATGATAATTGAATACCTCAAATTACACGTGATTATATTTCCACAATAAGTTTTAAGTACTTTTAAGTATATCCTGATCAAAAGATTAGTATTCTTGGCTTTTTGTTGTGTTTATGCTTTTGATTAAGTATGTACTTTTTCACTACTTTAGTTGTTCACTGGGTGTATACTTCAAAGTGTACTTTGATCCACTAAAACGTGCTTGATGAAAAACATACTCAAATAAATGTATTCATCTAGTATGCCTGTAAGTGCACTTTTAGTTTAGTGTCAGTATAGACCGAAAATGTAGTTGTTAGTTTAATACCGTTAAACAAATAGTATACTTGAGTTGTATAAACTAAAAAGGAGGCCAATTTAGTCCAAAGAAGTATACAAGTACATTGATATTAGTATGCTTACTATACAACCTACACTTAAAGTTCAAATATATTTTAGGTGTACTTATTAAAATCATCTTGAAGTATACTTGTTTTCGTAGGCGATTTATTAGGAAATGGCATGTCATTCAAAATGAAGTATGGCCACTTACACACTAATCTCACACACAGTTCGTATAATATGTCGATCAGGATGAAGTCAATGCGTTTCACAATTACATTTCTCCTCCTCTTAGATCGTATCTGGACATGTTCAAGGTCATCATGTTCAGCTATCTGTTCTGGTTCGTCCTGACCATCATCTTCATCACTGGAACCACTCGCATCAGCATCTTCTGCATGGGATACCTGGTGGCGTGTTTTTATTTCCTGCTGTTCGGCGGGGAGCTTTTACTTAAGCCTATAAAAGAGATTCTGCGTTACTGGGACTTCCTCATCGCTTACAACGTCTTCGTCATCACCATGAAGAACGTCTTAGCTGTGAGTTCTCAAAGGCCGAAAGAACACTTGTGTTCAGAACACAAATAATATCCAAGCATGATGAGAATTCATCCTAAAAGGGGGTAGAAAGTCTTTTGCTTTATTTTACACAGCTGTGAGATTATGATGTTTGCGTTTCTTTTTTCCAGATTTTGGCATGCGGTTATATCAGGTCTTTGATGGAGAACAGCTGCTGGCTCATTCAACTGCTCAGTTTAGCCTGCACCATTAAAGAATATGAAGATCTGCCAGGTGAAAAAAACATGAACGCCTGCGGTCGTGATGGCAGCTTTGCCACTGGAATGTGATAGTTTCACTTACTAAAATAGTAAAACAATAGTTTACAGAGACAGAAAGAGTCGGGTCAAACTGCATTGAAAGATGATTTAAATCGCACGTGGAAAGGATGAATTAAGTGAGAGATGTCTCAATTATAAATCGAATTTTTTCAATGATGATAAGTAGAAGTCAATTGTGAAACGAGCTAAGAAGGATGGATTGATATCCTTTATGCGAAATTCAACATGAAACTCTTAAAGCATCTATTGTGTCCTTCATGTGTGTAGTTCCAGATGCAGTTACTAAGAGTAAATGCGACCTGCCGCAGGATGAGGCTGGCATCATCTGGGACAGCATCTGTTTTACCTTTCTGCTTCTGCAGAGACGCGTCTTCATGAGCTACTACTTCCTGCACGTCATCGCTGACATCCGGGCGGGACAGATACTCGCATCCCGGTACGATCTGTTTAAGACAAACAACACCTAGGAGACACATTAACATTTATGCATTTGGCAGTCGCTTTTATACATTGCATTATCCTACACATTTGTTTCTAAGTATGTGCGATCCCCTGGGATTGAACCCACGAGCTTGGCGTTGTTAAAGCCATCCCCTACCACTGAGCTACAAGACACACGACAGGTGTGATCGCATTTGAGAAGTTTGATTCGATAAACATGAAACAAACATTATTAAATCTGCGTTTGCGTGAACACCTCCGATGTACTGTACATGCACACAGTGAGCGGGTTTAGCCCAGCACACAGCATTCTTATAGATTGAATAAATCTAGGCCTGGTTTCACAGACAAGGCTTAGCTTAAGCCAGGACTGTGCGTTGGTTAAATTGAGATATTTTAGTCTAAGAAAAAAAAACGGTACTGGTGTGCATCTTGAGACAAAACAATGAAGATATTTGAAGATACTGATATATTTTAAGAATTGTCAGGGCAGGTTGTTTTCAGTTAAGACGGCTCAAACATTCATTTTAGTCTTGGACAAGCTATAAGCCTCGTCTGTGAAATCGGGCATTAAATTATTTTATTTTCTGCCATAAAATCGAAGTCTTAAAAGCTGACCAATCAGGTTGCGACCTTAACCGTATGCCTTTAGGTTCAGTGTTAAAAAGCAAGCGTGAACATGTGTGAAGCAAACCAGGACTGAACGCGTCCTTTTCTTTTTGGTCAAGACCAAGAGAACCGAACTAGTTTGATCACACCTCAAAGTATAGTCTCGATTACAGGCGATACATTTATTTACAGTATAACTGTGTAGAAATAACATGATATCAATAATCGTGGTCATAAATACGGTGTTTTGTATGGATGTGTTTGTTGTGTCAGAGGAGCGGAGCTGTTTCAGGCCAGCATCGTGAAGGCCGTCAGAGCTCGACTGGAGGAGGAGAAGAAATCCATGGAGCAGCTGAAGAGACAGTGAGACTTCATTAATATCTTATTGAAAAAACACAGATGAAACGTCCAGTCTGAGCCTGCCCCAATAGCTCTCACCGTATCGATGTCTTTAAGATGTTGTTAGTCTCTTGTTAGTCAGTGTATCACGTGTCAATAAATGTTTGCGTGACTATATTAATCCCATTTGTTTAGGATGGATCACATCAAGATGCGGCAGCAGAAGTTTAAGAGGGGGAAGGAGAAGATGCTCAGCATGACTCAAGAGTCTGCAGACGGAGCGAAGCTGCTTCCACCCGAGCAGGAGGAGGATGATGATGATGATGGTATGATGTAGATCATGATGGTGCGAAAGTGCTAGTTTAATAGAAAAGAGCTTCTCTATGGAGATCACAGTCAACTTTTGTTTAATTGTTTGGAATCACTAAGACGTTCGTTTTGCTTCTTTTGTAGCGTTTAAATTGTATAAAATAATATTGTAAATTAATTAAATGACTTTCATCATTACATATAATGCTTTTAATAAATTCGTTTTTTAATCGAGGCAGATACAGAAAACACGAAATGAAACTGCACCTAAATATGAACAGAATGCTGGAATACACATCTTTCATTAAAGCAAACAGGATTTTTTTTATGATGAGAAACTGTATTTTGTGTTCACTCGCTTCTAGGGCTGTCAAAAAGTTTGTGTTACATAATATACGTCTGCGTACTGCGCATACAATTTTTATATTTAGGAAATATTACACGTTTTTCGGTCATCTAAATTATACAGTATATCATGTTTATTCATTTGAATATTTTTCTTAAATATATGCATGTGCATGCCTGTGTTTATAAATACAAAATGAATATGCACAGATCACAGACATATATTCCGATTTATATATTTTTATTATGAATCGCGATTAATCCTTTGACAGCCCTACTTGCTTCATGAATCATAGTGATTCTAAACATTGAACTCGGGGAGTCACGCTGTGGTTATTGTTTTGATAGCTGAAGGTTTTTTTTTTGTTAAATTGGACCGTCACTTTTTGGACAGATAGACGTGCTTCATTAATATTGTGACGTTTCATTTGCAGAGAGAAAGAGAAACAAGGTGAATAAAAAGCAGTGGTGGAGGCCGTGGGTTGATCATGCGTCCAGTAGGTTCAATATTAACATCTTATCTGCTCTCAATACTCCTTGTGTCCTTAGCAGAAGTCTAAAGATGAGCTCTGTTACACATCAGACCTTAAACCTTTCCTGCAACTCTCAATCCTTCAAATCATTTCATATTATTCATGAAATGGACCTTTTCACAAGCCCGTGATAGCGCGTTCAGCGGTCATCTGCATCGTAAATCCTCCAAAGATTTTTATTTTGCCTTTTGTTTTTAAAGTGTACGCTTATAACACTATACTTTGTATCAAATTACCTTTGCATTACAAAAAATAGTTAATGCTAACACGACGGTGTTTCTAATACGGCATGTGTGGAAGTCTATTCTCTATTTTATTTCATTTTGTTGGAAGTAGTGAAAACACTATCGTTGAGTTTTTTGCTATTGAGCAAATGAGAAAGCAGAAAATATATTTGTGGTAGTCTCCCATTCACCACTATAGAAGTTTACCCAACCAGCACGACTTCCGGTGCTAAAACAAACCCCAGAAACGTGAAAAAGGGTTTTTGTTTTCATTTAGTAATAAATAAATGACTCAAATTAAATTAAAAGTAATGAACCGATATGACTTCGTAAAACTTACATTCAGTTTATTAAGAAATAATAATGTGGCATGATGTGGACGTAACCAAGGATGTAAAATAGTTTGTTATCTACTTTAATATTTCTTGTGCAGTGTTAGCTGAAGGATTAGGGATTGAGAGCGGCATGAGAAAAAGTTTAATGTCTGTTTGGTGGTTTTGATGTGGATGTTGGACAGATGTGGTAAACAGAGTTCACAGTAGAGAATCTCTCCGCTTCAATCAAATCTATACAGAAACTATGAGAGAGACAGATTTCTCATGTAGAGCCGTCAATCATTCTGAAATAAAACAACCGTTCACCCGAAACTGACATTTCTGTTTATTTGTCCTCGTGTAGATTGAAATAAGTGTGATTATTTCTCCTTCGTGGAACACAAAGCAAATTATTTATCTTGATCGAAAATCGTATACTGTAGAAAGGTGCTTTACTTTCAAATCTTTCTTCATTTTTCCAAGTTAGGTAATGAAAATGATATGAAAGACTTATTTTGTGTTCCACAGATGAAAAATATCTTACACATTTCAAGCATAGATCTGTAGACATATATAGGTGGCATCATTATCAGGGCTGTACGTAACCTTTTTTTGCACATGGAACCGGTGAGGTTTAAAGTTTTGTAGCACAGGTCAAACAGTAGCACACGAATACGTTCCTTATCGTCTTTAATAGTGCGGGTCATCACATAAATAGACAGGTTACTGAAAAAAGACATTACCGTTATACAAAAGGATACATTAGGGCTATATCATTTGTAGTTTTCCCCAAATTCGTTTTTTTCCTTTTTTTACGGTAAAACAGTAAACTGCCGTAAAATTCCTGTATACTTTAGTATATTTGAACCTTTCTACAGTAAATGTTAAAGTGTATGTGTAGTTTAAAAGTGTACAACAAGAGACTTATTTTATCATCTGGTTCAAATTAAGCAGGCTTTTATTTTGGCGGGTGGTCGCGAAGACGCTTGAGCATCAATGTGTTTGACCGTAGCTTCACTCAAACAGTGAATTGCTCGTAACGTAAACCCAGAAAAAGTCTGTGGATGAAGTTCGTGTGTTCATGTCAACGGATAGTAAGATATAGACCAATCCACGAGTGTCAAGCTTGTAACATGTTCACTAGACACGCAGAACAAACAGGGGACATATTAAAATAAATGTATTATATTTATTTATATGTATATTTATAAATGTAATTTATATATAGCACAGACCGTCGTAGCATGTGATTATATATATATAATCACAATATATATATATATATATATATATATATATGTATGTATATATCTATGGTTTCAGGCCGCCTGAAGTTGAGAAATGACAGACTTTTCATTTTTGGGTGAATGATTTTTTTAAGGCGTACAGGTAGGATCTCTATCTCTCTCTCTCTTTAGGTGCTAGAAGAGCTGTTAGATATTGATTTTGGCCGCAATATGACAGAAAGCCATCAAAAGCAAGAGAAATACCATCAAACTCTCAGTTTTTACCATCTGACAGATGCGTGATGTGAGTGAGATGGTGTTTCTTTGCTCTTTGATGTGCTGATCTCAGTTATCAGCACAATATTCAAACACGTGTCATATGCTTTCATTTCAAATAAAAATGAAAGTTACGAGTTTAGATGTCGGTCTTTGTTTTATATATTGACTGGATGTGGCTACTTGTTATATACACAAACATGCCTTACAAAAAAAGGTCTGTGGTGATACCATGGTATAGTGATGGTATCGGATGATAATACCACGGTACCTGAATATAATCGCCGTATTCATTTATCATGGTATTTACATTTAATACTTCATTGAATACTGTGGTATTACCATCATGTCTAGAGAAAACATGGTATTATTGTGGGACCACGTACCAAAACCATGGTAATACCATGGTACTTTTTTGTAAGGGTTTTACAAAAGGATAAACTCTAGTCACTGTATAAAATATAAAAGCGGACATCAGGCCTGTACAGGGTGGTTATTTGGTTCCGTCCCTTTAAATAAAGTGTTTTCCCAGCATCCTCCCCTGCACTTCCTCTCCATTGTGGCACTTCCGTTCAAGGACACAAGGCAGTTTCTTTACTTCAATTCATGTTGTGCTTTGTGACTGTGACACTCCGGTCACAGAGATTTCAGATGACCCTCCTAGATCCACAATAAAATGATCTTATATGTGTGTTTTAATGTAGATGATTAATAGAAAATGATTTATTAAAACATTATTTTCTACTTTTGCTTGTATTAAAAGGATCCTTCAGCCAAACATGAAAATTCTGTCATCATTTACGGACCATTAGATTGTTCCAAACCTTTGCACACAGGAAGATATCTGGAAGAATGTCAAATCTTACCCCCATTGACTCCCATAGTATTTATTTTACCTACTATGGCAGTAAATGGTTGAGGTCTGACATTGTTCCAAATTTCTTCCGGCAGAGCAAAGAAATGTTTAAAGGTTCAGAACAATGTAAGGGAGAGTAAACGATGACAGAATTTTCATTTTTGGGTAAAGTATCCCTTTAACATAAAAATGTTTTAAACCTGTTTTATTGTTCTTGTAGGAAATTAAACATTATGACTATATTTATCATATTTACTTTTCTATGTTTACTTATGTTGTTCTGAACCACTTTGTGCTCATTCACAGCAAAATCTCTTGACAATCTTAAATCAATTGACTTGAGATGCTAAATGAAATGAAGACAGAATGTCATTTTATTTCTCAAGAAATTCTATCTTGTCTTGTTTTCAAAGTGAAAGTTTCTAAAACTTCTTAGATGAAAAGTACTAAATAAGAAATGTAGTTTTGCAGTGAGTCTATCCACAAGTTTCCTACGCCCAATGACACTTTGTGCGAATGATGGCGGTCACTTACGGTTCAATGTAAACGAACGCGTTTCTGCCGTATTTCATGACATTCGTTTATGATACTTAAATATTATAAATGATCTTTTATTTTTAGATTTCAGTTGTTCATTTTACTTTAAGTTTGCGCAATTTTGGTATATGCTTTTTGACATTTTATAATTTATTTGTTATGTAGCTATTTAAGGTTAATTCATTTTTGTTTATTATTATAATTGTACTACTTTAAACTTGCTTCCGTTTATTTTTGGGGCAACATTCAAATTTTTCCGTGAGTTAAATCTTTTCCAATCATTTTTAGGTCAATATTTTTTATATTTCAACGAACAGGAAAAATTTTACAATTTCTAAAATGACCTTGGAAATGAAACACAGACAGCACTTCTAAACTTCATTGTGTCCACTACTGGTGACGACGGATATTTAGCAACTTTATTGATTCAGTTGTTGTGACAGTAAAAAATAATTTTGGAGGGTTTTAAGTTTCTTTACACGATGTCCATTATGTGCTATTTAAAGAACATTTTAAGCGAACTGCAAAGCATTACACATAATTGTGTAATATACCAGAAGTGTAGAATTAATCTGATAAACATTATACTAAAGATCACCTGCAAAATCTTCATTTCTAAACATTGTTTTCACTTTTCGTTTATAAGACGATAAGTGTAAGAAAAAGCCTACCTACTTTACATCAAGCATGTCAGATGAGAAATGCAGTTCACATGAAGTGATATATTCCAACAGATTTTTGGCAACAGGTCAATAAAATACAGTAAAGAATTCTTGTAAATCCACTTTACTGTCTCGCGTTTTTTATTAAAGGACATGCCGTGTTTAGATGATAACATGAACTCCCTTTTAAAACTGTGAACTCTTTTTAAACTATGAGCACATTTAGTCTAAGTGATGTTTAATGTTCATTATCTACTTGCTTGAGATAAGCGCACATTCCCTCCTCACAGGAGCAGTCCGTCTTAACTTTAGATCTATGTGTGAAGTGCTGTTTTTTAAGACGCGAAATAAAGTTCGCCTGGTCCTACGTGCAGTCTCGAACAGAATGTGTTTCGTACGAAAAAAATGAACGGACGTAAAACCAACAGTATTAGAATTCAAAATAAGATTTTCTCTCTGAGTCTCGTTTTCTGTCATCAGAATAAATGATTAAACGCTGCAATAATGCAATAGGCCGGAAGTAGTTCATTTGAACAGCAGCGCCCTCCGGAAACTTGTGGATTATCTGTCTTATTATCTATCTTAAAAAAGAAAATTCTTATATTGACAACAGCTGTTGTGGTCCAGAAAGGAATGAAATAAAGATGTTTTCCCTTGGTCTTTATAAAACATTGGAGTTTGGTTTCGACAGCTTGTAAAACACTTACGAATCGCTGTGAGATGGACATTAGTTTTATTAAAGGAGATTTGTTTCAGGTCAGAGGGATTGGTCGGTGTTTTCTCAGGCTGAAATGTTTGTGGCTAAATAAACTGATGACATTCTCCGCCTGTTTCTTACGTTTAACACTACTGTCTAAACACTCTCGTGGTTCCTCTCTCAGTGGTTAGAAGTGGTGATTATTACCTGTTTGAAACTGACAGTGAAGAGGAGGAGGAAGAGGACGGAGAGAAAGAGGACGAGGTGCCTAAGAAATCTGCCTTCCAGGTGAGTAACCCTGCATCTCATCTCAAGACTGTATAATGTTACGCTTTCTTTTGCTGTCCGTGAGTCTGTAAAGCCGTCAAACTTGAGCAGTCAAATTCAATGTGTATTTTTCCACAGAAAAAATGTTTTTGCGTTGCTCTGTAACTGGTAAACCTCAAGGGATTGAGCCCAAGAGTACACAAATACTGTTGTAATGAAATATGAATTGAAGTACCTTTTAAGTCTTCAAATTCATAAATGTAAACAGCTCAGAATAAGGAGTCAACATACTTACGGCATTGATTTTCTGCCTTTTGTAGAACCCTTACAAAAATAAAAACGAATATGCTTCTTTAAAAGTCAAAATCCGACTTTATTTTACAGTATGTACTTCTCCAAAAAATACTTGAAGTGTATCTCAATCCAAACATTAAGTATTCTAAGTAGACTTGGCCCCCTTGACAATAGTCGTGTTTACTATGAAGTGAGTATAGCCGATCATTTAAAAGTACACGTTTATTTACAAAAAATGTGCTACAAATATTGAACTAGTAAACCTACAGTATACCTACAAGTTCACTTGTAGTATTGTTAACTAGTTGTGTACTCTGTTATACTTAAAGTACACTTAAAAGTACACTTTTATAAGCAGATTTAGTTTTAAATAGTATTGAAATGATACACTTACAAGTATCCGACTAGTGCAGATATTACTGCATGAAGTTTACTTAAAATGTACTTGAACTTTACATGAGTATACTTAGTGAACTTGAGGTTTGGTCGTTTTTTGTAAGGGAACTGATTCTTTGATCACTTACATAAACACATGTAATAAATGTCGATCTGTTGTATTGTGTAGTCTTGTGCAGAAATGTTTAAAGGACTTGTCGATGTTGATGCTGTGACTCTTTCAATCTCTCTCCTGGTTCTTTGTTCTCAGCGAGCAATCAGAAAGTTTGCTTCGGCCCTTGTGGCTTTACCCAAATCGGTCATTAAACTGCCCAAAACCGTCCTGCAGTATATTATCAGGGCAGCCAAGGTATCCGAGCGGTCAGCGTGTGTCATCTGTTCTGCTTCAATCCTTGTGTTTGTTCATAAAAGACACTTTCCATTCCATGTTAGTCCAACCACATTTCTGTTGTTTTTAAGCTTGAACAAAATATAACAACGACAAACTATCAGCTTACGTAAGAGGCATGGAATGGAAACGTTTCGACTCATTGTGACATTTCTGTGGTGGTTTATGGAAGGAACGGTTTTGATTTTCAACTCATTATTTGAAGTTTTCTCCACCGTATGCTGATGGTTTTGTGGAGTGACTTTACAATTCTGTTATTAGTGGCGTTCACCACATTCAATGACTCGGAAATCTGCTTTATGTGTGTAGACTGGATTCAAACAACTTAATGCCATTCAATGATTCAGTACGTAATCAAATGATTCAGTTCATCATCAAATGATTCAGTTCATCAAATGATTCAGGACAAATTGCTTAAATCGAAGTTAAAGTTTGGATTGAAGAGTTGTTTGTATTCAGTGTGGGTATTGTTTGTTCTGGGGTTGTGTCACATTCAGCCTTTTCAGGGGATTAGATACAAACTCAGGGTGTAAATGGAGTCTTTTCAGTATTTAGGCTTATTTATCTGGTCAAAAATGACAATAACGTGTTCAAATTCAATTAATCTCCTGAAAAGACTGGACATAAAACACATTTCTACATTGAATTATTCTCAGTGTTAAGGTATTGTATAATTATGCTGTTTACTTTCACTGTTGTTACATCATAGTTTGTGTATCACGCTTGGATCACGGACTCTAAAACTGCTCTGAAAGAAAGAACTAAAGGAAGGAAATATTTCTGGAAGCGATACGGCCGAGGTCACAGACATAAGAAAGACAGTAAAGACGGTACGAGAGAGAAATGAGCAGAAATGAAGTGTCTTTTTTTTAAAGGGGTCATTTGACACGGCTAAAACGAATACTGTAGTTTGCTTTAGATGTAATACAATGTGTTTACACGATTTAAGGTATAAAAACGCTGTATTTTCCACATACCGAGCATGTTTGTATCTCCTCTTTGCTCCACCTCTCTGAGACGCGATGATCATTTACAAAGCACATCGCTCTGAAAAGCAAGGTTTCCTATGATTGGCCAGTTCACTAGTGCGCAGTGATTGGTTGAATACTGCACGGAAATGTATCGCCTCATACCATATTCGGAACATCAGGTTCCAAAACGACTGACAGGTGATAAAATGGCATCGATCGTTCCTTATCAATTCAATTCGCGTTAGTCCGTAACAAAGTATTTTACAATGAAAATACAGGCGCCAGACTTTTTTTATCTGTTGGAATTGCCCCACTTCTTAACAAAAGCTTCCGTGCATAGCAGGTCTTTATCTCGCCAAGGTTCGTGAAGCAATCATCCGTGAAATGCGTTGCACACACTTGAATATTCGGACTGTTTTGGAACAGTATTGTACATAAAATGTAACCATTAGTTTTTAGTTGCCTCATCCTTTGGAAGGGCAAACAAAGAGGCTTTCGTTTCGCAACGAAAAACATAGCGCCTCCGCGACATGACAGCACTGGACCGGTACAATGAGATTTACAAGACCGCCCACCTTACTTCCGTTTACATTTGGGCAGTCTTAATCAAATCGTGTAACGAACTGACGTAGATTCGCCCGGATGTGGTTACACATAACCACAAATAACTACATCTTTTGTTCTGACACTTACATTTTTGCAATTTTACTTGTCTAATACATGCATGGGCAACTTATAACACACCAAAAAAAAACACGTATATCCAGCGAATCACCCCTTTAAACAATTGTGTGGTTTCAATACAAGCTCTCTTTCTACATCCACCATTTCAACCATCCATCCATCTCTCTCTCCATCCATCTTTCTCTCTCTCTCTCTCCATCCATCCATCTCTCTCTCCATCCTTCTCTCTCTCGCTCTCTCTCTCTCTCTCTCTCTATCATCCATCTATCTCTCCATCTATCCATCTGCATTTCATTGCATTACTTGTAGTCTGCACGATGACATAAAAGTTCAAATTCTTCTTTTTATTCTGTGGTAGTCCATGGTGTTATAATTACTTAACATATTTAACATTCAAATATTTTACGTGAATTGTAAGGTTGGTGTGTGTGTGTGTAGGTCATGTGGCAATAGAGGTTGGTGAAGAAGATGGTCAAAGTTCAGAAGACGACAAATCAAATGGAACAGGTGCCTTCATATGATCTTTATGATACTGTAACAGTGTTATATGACTGTGAACTTTAGAGGAAACTCATGAAACGGTCTCTTCCTGCAGACAACATCATCAAGAGGGTTTTTAATATCATCAAGTTCACCTGGGTTCTGTTCCTCACCACCATTGAGAGCATCACCACATGGCTGAACTCCGTCTGCAGAGAATACATCGACATCTCCACCGTCCTGCGCATCGAACGCTGCATGTTAACCAGAGAAGTCAAAAAGGTTCTCAGTGAACAATTATGCCAAGGTTAAATCTGATTTTAATCAGAGCATCACTAATGCACAGATCTGTCTGTCACGCAGGGAAACGTGCCGTCACGGGAGAGCATTCATGTGTACTATCAGAAACAGATGAAACTCATTGGGTCTCGTGAATCGGGGCTGGATCGCATCAGCGAGGAGGATTCAGGCTCGCATAGAGCGCGGCGCAGACGGGTCGGACACAGTCTGGATTCATTTGCGTCCCGGGACAGCATCTCCAGGTCTTTATTCTATTCAGTTATGACACAGAGGAACTGTTGTTAAGATTATTAATGTCCTCACATGCCCTTTTTGAAACAAAGTTTATTCTCTATTTAGATGCTCAAATTTTAAGATTTTCCAACTCTGCAAGAAAAAGTATAAAGTAACAAACTAACAAACTAAATAATGTGTTTGGTGTAACCAAAATCTTTAAGCAGAAAAATCGAATAGATGCAAAACTGCAAAAGCAAAGAGTTGAATGTATTAGGAATATGTTTTTTGTCTACAGAAAAAGTGTTACGGTGGATTCCCGGGGAATAAAGACAAACAGTTCTATTTTGATGACTTAAATAATTTTTCTTAAATTCTGGTCATTTTACAATTTCTTAAGTCTTCATAATGCATCATAGTTCATAATGCATCAATTGGAAGGCTGCGTCCTCTGCAGGTCGCATTTGTCAACCGCATATACCAGTGGTCAACAATCTTTTTGAACCCAAGATCGTGAACTGCAGACTCGATGAAAGGCCAGATCTACCAGTAAAAAAGTAAAAACAGCCCAGCTTGAGGACTTTTATTTTGCCTATAATTGTGGACCTTAAATTCGTTGTTCCAACTTTCAGATGCAACTAAGTAAACTCGGTAACATCGCCACTTTCAGTCTGCCAAACTTTAATTCAGGTTAAAGGACTTTAAAGATCCAGTCAGTAATATCTAGTGGCAAGGTTGCGAATTGCAACCAACCACTCACTCCACCCCTCCCTTTCGAAAGACTATGACGGCTGACTTTACACGAATTACATGCATGGGCACCCGTGGTGTATGTAGATAGAAATAGCTCATTCTAAGGTAATATAAACATAATGCTTCATTGTTTCAGCTCTTTATACATCTCTGAAGACATAGCTACTGTATGTATATTATATTGCATTTCTATCAATAGATCATCTCAGAAATTACAAACTGGACCATTAATTCACACATGACAGCATGACATTAAAACATGATGCAGATACTGTCTAGTTTGAGGCTCTTCTCCATTTGCTCTCCATTGATACTTATTGTTTGTTGCTGAAGGTCTCACCTGTGATGTATGTGAAGGGACAGAGCTCTGTGATCTGTCATGTGATCTTCTCATCATTTCATGTCATTGTCATTGAGTTTCCTCATGTTTCCATCCATCAGCGCGTACACAGAGGCGACCATGCTGTTTTCCCGTCAGTCCACACTTGATGATCTGGACGATATGCCTCAGAATATTCCCAAAACCAGTGAGCGCGCTCGTCCCAAACTGCGCAAAATGTACGGGCTGGACATGTCCAACTCCTCGGCGGACAGCGGGAGCAGCGTCATCTCCAGGTCTCTTCATCACTCTCATCCTCACATCCATCAACATCAGCACCTGCTGTCAGATGTGTTTTACGATACAAAGAATAAAACATAGAAAGATAACAGAACATGTTTGTCACTTGATGTTTATTTGATCAGTTTGTTGTTGTGTCAAAAAGCAGAAATAAACAAACAAATGTCAATTCTGCATACTTGACACAGTACATTTTATCGGTTCACGGTTGTTGTGTTGTTTTCAGTGAAGCCACTCAGTGCGTCACACTGTTCTCCCGGCAAGGCACCGACGACACCATCGATGAGGTGGACAAGGAGCAAGACCAGATGGACAAGATGGAAAGGAAAGAGGGAGAGGCAGAGCCCAGTGAAGAGGAAGAGCCCAGACAGCAACCTGGTCAGGAGGCGGAGCCCAGACAGCAACCGGATGAGGGGGCAGACTCTAGACAGCAACCCAGTGAGGAGGCGGAGCTTAGACAGCATCCCAGTGAAGAGGAAGAGCCCAGACAGCAACCCAGTGAGGAGGCGGAGCTTAGACAGCATCCCAGTGAAGAGGAAGAGCCCAGACAGCAACCTGGTCAGGAGGCGGAGCCCAGACAGCAACCGGAGGAGGGGGCAGACTCTAGACAGCAACCCAGTGAGGAGGCGGAGCTTAGACAGCATCCCAGTGAGGAGGCGGAGCCCAGACCCGGTCAGGATGCGGAGCCCAGACAGCAACCGGATGAGGGGGTGGAGCCTAGACAGCAACCCCATGAGGAGGTGGGCCCTGTGGAAGTAAGAGCGGAATGTCTGTGGGGTAAAGCAGAGGCTGAAGAAGCGGATGAAAATGTTTATGTCCTGCAGCCCGAGTGTAAGAAGCACGTAGAGGAAGAGCAGTTTGTTTCTGATGATCAAGATGCAGAACCAACAGTCCAAAGGTACGATTGCGATTCGTCTGAAGCGGAGAACGTGCTCACAGATCCTCCCACCAGGCCGCTTTTTACCCCGGACTTCGAAGTCCCCAACACCTCTGATGCAGATGTGCCGCCCAGTTACAGCAAAGCCGTGAGTTTCGACCGTCTGTCTGTGAGCTCAGACGAAAGTGACAGCGAGAGACGTCTGATGCTCATGACTCCTGACAGCATATCTGATATGGACGATCCTCTTCTGCCTTCAACGACCACTGAGCTGACCGCCAGCGAGTTACTGCTCAACAAGTGAGGATTCAGATGTTTGATTGTATTGTCTTACAATATTTGATATATGTGAATTCATATTTTTCCAATGTGCTCTTTATATTTCTCATCTGTTTTTTCTGTGTTTTTCAGAATGTTTTATGACGAGGAACTGGATAAATCTGAGTGTTTCTATAAATCGCAGCCGCTGGGTCTGCAACTGTGTTATGCTCTTTATAACCTGCTGGTGGCGCACTCAGAGATGGTGTGTTTCCTGGTGATCATCCTCAACCACATGATCTCCGCATCCATGGCGACACTGGTGCTGCCCATCCTCATCTTTCTGTGGGCCATGCTTTCTGTCCCACGACCTAGCAAACGCTTCTGGATGACGGCCATCGTGTACACAGAGGTAAAGGGGGTTTTATATTCTCTAAAACTGTTTTTGCAACTTGTTTATAGTTTCTTTCTATTATATATATATATATATATATATATATATATATATATATATATATATATATATATATGAAGAGTTTGGTTCCAAAATGAGACATTTTTCAAAAATCATGTTTTTTTATTGTGCATTCCAATTAATATTAATCAAACTGAAGTTGAGTCGTTTTGATTTCAGCCATAATACCACAAAAATACAGCTAACTAACACATTAAAAACATGATAAAGTTATAAAAGACATGATTTTTGAAAAATTCATTTTGGAACCAAACTCTTGAATTTGAAAGTGTTTTTTTATTGTAAAATATTGTGTATTTTCTGTAAAGCTGCTTCACAACAATGCAGATGTGTGAAAGGCACTAGAGAAATACATTTGAATTGTATTTTCTCTTCTTTCTGTTGTTATTTTCGGTCTTTTGTTTTTCCTAAAAATACATGTGGTCCCATGCAAAACTTTTTTATATCTTTTGGCAAAGCCAGGGGTTATAAAATGTATATAAAAAATTATAAAATGTATATTTATTTCTCGTAAAAAGAGAACATAGCAGTGTTACTTACCCAATGTAACAGTTGCTTTTCTGTAATAAAATCTGTAAAAACCCTGTTGTCATCGGTCGAAAAAAATGTGCTCTCCGCAGGACGCAGCCTTTGAAGACTCAGCTACTTGGTTCAAGTTTCTAAAAGTACATTCTAAAATGCTGTAACGATTGAGGCTTGATGTTTTAATATCAGTTATTATACAGTTATATTAGGTACTCCTTAAAAAGAAGTTACAAAAAATATAGACTGTAATGTCACAGAATGTCGGACTGAAACATAGCTGCTCTTTATCAGTCTACTACTTAAACTCAAACATTTATTTAAGAAGTTTGTTATACACTGAAAACCATTTGGCTTACTAGACGCATTTTATGACGCATTTCATGTCCGAGCGGGATTTGGTTTACCAGTTAACTTGGTCCTTGAGCGACGCACGGTCGTTGAGCAAAATATCGAGCGGAGCGACACACCGCTGTTCTGTAGGTTTAACCAACGAAAAGTATTTCTGGCTAAACTACATGCAGCTTTAATACTACACATTTCCTGAATGATTTGTAAATATGTGTTTTTCTTTCTTCCAGGTGACTATTGTCGTGAAATATTTCTTCCAGTTCAGCTTCTTTCCATTTAACCAGAACATAGAGGTACACAAGTCGAAGCCATACCACCCGCCCAACATCCTCGGTGTGGAGAAGAAAGACGGATATGTGCACTATGACCTCATCCAGCTGCTGGCTCTGTTTTTTCACAGATCCATATTGAAGGTTTCTACTTTATATTCTTCTACGTGTCACTGAAAATCCCTCTTCTACTTGTGATGATTATGTTTATCTCATATTAATAGTTTAATCAAATATTGTAATATTGTAATATTAAGACAAGAGACTCATTTGTAAATCGCTTTGGATGAAACCGGCTGCTAAATGAATAAATGCACATCTAGAAAATATCTATACAATAGACAATGGAAACTATATTTTTATTCACAATTTGGCATTCTGGCAAAGCACATTTACAGTAAATATGTATTTATGTGGATAATCTTGACAGAAAAGATGCATAAAATAAATCATAATATTCTATATGTCTTCAATAGATCAGCATCTTGTTGAGGATGAGTTGTTGCTGTGTTTGTGTTGTGTTTAGCTTCGAGATATTTTGCAGGCTGTGTTTGATGATGCCAAGATGTGAATGGAAACATAATGTATCAGACATTAGGAAATAGAACCAAAGCGACTGGACTGTTGAAAGCTTGAAAACCATCAAATGGATTTTAAAATCAATGTGTAATGCTGGTGAAATCATACTGGAGTGAATTGCTCTTCTTTAAAGGTTTCATGTGGAATTTTACAGGAGTCTTTTGTGACGATTGATTACTCCAGTAAAAAGGCTTTGTCAGCCTAAAGGTGTTTGTTTAGTTGGCTTTGACTGCGGGATGATACAGAGCCTCATTCAAATGAAAATGTATGATTTACAGCTTACTCATAAAAGCCTGAAACTTTCCGAAAAAAGGTTGTTCTTGGCCGCTCAAACCAAATATAATGTCTGATGTTTTATTTGACGTCAGCAAATTTGCAAAACAGCTATCAGTTAATCATGGGAAACATAAAGTCCCTTTATTTGTGCCTTTATTGCTTGTTTTTTTTCCAGATTGTTGAAGGTGTCTTTTATCTAGATTGGATTATATGAACAAAAAGGAATCTGAACTGCGCTGAAACGATGTGTATTTTTCCATCATATAATTTCTAAATGAAAGCATAGGAGTAATTTGCGGTTGGCACAGGGTGGGACATGTCCCCACCACCTTTTGGAAGAAATTAAGAAATGCTTGTGGTGACCTTCCCCAAATGACAGTTTGGGTACCACATACTGTGTGAGTCGAAAAGTGGTGTAGCCAATGGACAGACCGCTGATAAATATTCCCAATGAGTTATTACAGAAACAATTTATTGAAGTATGTTTTTGCCATCTCTGTCCCCACCACGTTTAAAAACTAAGTTACGCCACTGAATGAAAGATATATTTTCTCCTCTGCTCAGTGTCACGGCCTGTGGGATGAAGACGACCCTAAAATGTCCCAGAAGGGAGGCGGTGTCCATGGAGACGAATCTGAGGATGAGGGGAAAATGACGGTGGCCATTCCTTCTGATGACGAGAAGAAGAGTTCTCCGGCGTACTCGCTCAAGTCTGCGAACCCCGGGATGTCCGTGGATTCGACGCAGGTGAACCTGCACATACGTTATCCGGAGCAGCGTGCGTATCTGCGGCGTCAGAGCACCAGTGGAGGCTCCCACATCTCCAGACGCTCCTCTACACGCTCCAAAAGAGGTGAACACCCTCAACAGACATGTGCCTTTCTGTGAGATTAAAGGGAAAGAGGGAGGCAAATTTTGCTCTCATATTGTTTGCATTCTCCTGTTTTAGTGCTTACTACTCCCTAAGCATTTGCGTACACTTTCAAAGCTTCAAAACTTTAAAGTCCCAGTGAAATAAAAAATGACAATGCGTATTTTTTCATGAAATATTGCAGCCTTTAATGTAAATAGTTTACCAATGTGGGTCATTCTCTTAAAAAAATCTGTGTGCCCTCATAATCTTTAGTTAAAATCTGAAAATGCACTTCCTTCCTGTAATGATATCTGTCTTAAATGACGTTTGTTAAACGGCTTGGGCGGAGCATCCGTTAACTCCTCCCCTTCAATTGCAAGGCTGGCAGGTGCAACAGCTGTTTCATACATCCAATCAAGTCGCAGATAAAGAAGACAGACCCGCCCACTATTTTTATCATTAGAAATTCCATTTCACTCAGAAATGCGTTAAAAAAAATGAAGGTAAAACGACCGCAACTTCTGGTTCACGGGGACTTTAAGGTTTTTACGACAATGTGTAAATGTGCAATTATTGAATGTGTTGCTTTTGTAAGTGACTGTGTGTAAACCTCAACATATACTGTCTGGGTTTTTGTGTGTGTTTGTTTCACAGGCAGCACGAGCACACGGAACAGCGGCCGGAGAGCAGACAGTGAACCTGAAGTACCAGAGAAGAGCCGAAAAGAGATGATCATGGTGAAGACCAGAGAACTGCTCATCAAAGCCAAAGTTTACCTGCTCAAGAAGTGAGTGCGTGTGTGTGTGTGTGTGTGTGACTAAAATTGAACTTATTTCATGTTCAAATAAATGTTTATGGCGTATTATTCATGATTCTCCAAGGTTTGTTTGTCTTTTTATAATCCAATGCATCAAACCCTGATGCATAAAAAGTAGCGGATACGATCTTGCTGTTTTTTATTTACTGTCGTATATTTTGTTTCTGTCTGAAATGTCACTTTACAAGGTGTTTTATGTTGTGGTTAGTGTTGTAGAGAATGCAGCCTTTCTGAAACTTCAGCAGTAGTTACACTTGGATTTAATGTCATAAAGATTATGGCACATAAATAATGACAGAAGCTGATGCTTTACCCACAATGCACTGCAAACATACTGATGGATTGCGATATTTAATCCCACAATTTCACCAAAAAATACATCATATAACATTTTATTCATGTTTTTAGGTTTTTTATCATCTATTGTTTGTGTCTGTTCTTTTTCTCTCTTGGTGTTTTCAGATTGGCTGAGATCTATCTGCCCATCCGTCAGTTCTTCTATAATCTGATTCACCCCGAGTACAACGCTGTGACAGACGTCTATGTCATCATGTTTCTGGCTGACACTGTTGATTTCATCATTATTGTCTTTGGCTTTTGGGCGTTTGGGGTAAATCTGATCATTTTTTAAACACTTAAGTTTGTTATTTGGTTGTTAAAATACTTTCTGTGCTATCTTAGAAGGCAGCTAGGTAGCTTACTAGATTTTGGACAAGAGACATATTGTTTTCTTAATGTACTCAGTAGCCAGAGCTGTGATTGTTGATGTCGTTGAGTGTGTTTTGTTGATGTCCGTTTTCTTCGGCTCGTAGAAACATCAAGGTGGTGATATCACATCTTCACTATCTGAGGATCAAGTGCCCGGCCCGTTTCTCGTCATGGTTCTTATTCAGTTTGGCTCTATGGTGGTGGATCGTGCTCTTTACCTGCGGAAGACGGTGATGGGAAAAGTGGTTTTCCAGGTCATCCTGGTGTTCGGCATCCACTTCTGGATGTTTTTCATCTTGCCGGGAATCACGGAGAGGTAAAGAGAAGCTGTTCATCTAGGAAATGTATTTTGCGCTCATGCACTTACAATTGATGTCTGAATTTCATTTCGTTCAGCAGAAATGTGATTCTTGTGTTTGTCTGTTCAGTCAAATGGTGTTAAGTTTTGTTGAGCGTTATGATCTGATCACTCTGTGTATCTGTTCTCTCTGCAGGCGCTTCAGTCAGAACCGTATAGCTCAGTTGTGGTACTTTGTGAAATGTTTTTATTTCGGACTCTCCGCGTATCAGATTCGCTGCGGCTATCCGACGCGCATACTGGGAAACTTCCTCACCAAGAGCTACAATTACGTCAACCTCTTCCTCTTCCAGGGGTGAGCAGGAAGTGATGTCATAAGTTTTGCCATTAGTGTAACTTTTTTAAGTGGCAAAATCTCTCACACATCCACTAAAGGAGATGCCATATGTGGTTGTTATGATTTTATGGTGAGGTGTGTGTTATGTGTCCAAGGTTCCGTCTCATCCCGTTCCTGACGGAGCTGCGTGCGGTGATGGACTGGGTTTGGACAGACACGACTCTCAGTCTGTCCAGCTGGATCTGTGTGGAGGACATCTACGCACACATCTTCATCCTGAAGTGCTGGAGAGAGTCTGAGAAGGTCAGAGATTGTGAAAGCTGACCTGCCAACCTGTACGCATTTTGAAATCAAAGTACGCTGATTTGTTACTCTAAACTACGCAAAGACTTGGTGACGCTCCTGTGCAGTTAAAGTAGTCAAATCGAGGAACAGCAACGGCTGAGTTCCACCAATTGTGGCAAGCGGGATGATTGACAAATGGGCCTCGTCTAGCGCCATAGTCTCTCAAAATCTTGTTGGAAACACCATAGATATAAATAACTAGATGCTAGATCTGTTTCTATGGGTCGCTAGACTGTAAGTAGGTCGTCCGCCATATTGGAACGGTGCGAGCCGATCCGTTAACACTCAAGATCAAGCTGACCGTGTACGATTATGAAAACATATTTGTTTACATTATATCTGCTACACTAACAGATGACAACAACAAAAGGTTACGTGAATTTAAATCCCTGTGGTTATCACAGCTATAGCTGCGCAGCGCAGTGATGGGTCATTCTAGTCAACTGTGAGTGAAGTCAGTGAACCGTTCCAAGATGGCGGACACATCTACGAGCCTGTAGTGCAGCATCTGGTTATATATATATCTATGGGAAACACTAGTATTGTTTTAGTTTTATGACCAGGGTGTGTTTTAAAATACTCTGTCAGCTGAAGCTTTGGTGATGTTCTGCTCAGAAAGGCCAAGTCAGCAAGCTATGAGACAAATAAAGTGCCACTGCAAGTGCCACATCTCATATATGAGAATACATGGACCCCCATCGAACCCGGTGTCCCGTCACACTGATAAAACATTTCCAAGGTTGGCAGGTCTGTGAAAGGGTGCTTGAATGGGTCGCGAGGTGAAGCCGTGAGCTGAAGATCGTGTCGCATTTTGTGTCACAGCGTTACCCTCAGCCCCGCGGGCAGAAGAAGAAAAAAGTGGTGAAGTATGGAATGGGAGGAATGATCGTCATGCTTCTCATATGTATAGTGTGGTTTCCTCTGCTCTTCATGTCTCTGGTCAAATCTGTGGCTGGAGTGGTCAACACTCCGCTGGACGTCTCTGTGACTCTCACGCTCGGAGGACTGCAGGTACACCTGACGCTAAACACGTACAGTATTTACATCCGTGTAACTGCTCAGATGTTGCTCTTTAAGACACGGTTGAAATTTAAGCAGAAGTTTCCTTTCGCTTGTTGAAAATCGTTTCACGTTGGTTCTTTGTTCTTGTGTGGTTCTCGTTCTCTCTCAGCCCATCTTCACCATGAGCGCACAGCAGGCACATCTCAAGAACATCACATTGGCTGATTTTAATAGGTTCCAAAGACAAGAATACGGAAATGATGCGGTAAGGAAATGATTTGTGTTATCATTGTTTGCATCCAATGAAATTACAAACAAAGAACAAAATGAGTCCAGAATGTTCTCACAGTGAGGAAGAAAGAAAAGCTAAGAAAAGCTAGAATCGAGGGACCTGAGGCGGATCCTTCTACCCCAGAACAGCACAAGAACCACACAGCAACATGCTTAACTACAACATAACTGCGACCCACAGGATTTGAAGGGTCAAGATTATTTAAAGGGACAGTTCACACAAAAATGAAGAATATATTTTAAAGAACATTGATAACGATCAAAACCAAACCCCATTGACTCCCGTTGAATGAACAAAAAACACTTTTGTCACGTGGTTGTTTTGTCCTGCAGGATGCCATGCAGTATCTGGAGACGTATATCTACGAAGACCTGACAATCGCAGATCTAGAAGGAAGTTCCAACTCGCTTTGGACCATCAGCCCTCCCAGCAGGAAAAACCTCATCGAAATGCTTCGAAACCCAAAGGAGCAGTTTCCTCTCACCATCACCTGGTCCATACAGAGGTGGAGAAAACATCACACGATTCACATGACACGTCACAAAACAGCAGTGATGATCTTATAGACCGTTCTGTATTTGTCCGTTAGGAATCTCACGCTGGGCGCCAAAAATGAGTTTGCCATTGGAAAACACATCACACAACTGGACAACAAGACCAGACTGGAGTTGGGAAAATTATTGGAGAACAGTGCGAACAATAACGATCGAACTCAACCCGTGTGAGTTTACGCTGTGATATACTATTCACACAAACATCGCCGGTTACTTGACTGAAATATATCTCATGATCTTCATGATTCTCACGAAACCACTGAAACGTCATGGCAGTTAAGATTTGAATGATAAAACATAGTTGAAAACTTAATATTCTCTTGTCACGCTGTGTACACAACATTTTCCCTTCTCATGACCGATTCAGGTAGTTTTCCACACTTTTTTATTTTACTTGTGTAATATTCTATTAAAATAGAACTCATTAATGTCATATTATTATGTATGATTAATAAAACTTGCTTAGGCAGGCTGGCTTTGATTGTTTTTAGCAAAACTTTCTATGAGATTGACCGGTAACTTAGACGGTAACGGTCATGAGAATTTTTAAGGCCATTTTTGTACAACAAAACATCGGTGTTTGTGGCGAGCAGGGCGGGACGAGAGCCGGGAGGGAATGGCGCGAGCTACCTGTCTTGCATCTCTTACGGAGGAGCACCGGAAGCATAAGGGAGTAGCCACAACATGGAACCGGCGAACGTAACACAACCTTTAATAAAATAACCAAACAACAAAACGAAAGTAAAGTGCCGACAGCTCCCACGCGGGCGACTGCCGGCCACACAAACATAATAAAACAGAACATTAAGTCCAGGGCTGGTCCTCTCTCACCCTTCCCTGTTGTTGCTCCTCTCTTCGTCACCGTTCCCTCACGGCTCTCGGTCCGCCCTGCTCGCCACAGTGTTAAACTGTCAGTAAGACTTTTGAAATGAATGCTTTAAATATTTCATATACATATGTCAATACAATTAATACACAAAAAATATGAATATAAAATAAATGGTTATATTATAAACAAACACAGACAGGAGATTAACTTCTGGCCAGGCGCATACGTTCAATTAAACTGTTTACAGCAGTTTTTATTATTTTTACATTTTTTTATCAAAACATAATTTCCATTATTCCATAGTTAATGATTTTATTGTTATTCTAAAATGTGGAAGTATATTAATAAAGAATGTAAAAGTGACACTAAAGTTTTGAGTGGTACTCCATATATACAATATATAGTATAGCTGTGGAAAATATAAGTTATTGCATATCTTGAGTACCTCAAAGAAAACAAGTTCATATGCAAGGGATGATATACAGGCAGCCGTTTGTTATCGCAGAAATAAGCCCCGACAGTGTGAGCGGAGGGTCTTGTGTCACGCTGAAGGGGCTTATTTCATGATGACAGCCAGCCGCTTGTACATTATCCGGCTTATTTCACGGCTACTTGCCTCATAAGTAAGTTATTGAATATGTAAAAATTATGAGATATATTTAATTAGCTCATTTTTGACGAACAAACCTTGGGTGGTCGCCTCTGGCCAATCAGAATCAAGCTTTCCAGAGCGCCGCATAATAATCACATTTAGAACAACACAAAACTGTTCACGTTTTTACATTTATTTACAGGAACGGGTCAAAGTAAATATATTTGATTGAAAAGGTTTACAGCTTGACATTCTTTTACACTCCTATTGACACTTTTATTATATAATGGCTGTCACAACATTCGATTTTTACCTCACAGATATGGTGGCCAAAATAATTTGCGCCAACGATATTATCCCAGTATTTATTTAAATGAATTTTAAAATATAAATGAACAAATAATGCTATCAGTCAAATTCATCTTTAATTTCATTTATTTTGTGTTTTGTTCCTTTTGGCGTACAAATCGCACTTAAAAGTGCAGTGTAAGGTTTAGAGATAGACTTTCTAAGCATTGTAAAATATTTGAGATGTTATCATGTGTAGAATTAACACGGTATCAATCATTATGGTTTTTATATAATTGCCAATACCGGTATATTCTGACACCCCTAATATATGTGTTTTTATTTTATTATTAGACTCATCCAAAATATTTTTCCAAGATACCTCAGGGCACCAAGTGACTCCAATGCCAAACCTATTAACCAGCTTTACAAAGGTAATACGCCTGTTATCATTAACCATGAACATTTTCATGCCATTTTACAGATGTTAAAATTCTCCCTCTCTCTTTACACTTGCTCCCTAAGATAAAGTATTACTGAACATCACGCTATCTCTTAAAACGTCAAGCATGAACAGTTCCTCGGGTGTACAGGAGTGGTGGATAGTGAATCAGACAGAAAATGGGCCGATACGTGTGGGGTCGAAAACAGAGAATGACTCCTGTCTGGAGATCTATGTGTTCAGCGATCAAGTCAGTCCACCCAGTCTTGGCTTTCTGGCAGGATATGGGTATGTAAATGATATATTTTTTTGCTTTGAAGTATAAAAGTATAACCTTTATTTAATAGTACACCCTATATTATAACCGTGTATTTGTTGGAGGTGGAATTGGTTCACCAAAGTAATCGTTTCGCATCATGTTGATCGATTTGTGCACAGGATCATGGGACTGTACATGTCGGTGGTTCTGGTTATCGGAAAGTTCGTGCGAGAGTTCTTCAGCGGAATCTCGCACACCATCATGTTCGAAGAGCTGCCCAACGTGGACCGCATCCTCAAACTGTGCAAGGACATCTTCTTGGTCAGAGAGACGGGTGAACTGGACCTGGAGGAGGACCTGTACTCTAAACTCATCTTCCTGTACCGCTCTCCAGAAACCATGATCAAATGGACCAGAGAGAAGACTAAGTGAGGGTTCTGAGGATCTCATTCTGTGAGCACACCGTTGGATTGAACAGAGAAAACGCTGTTCTTGCAGGTGATTGGATAAAGACGCAAAGTGGGCTCGGTCCCTGCGTTTTTTAAAAGGGCTTCATGATTATAAGTGATGCATTTTATGGCTTCCAGGCATGCGTCACTTTGAATACCACTTTTCGTGCATGCGGGACGGACGGTTTTAAATCGCCGTTGAAGACGAGACAGAAGCTACTTCAGACTCTGCGGATAGATTTTTGAAGGGCGCTTTTTCGGTGTTTGCCGAAAGCGAAACCAAAGCCCTCGGGGTGCTGTGAATCACATGACAATCTATATCTGCCTTATTTTTATTTGTACAATTAAGTAAATGCGTTATTATTCACTACCTTTCTCAGGAATACACGTGGATCATGACGAAGAGACGTCAACGTTTTTCTCAAACAACGAAGAAAAGGGATGTACTCGTGTGTAGGAACTTTGAGACTTTAAAGATGTCATGCGTAATCTATGAATACAGATATTTGAGAGGAAAAGAGACTTGGTGTTTTATATTGCTTGATGTATATTGACTTTTTTGGTCATTTATGGGAGATCGATGATGCATCACAGTAGTTGGACAGTTTGAGATATTCTGGTTTGTTATTTTAAGAAAAACAACCATCGGTCGGTTGAAACAGAATTCTTTTCTTGTTGTTAAAAAAGCGGTTTTATGAATGATACCAAGAACAAATTTCTGTGTACACGAGTTAAACATATTTTTTTCTTGCTGTAAAATTACAGATTATGCAGAATTTCATTCCCAATTTGGTCAACAGGTTCTGTTCGTGAAAGACTAGGAGAACTATACATTTTTGTCTGTGTACTGTGCATTTTCAATATGTATTTACAAACATATGTATACATTTAAGAAAAATGTTAAATGTTAAACAAATTAACTTTTGTTTATTTCAATTATTGGTAAATATAAAGAAACAAACCTAAACGTTTCCTAAATATATATGTGTATGTGTTTATAAACACCATCTTCATATGCGCAGTACACGGACATATATTATGCAAACACTAACTTTTATTCTGGATGCGATTAATCGTGTGACGGTCCTTATATTTTGTCCGCAAAAACATTTTGCAATACAACAATTGTAAATTTAAACATTGTTTCACGAACAATCTACACCGAACTCTCGTTCTGCTCTTGTTTTATGAACGAGACCCTATAAAACCTTTGACCTGTGCTAGTAAAGCAGACGTATTTTATGAATGATAAATATTAGTTCTTATGTGGTAGATATCGTTGTAGGTACGTCATTGAAGGCATGAGAGATAGGTAGATTGCTAGTGTTATTAAATATGCTCCGCAAGGCCTGGAGAAGTGATTTCTACATCTTGTATTTATTTCAGCAATACGATCGGCGGGTGACACTAAAGGAAAGACATTCCTGTTACACACCTTTGACGGCCATACTCAGGAAAGAGCATTTCTATGGATCAGGGTATCGCAGATATATGGACGTGTTCCATTTACAGTGAGAAAATGTACCACATGACTGTCAGTGTGAGGATTGTGGTTGTTATCATGACGTTGGTTGAGAAGAAAACCGTTTGAGTAAAAAAAATCTCCATCTCTGAACTATGCATTACAGACTATAGCATGAATGAAAAAATAACGTTTGACATAAAACGCTTTCTTTACGTTACGTGTGCGTCACTTTTCCAGAAACAAGAACAAGGGGAAACATAACTGTGTACAAGATGAAATGGGAGATAAATAAAGCACACAAATTAAAGGACAGAATGCTGGTTTACTTCTAAACTTTGTTTGAACCTTTTTTATTGTCTGTTTTTCTTAAAAGCAGTGCGCGCACGTTTGTGTGTGTGTGTGTGTGTGTGTGTGTGTGTGTGTTAGCTTAAAGATAATGAAATACTGACGTGTAGCATTTTATTTCTTATTTTCCTATTTTTGTTTTTAATATTCTTTACAAATTTCAATACATTTTATTAGTTTCTAGCCGTGGAAAAAAATAAGAAACCATTTAAAATTTAATCAGCATTTCTAGATGTTTTGTGGTCATCGTGAAAGACTGACAACATGACGAGACACTGTGAATAAAAAAAAGGTTATCGCATAAAAAAATCATTTGTGAACTGAATTTAGAAATTTGACTGTTGTATTGCTTACAAAGTGAATCTGAACTTGTTTTCTTTGCAATATTTGAGGTCTGATAAATACAGAGCATCTTTTCTGTTATTTTCACCTGTTCATTTTCTGCAACTACCTATAAATAGCAAATTCACAAAATCTTTCGAAATGATTCTGCGGCTGTATAATATGTGTTAATTTCATTCTACTTATTTATTTTATTCTACATGGTTTTTATTACTCTTCCTCTGATCATTTTAAGTCATATCTATAGTAAACATTTTTGCACATCGTCCAGAAGTTATTTGTACTACACAGTCTGTGTGCAGCTATTTTCAGCCTTTTTCTATACTTAAAGCGCTGGTGGCGTCACTACATCATGTACAACAAAGCATTTTTTATAAAAACGTGTGCTGGCCTGGGGGTATTTCACGATGAGCTGGTGAAAAAGGAATTCGAGGTCATCAAATACACATAGAGAACTCAATGTCCACACCAGACTCTCCTCGGTCGACCTGCTGTTGGAGAAGAGTAGAAGAATGATGCTAGACTTCATATAAAGTAGATGTTTGATGATTTACAGCACATCTTTAGCTTTGAAAACCTAATGTGTTTACATCTGCGATCCGTTGCTCTGTCGGCGTCTCTGTTTGAAACATAAAATTCCAGGTTACTTTACATACTTGCCTTTACATGTGTTGAAGTCAAATGACGTCAAACTGACATCTGTTGCAAAATCATATGGTATAAATGATTAGAATAACCTATACTGATGTGAATAGATGGTAAGTTGAGACAATTTTTAAAGGTCATTTTTTAGTAGGCTCTATTGACAGAAATGCAATATGATATACATAACTGTGTTCAGAGGTGGGAAAAGACCTTTTAATACCTGAGAATGAGCTATTTCTATCTACATACACCACGGGTCCACTTACATGGAATTTGCCATGTTGTTTCTACAGTAGCCCAAGATGGACAAACTGCTCCACAAAAGCGCGTTTCCTGAATACATGATCTCCTTCGGCAAAGAAACGAATACACGACAACATGTTTGTCCTGTGTCAGCTGCCGTAGTGCTTTGAAAGGGAGGGACAGGGGGGTGAGCCGTTGGTTGCAATTTCTCAACCTCAGCACTAGATGCCGCTAATTTCCTTTAACGCTGATGTTTATGTATGTGCTCAATAAAAATGCCGTTCATTTAACCAAAAACATTTATTGTGTGTTATTTGTGAAAACACTTTCTTGATGCGCAGAGACAGCTACAGGTAAGTTATTTGTGTGAGAAGCACAGGACTGTCTGTTTAGCCAGTTTAAAACCTGTTTTTAACAGAAAACCGTATTTATTTTAATGAGTTTCTGAAACCTGTTCAGTCATTTGCTGGCTGAGTCGTCGTGGCTTTCTTCTGGAACTTCTCATGGGTTTTTGTGAAAATATTACACACAGAACTAGGCTTTTTAAAAAGAGATTTCATAATTCCAGTTCTGGGGAATGATTGTGTGCAAATGGAAAGAATGCTCTCTAAAACCTTTTGTTACTCATAAATGGAAAATCTGTATTCTCAAAAGCCATTAGACAAACCAGAGGGAGCTCACAGTTTAAAAATGATCGTTCTGTTCCAGAGTCTTTCAGCACAATGTTACATGTTTATGTTGATAACATTGATGTCACTTTGTGACGTTTATGTTTAGGCTAAAAGTGATAGTTAGTAAAAATTCTGTCATCCATTACTCGCCCTCTTGTCATTTTAAACCTCTTTGACTTTCTTTCTTCTGCAGAACACGAAAGAAGATTTCTTGAAGAATGTTGTTAACTGGCCATTAACTTGCATGGGATTTGTGTCCACAAAAGTGAATGGGGGGTAGTGCTTTTCGGTTACTAACTTTCTGTTCTGCGGAAGAAAGAAAGCATGAAGGTTTGAAATGACAGGAGTGTTAGTAAATGACAGAATTTGGGTGAACTATCACTTTAAATAAATGCATCAGAAACAACAAATGCAACGGGTTCATCTGTTCATATGTTTATTTGATCTTTCAAATCCTGCCCTGAATTACTTGATACAACAGGTTGAATATGGTCTACACTCTTTGAAGTCGAGAAACGTGTTAATTTTTAATGCATCTGTGTTGGATTAAACACAAGGCGTGTGACACTAGATTCAACAAACAGGAAACAGTTTTAATAGCAGACGATGACAAAACTTGATTGTTTTCTTCTGACTCATTGTTTGTTTGGAAACTGAGCATTGTACGTTACCCAGAACAACTACATTACATTTCAACACTCAGAATCAATGACTGTACAATGATGGACAATTAAATATTCTTTTACAAATTGTATAAATTATCGGACGTCACAGACTGTTCACAAATAAAAATAAACCATAAAGCCAGTATGTACAAACAACTACACCTTTCATTTCAGATAAACAGTAAAACATCTCATTATCTCTCATAACAAATCAAACACATCCCTCTAGTTCCTTTCAATTTATTGTTTAAGACTTAAGAGAAACAGTACTGCAGTCTTGCTGGACATAACATCGGGTTGATATGGAGCAGCACGATTTTTCTTTTTACTATTTCGCAGTTTTGGTCAAAAGTGCACTCAGTATATTCGTGGGTTGACCCGCTCCATGCAAATATACTATAATTTCATATATAATTGTTTATACATCATTTTTAACAGACTTTAAAAAAGTACTATTGATTTTCTTAAAACAACGAGGAAAAAATGACCGAATGCACACAGAACATACCGGAACAGAATTCATCATAACCAGGATTTGACTTCACATTGGATAAAAAGAGAAAACACTTATATGTCCATTTACACACACAAACACACGCCCTCGTTTTGTTCCATTAACACAAACCTCCCTCATAATCCTCTTCCTCCTCGGCTGGGGGTGGCGCTGTGCTCCCTCCTTGAGGCGCTGCAGGAGCTTTCTTCTTTTTTCCTCCACCTCCTCCCGGGACCTTCAGAGAGATGGCCAACTTGGCGTACTGTACAAACAGAGGTACTGTTGTCAATGACTGCAACGAACTGCAAATATAGGGCCCTTCGGGAATGGGGCACCCCACAAAACGTCGCTCCAATATGAGAAAATGACGTCGTTTTTATTCCTCCTTTTTCCATGTGAATTTTAAACGGACAAATTAAGAGATACAATTGCGTTTTTCCTTCTAAAGTTTACACATCAAGTTTACACAATACACATCATTTGTTGTACACTCATGCTGAGTTCGAAATCGCACAGTAAGAGACAGTACTAACTGAAGTTGAATAAGTACCTAAATCGGCTGTTTAAACAGTACGGTCTGTATAGTATGAGTGGGAGTAGTATGAATACATTTCAGACAAACTGCGTCCACCATGTTTTATGGTCATGTGACCCGTATGCTCTTTGAGCTATGACGTATTAACAACAACCTATAAGTTAGCGTTTATAAAAAAAAACGTCTGCCTCCGAAATTAATGTGATTCACAGCACCGATTATGACGAATTTCTGTTCTACTGTGAGACGCAGGGTATATTACGTCAGTGTCCGAAATCGTTCATTCACTTCTTCCCATATAGTGGACAATATAGCATTTGCTATATAGTGAATGAGTGAACGAGTGAGCGAATTCAGACGCACCTTACATCTCTTGAGTTCTGAATGGTGTAACACTCACATCATTGTCCATGTACTTGAGTAAAGGCAAGTTACACACACGGTTCATCCCATCCTCATCCTGCTCGTCAAAGGCTGCCAGTAATGTCTCCATAGCAACACAGTCCTCGCTCCCACTGAACCCTGGGAGACTGAAGAAACAATCTGATTGTGAATATAACACAAGCATTTATGAACGAATAACTAAATGATTGAGTTACTCCGTTGTACCTGTAACTTTCTCTGACACATTTATCTGCTGCTACGAAATCTCCTCTGTGTAGATGCACCAGAACTTGAGCGATGGTTTTCTGCACATAATAATAAATGACAATGACCTGGATCACGTGTGTATCTGAGAAAAACAAAATGTGATATCTGAATGTGCACCTTAAAGCAGGTGGGATAGTTCTCAATCTCCTTGTACATGTTCTTCTCCTTCTGAATGGACACGGCAGCTTCATCCAACCTGTGGACGGCAAAACAAACACGTGCTGTCACTACTAAACTGCTTCAAGCTGCTGGTTAAAGGCACCTAAAGAAAGTTCAAATGGATTGGGGTTTAATTTGTAGAACATTACCATCGATTCGATACCTCGGAAACACAAATACTGATAACAAAGTGTACAGCTTGAATGCATGGCAAGTTGCTTTGGATAAACATAAGTAAATGATTGTTGTTTTATTATGCACCTGCGCAGCCGAACCAGAAGCCTGGAGGCTTTACCCAGAAGTTCTGCAGCCTCCCTGAGACGGTCTTCATTCTGCATATACAAGACAAACAACAAACAGTGTTTCAATTCAAATGGGTGGTTATGCATGAATGTCAATAAGAAAAAAAACATATAGTCTAGGCACTAAATCTATGAATTATGTTTGTTTCTCCACCTCAAACACCGAAGCAGCTTTCTGGTATAAATCAACAGCTTTCTCCAGATCCACCGACTCGATGAGTCTGAAGAACAGAACAGAACTAGTCGACGCAGATGCTTTTTTCCAATGAAAACAATTCTTATATCCTTACGTATGCTATAAGCATGCTTCTTTTAAACAGAAAGTATATCTATACTTTTCTATATGCAATTTATACAAATTATACTTTTATGTACTTCCCGGGAGTATACTTAAAACTAAAAACCGGAGTACACTTGATATAGCGACAGAAAAGCAAAGTACAGTATGTTTGTTCTATAAACTTATGCCGGGTTCACACCAAACACGAATTAAGCGATTTGCGCAAGTAAATACATACAAGGCGATACGAATGAGGGAAATCAGGTGGCTTCCGCGCAAGTAGAACAATTTCAACTCGTGCGAGAAATTCGCTCGAATAGCTCATTGATACACGCTGTTTGACGAGTAAAGACCCCCCCCCCCGTCTCGTGGTGTTTTTCCGCATCACTCACGTGAAAATACAGAGCTTTTCCCGCGAGTGATAAAGAGCGATTGTTCGCATTTGGTGTGAACACAGCATTAGAGTCTATACTTAAAATTATAATGAAGTATTCTAAGTATAAGTTGTATTTGATTTTTTAAGTAACACTTTTTCACATATAGTTTAAAATACTGTCCTATGAAATTACATCATACAAGTCAATAGACTAAAAACTTCAGCTAAGTCAGCTTTGGGGTGGAATTGCTTCAAGTACACTTAAAGGTAGTTTTCGATCATGACAAACACATTTCCATACATTACATGTTTCAGGTCTGTAATGTTTATACTCACTTTCCTGCCCTGTCTAATGCTATCCCTGCAGTTCCAGACGTCCCGTTCTCTACATACATCACGCTTGCCTTCTCTATCAGCTGAATGGCTTCCGGCATTCTCTTCATGTCCTTGAAAAGCACAAGAGTCACACGCTCACCCGTTTTGTCACGTTCACGGGACACATTACTGTATGTATAAACTCACCTTTAACATCATGCCTGCTTGTTCATACGCCCTGATAACAACAACAGTACATTTTAAACATAAACATAATATAGGAAGTCCGTGGAAATGCTGGTTTTCTCTTTTTAATAAATCAACAGATAACTAAAGATCCTTAATAAAGTATAAACGGTAGGCCCAGTTTTACAGACAATTAAGGCTTTGCTTAAGCCAAGACTATAGTTAAATTAGGATATTTAAAGGAGCTATATGTAATCATTTTACAGCATCACATCGAAACAATACCCTAACATGCCAAGTTCATATATTGGTTTGTCCGTAAAACAATGCTATAGCCAGTTATTTCACTCTGGAATGTGCGTTCCGTGCATGTCTGTCTTTGTTTTGGTCTGTGTGACCCCGCCCACTGACGCTAAAAACACGAGACAGCAATATGGCCCGTAAATGCGAGGACGCAACGTCTGAAAATATTTGCAAACAACAAAATCACTGCAAACAATAAGATAAACTTGCAGTGTAAAGGCTTTCCATTACGGAGGAGGAAAGGCGGGGAAGGGGAGGAGCACTCGTTGGCTTTTGGGGCTCAAGCCACGAACGTTTTTTCAAAGCCACGAATCTCTTCATGTTTCTAATATGAAATGCAAATTAAACAACTGAATCTTCTTACTCTCGCCAATATTTTGAATTTGGACTGCGATACCAAGCTCAACCGCTAGGTGTCAATGTTACATACGGCTCCTTTAAGTCGCTTTTAATAAAATGCCTCAGATAAAAACATCACTGGTGTGCATTTTGAGACAGAACAATAGAAATGACATATTTTATGATGTAGATATTTTCGATTAAGACGGCTCAAACTTTTATTTAAGTGTGGGACTAGTCTTAGGCTTTGTCTGTGAAACCGGCCATTAGTATTATAATAGTTAAATAGTTTGTATACTTAAGGTTTCTATGTAGTAGGTAATATTAACAGTCACTTACTTGGCTGCATGAAAGAGTCTGTGAAATTTAGTTAAGTAAATATAAGTGTAAAATATGAGAATAAATCTTTCCCAAATACATTTCAAACTTTAAACACAAAAGAAGACATTTTGAAGAACGTTTGATTCCCATTGACTTTCATTGAGATATTTTTCTCAATTTTTTTTAATGAAATGAATGATGACCCATTTTTTTTGGGTTAACTGTCACTTTAATAGCTGTAGTGCACAACATTTGGTATGTCTTGAGGTTTGACTGCTAACAGAAGTTTGTTGGTTAAGTGCTGTTGTGACGACATGCAGAAGCAGATGAAGGATACGTTTTGTTTTCTGTTTGATATTCCGCTTCTTTGAGATACGCATCCTTTGCTTGCTCGAACTGCTTTGCATTTTTAAAAGCCACAGCTGATATAACAAAAAAGTCATTGTGAAAAAATCTGTTATTCTGTTTATAGCCTACCTTCAATGAATCAAATATCACTGTTTTCTTTATCGATAGGACAACATCTCATACTGTAACAAATATAATAACCTGCTTTTGCCATCTCTGATGCTGCTCCATCATAGTCTGGTTTCCATTTGGTCATGCTGGTCTTTAGACTGTCAGAAAAAAAGAGTTGCATAAATATTCTTAAAGAAAACCTTCCCCCCATCATCACAACACCGCGGGATGTTTTATTTCATAATTCTTATCAGCATCAGCACCACTGCAGCAGCGGTCATCAACAAGATAACCTCCAGCACGATTACGCAATCAGTGCATCGTTTCTAATGATGGAGCAACACACAGCAACAACTCAGCATCTCTTATATTTCATTCTCTTCAAATACAGCCGTTGCAAGTGTTCAAGATAAACCCCATCCCGTTAGCCAGCAGTGTTATTGACACCGACAGCACAGCTGAGCAGGCCATCACAACTCCAGCGTGTCTGTGTTAACGTGCACGAGAACAGATTCGGTTTATTTCTATTCTCTCACCATTTCTCCGCTTTGGCGATGTGATCGTGCGCCTCGTTGATTTTCTGTGCGGCCATGGCTCACAGTTCAGCGGATGATGATGGCGGACCGTTACGTGGATTATCCCGATGCTTCTTAAAACCACATTCACGTCACGGTGTTTTTCTACGGGAGCCCGAGTGGGGATGCTGCAATGCACCATTCACACACACACACACATGCGCCTTATACTCTTTTATTCATATTATGGCTACATTAACATTTGCATTCATGCATTTATTATATGTATTTATTCGATGTATGTTTCTTTATTATTTAGTCAACAACACGCTTTTGAAATGCCAAACGCAACATTATTTATTTTTGCATTTATAAGTACAAACGGGAACAAGTGAAACATTCAACTCTGCGGTAGCACAGACGTAAAAAGTGAATAAGAGATTGAAATATGAATTAGTGATACATAAATATAGTTGTTGGGTAAATAAAATAAATAATCAAATAAATCAGAGGAATAAAATGAAATATCTGTATTCGAGAAAATATCAAAGAGGACACAATGTAACGTCTTACATGATGCAATATTACGTTCTGTAGAAAAGTGATCATATATATATGTGACCCTGGATCACAAAACCAGTCTTAAGTAGCGCGGGAAAATTTTTAGTGGGTCAAAATTATAGATTTTTCTTTTATGCCAAAATCATTAGGATATTAAGTAAAGATCATGTTCCATAAAGATATTTTGTACATTTTCAACCCAAAATATATAAAACCTTTATTTGTGTCAGTGGATGGCCTGCTACAGTGCCTCGGATTAACAACTTCAAAGGCGATTTTCTCAATATTTAGAGTTTTACACTCTTGTATCGCCACATATATTGTCCCATCTTAACAACCCATATATCAATGAAAAGCTTAACTATTCAGCTTTCAGTTGATGTAAAAATCTCAATTTTGAAAAATTGACCCATAAGACTGGTTTTGTTGTCCAGGGTCACATATATATATATATATATATATATATATATATATATATATATATATATACTTGTGTGGGGCTGAATATAAAATGAAAAACAGCCTGGACACAATGTAACATCTTACATGATGCAATATTATATACGTAATGTAGAAAACTGATCGTTTTCATAATAGGACATTTAAATATATATATATATATATATACTTGTGAGGGGCTGAATATAAAATGAAAAACAGCCTGGACACAATGTAACATCTTACATGATGCAATATTATATACGTAATGTAGAAAACTGATCGTTTTCATAATAGGACATTTAAATATATATATATATATACTTGTGAGGGGCTGAATATAAAATGAAAAACAGCCTGGACACAATGTAACATCTTACATGATGCAATATTATATACGTAATGTAGAAAACTGATCGTTTTCATAATAGGACATTTAAATATATATATATATATACTTGTGAGGGGCTGAATATAAAATGAAAAACAGCCTGGACACAATGTAACATCTTACATGATGCAATATTATATACGTAATGTAGAAAACTGATCGTTTTCATAATAGGACATTTAAATATATATATATATATACTTGTGTGGGGCTGAATATAAAATGAAAAACAGCCTGGACACAATGTAACATCTTACATGATGCAATATTATATACGTAATGTAGAAAACTGATCGTTTTCATAATAGGACATTTAAATATATATATATATATATATACTTGTGAGGGGCTGAATATAAAATGAAAAACAGCCTGGACACAATGTAACATCTTACATGATGCAATATTATATACGTAATGTAGAAAACTGATCGTTTTCATAATAGGACATTTAAATATATATATATATATATACTTGTGAGGGGCTGAATATAAAATGAAAAACAGCCTGGACACAATGTAACATCTTACATGATGCAATATTATATACGTAATGTAGAAAACTGATCGTTTTCATAATAGGACATTTAAATATATATATATATATACTTGTGAGGGGCTGAATATAAAATGAAAAACAGCCTGGACACAATGTAACATCTTACATGATGCAATATTATATACGTAATGTAGAAAACTGATCGTTTTCATAATAGGACATTTAAATATATATATATATATACTTGTGAGGGGCTGAATATAAAATGAAAAACAGCCTGGACACAATGTAACATCTTACATGATGCAATATTATATACGTAATGTAGAAAACTGATCGTTTTCATAATAGGACATTTAAATATATATATATATACTTGTGAGGGGCTGAATATAAAATGAAAAACAGCCTGGACACAATGTAACATCTTACATGATGCAATATTATATACATAATGTAGAAAACTGATCGTTTTCATAATAGGACATTTAAATATATATATATATATATACTTGTGTGGGGCTGAATATAAAATAAAAAACAGCCTAGAAATGATTATTTATATAACAATCAATAAATAAACTATACGAAAAGGGGACAGCTATTTCTTCTCAAATGTATCGACAAACACTCAGAACTGGAAGAATGACAATTTAAAGTAGATTTCATAAGAACAGAAGGTGAATCTTCAAATTGAATCCCAAAGGGAATTCGGGCGCTTCCTTCGGAATGCGTCTGAACAGGAAGTAGCGCCGGTGACGTCACCTCCGCTCTCGTTTTCCCATCGCAGGACAACAACCGAGTGAGGAGATAACAAACTTCACCAAACTCAGCCGAAAAGCAGCCGCAAAGTTACCAAAAGTTGATCCGCGCGTGTTTGACGCGCTCGGACGCGTGTCAGATGCGGTCGGGCTGTTAGCGGCGGATGGATTCGGGATACGGTGTCCAGCGGAGGGCCGGCGGCGGCTCACCCGCTGTGGGAGCGTCGCAGCGCCGCAGGAAGATGCCACCCAGAGCCGCTGATTTCAAACTGCAGGTGATCATTATCGGCTCCCGCGGCGTGGGGAAGACCAGCCTGATGGAGAGGTTCACGGACGACACCTTCTGCGAGGCGTGCAAGTCAACCGTGGGTAAGAAATAAAGTTGCCAGTTGAATCGTTTATCATTGCGTGTCATCTTTCTGCTTCGCTGTTATGCATTGACAGCATGTACAATTCATCAATAAATTACACAGTTTAGTATCTAGATATGCACTGAATCATTTCACTTAAATAACTATAACGATTAGGAAACGGTATAGATCATATTGAACAAGCCGTGGACAAATGAGATGAAAGTTAAGTTGTGATTCCTATGGATTTACTATAAATAGCAGTTGTGGGTGCCATAATAAAACCAGGGCTCGTTTTATTATGAGTAATTCATCATGGGAAATAAGGAAACCACCATCATTGTAGTTCATGTAGTTAAATATATTAGTGTTTTATTTAAATGAACTGTTGATGATTTATAACTTTAGTTTACTATGAATACTTAACATTAAAAGATAATAAATGATGTGCTTATCGTAGTCTATAACACCATTGATCATTAACACGTGGGATAACTAGTAAACAACTGTACCATGTGTCCTCCCTATGGTGTGACGGCGAACATTTAGAAATCAAACTCCTGATAATAATATCATTTGATATTACTAATGTATAGAATAGCATTTTTGCTGTCACACCACAGGACATGTGCGGTTTATTCGTCAACTACCCATGTACACTACAGATGCAGAATATACATATCGGATTTGGGACGGACAGTAGTGACATAAGGGAAAACAGTATGTGGACAAAACGGAAAATCATGCAATACAATGTAGTATTTCAGTTGTGTTTATATCGTGTACCTCGGTGAAACTAACTCTGAAAACGATGGTCTGCTCTGTACTGATCAGTCGCTGAATGGAAAGATGACGGAGTTGATGACAAGATAGTGTATGAATATAAAGAGATCATATCGACTGTAATCGGTCCTGAAAACAAAACTGGAGCGAAATTAACATTATTGCAAGTCTCTGTCTCTGACTATTCTGCAATGCCGCTAAAGTTATGGTTCACCCAAAACGAACAAATTCTGTCGTAATGTATTCACCCTCATGTGAATAAGGCTTTCTTCAGTGAAACACAAGAGAAAATATTTTTAATCGGCGGTTTTGCGTCATTGTGGGTGTTCTTCAAAATGTGTTCTGCTAAAGAAAGTCCTATATGTTTGAAATGACATGAGGGGAGTAAATGATATAATTTTCATTCATGGGTGAACTGTCTCTTTAGACCCTATAGCTAGTTGTGTAAGTTATGTAAACGGGGAAGATTCAATATTAGATTTACAAAGCTGCATTGTGAGTTCTTGTTCAAATAAATAACCGTAATGAATCACATTTGTAGTAAACAAGAGATTTTAACCCGTATATCATACTGGGCGCATGTGAAAACTGATATGGTGAGATTATTGCTCATGGCCGGCGTTAAGGTCAGGTTAGTTGCAGACTAACCCCGCGTCCCAGAATAACCAGACACAGCTGCTGTGACATGCTTGGTTTTGCGCTTTGTCACGATTGTGAAAGTTATTAGTTAATTATTATCATTTTAGGACAGAATTAGTTTTCTCCGTAACTATTTTAATCATGATGCTAAAATATTGAACCACAAGTTGATGTGCATCACTATGTTTTTTTTTTACGAAAGTTCATGTTTTGTGAACATCCCTAAGAGGTGTTTTTCATTAATAGCTTTTAGGAACATTTTTATGAAAATATTCATTATGAATGTATACAAAGCAGTTTTTAGGAACTTCCTGATGTTTTTACGGGCCTATACGAGATACACACAGTTAGGGCTGTCAACTTTAGTCGTTTAGTCGACTAATCGGTCGATGCCGTCTTGGTCGACTGACATTCTCATTGGTCGACCAGTTGCCTATTTTTTTTAGCCTATGTTTCATCCCCAACTTTAAATACTTTAATTTCGGCTATTTAAAAAAAATCACTTAATTTTCAAAGAATTGTATTATTATTATAGTTTTATGTATTATTGATGTCTTTTCGTTGTTGTTTTATAAATGTTCTATGACGATTGTTTAATAAATGTTCAATCAAAATGCAAAACATCGCGTCTTTTTTTTTTTTTTTTTTTTTTTTTTTTTTTTTTTTTTTTAGTCGACTGATCGCTGCGCAGGACAGGACTTTGGTCGACTAAGCATTTCTTTGGTTGACTACAGCCCTACACACAGTTCATTACAGACAGTAAACTTTGAGGCTTTTAAGCTGAAACTGTTTTATGAGTTATTGAGCTGCGTGTTGTCTATTAAACAGCAAGCGGACTTTGTGGCTTTCATCCTCATGTTTTCTGCTTGTTTATTTCTATCTGTCTTGTTTGTGTTGTTAAAGGTGTGGATTTTAAAATCAAAACGGTAGAGCTGAGAGGAAAAAAGATCCGGCTCCAGATCTGGTAAGTAAAGAGGAAACGACATTGAATCAGAGCAGCATGTCACTTCCTGTGTCTCAGAGGCACATGAGATAAACTCGCTCGGCAGAAGTCAGATGTTCCAGAGCAGACGTTTAAACAAATGTCCATGGCTGAGATACATGTCGCGCTTTCGTTGCATACTAACCATTTGTAACAGTTAAACAGGTGTAGAGGTCTCTATAACATAAAGCCATATATCAGTTTGGTTCCATTTGTCTTATTTTCTACACTTCTGTTCTAATGGATTGTACACTGTTCTGTTTTACTTGGATTTAATGGATTGGATTCGGTTTGGTTATTTTATACATTTAAGTCTACTGTGTTATGTTCTTTTTCCTAAGTTCTATTTTCTTTCTTTTCTGTTCCATTTGTTGTTGTTGTGTTGAGTTCTATTCAGTTTTTTCTGTTCTTTTCGGCTCTGTTCTATTCTGTGGTCCTGTTTTATTCTATTCTATTTGTTTCTGTTCTTTTCTATTCTATATGTTGTCTACAGTCCTGGTGTAAACTAGGGTCACATCTCAAACTATCACCCACATTATCATTATTTTTCCATATGACCCTTTTGAACTGGCTTGTCTCACACCGCATGTCTGCAGATGTTTCGTCTGTAACACGCGTCTACTCACATCCAGCTACCCAGCGTGCTCGGCTATGTCACTGTCCATCTTAACTGCTCATTGACATGTCCTCACCGACTCTCTTTGTGATGTCACATCCTGTTTCCGAAAAATGCAGCCAGACTAGGGTAAACAAGGTACAGTAAAAATCCAGAATTACAAATTCAGAAACAATCTTTGACTTGTTTCCGAAATAACAATCTCTCATAAAAGACAAATTGGGAACTTGATTTTTGAGTCAACTCTAGTTGTGTTTTTATAATATGTGGTTAAAATGAATTAACACGCGCCGTCCCGTAAAACACCTTTACTTTTTCTTCACAAATCCCTTTAACTTTTTTTAACCCCCTGGTCTGCAACAATGTGTCACTTCAGATTTTGTCTTGTCAAAAACTGTTTCATTTGTGTCTGATTATAGAAGTTAAAACTTCATTCGAAAATCATTTCATTCTTCATTTCCAAGTCTCAAACATTGTGTGCTTGCTTTCACACAAACTCTTTGGTTGTGCATCTTTGTGTCAACGCTGATTTGCCATTTACTGTGGGGTCCAAAGGTCTGAGACCACTGATACAAATGCTTGTGTTTAATCTTCTTGTAATACAGTTTTTTTCCACAAATTATTTTTCAAGAAGAAAAAGTGTAAATGAAAGTTTTGTGTAAAGTAAACCATAAATGTCACACATTTGCTTCTATTCGATTTATGGACTATAAATATATAATTCATTTTACATTATAGCAATTGTTTATTTAAAATCTTTTGTCTCAGAATAACCTTCTGGGTATTTCATTTTAATATTTCAAAGTGGTCTCAGAATATGGACCACACTGTAGCTTATTGAAACTCTCTTGTCTTTTTGTCCAGTTAATATCTGATCAAATGCTCATCTACGTGCCAGTTTCCTGTATCATTTCATTTTTGTGTTCATACTCAATGTGTCATAAAACATACGTCAGTAATAGGATTGCATTTTCAGGGACACAGCGGGTCAGGAGAGGTTTAACAGCATCACTTCAGCATATTACCGCGGTGCTAAAGGCATCGTTCTGGTCTATGACATCACCAAACAGGAAACCTATGACGACCTGCCCAAATGGATGAAAATGATCGACAAGGTGCTCAAGTACACAACTCACAGATTATTGATGTTCTGCTGTGAGGCAGAATGACCCTTTACTTACAGTTCTTTTGTGTTTCTGTGCAGTATGCATCAGAGGATGCTGAGCTCCTATTGGTCGGAAACAAGCTGGACTGTGAATCTGATCGCATCATCTCACGACAGCAAGCTGAGAGGGTGAGATTCGCACATGAACATGGAAATTAAACAGAACTTTAAAGTTTGAGAACTCTTGTCATGAATTCAACTGTATGCAGATGTTTGCATGCTAAGTCAGACAAAACTTAGCAGAGGAGTCTATGGCACGAAGACAGTTTTAATGTGTAGTAGTATGTCAATTAAAGTGTACTCAATAAAAATGAAATTAATATTCACCCTGGTGTCATTCAAAACAAGACACGTGTTGTGTTTATGTAATGGAAGTCAATGGGGTTCATTATTGTTTGATTATCAACATTCTTCAAAATGTCATCTTTTGTGTTCTGATGAAGAAGGAAAAGACATAAAGGCTTGGGATGTCATGAGGACAAGTACATTTTGAAAGAGTTTTAATTTGGGGAAACATGATTTTATTCTGCACGTAACTCTTGATAAAGTTTTGCATTTATTTGACATTTTCTTATCTCATTGTCAGTTTGCTTCACGGATATCGGGAATGCGTTTCTGTGAAGCCAGCGCCAAGGATAACTTCAACGTAGATGAGATCTTTTTAAAACTAGTGGATGACATATTGAGTAAGGTGAGTTTGGAGCTGTTTTGATAAAGAGTCCCAAACATTATTCAAACAAAATGAATTAAGTCTTTAACTGTTAAGACAAAAAGAGCAAACACACACAGAATACAGACAAGCACACAGGTTCATACAAAAACACATGCATAAAACACAACTTCGCACACGCGCACAATTACCTGTGTTGATTCTTTATGCTTTCTTAATATTTTCAATATATTTTAACATAGATGCCACTTGAAGTCCCCAGCAGAGAGCTGTCCAACAGTGTCCTGTCCCTCCAGCCCGAACCGGATATTCCACCAGAACTTCCTCCTCGCATGCGCTGCTGTTGAGAATCCCGACACCTCCTTCACCTTAATAACCCAAAACACGACACCTTCCGCCACCAGAGAGCGATATGCTCATGACGTGAGACTCCAACTCATATGGAGCTATACGAAAGCCAAGCATATAATCATCTCGCGCGGTTAATAAACGGTAGATTGCGTCAGGTATTCAAATTTTTGGAACCTCTAGATGTCAACATGGAAAGTCGTATCGTCACATGCACACGTTGATTCCTGATGGCCCATACTTGCACTACCTCATTTGTGGGAAGCACAGGAGTGCATTTGTGCGAAACGCACCTTTCCCTGTCGGAAGACCGCCGCAGACGTGTCACAGACACGGATGATTGGAACACTCATCAGATCTCATTCGCATATGATTTAATTAGAGACGGGAAACACAAATGCATTTCTATTGGATGATGGATACTCCGCCCTTTCAGCTTCATCTTATTAAGTACCAGATCAATAAATGGAGTGTGGTCGTCAGCTCTTTGGAAAAGCAACATGGGTATCATTTCATGCCGAGTGTATCCGTAGTGGTTTCCTTATTTTGAAACACCAGCGTGGTCCTGTTGACGTCTTTATGCATTACATTCAATCAATGTTATTGTTTTTGAGCGGATGACTTGTTTTTGTTTGTGTGTTTTGCACTACAATCCGTTCATAGGTAGTTTACGAACAGCTGAACGTTTTTTTGAAAAGCCTGTGCACATAGATTAATGTTATAATTTGCCATCTGCAGTTCCAGAGCTTGTTGCTTAGTAATGATGCTGTTTGACTTAAGTAGAATGAAAAGAGTGATTTATTGGGTTTCCAAATCGTTGGAACGTGGAACTGAACTGCTCACTTCAAAAGGGCTATTCTCCATGGAGAGCAGATGATGGATAAAAAGGACATTTAAGAGAATTGTTTTGACACTGTTCCAGTGTTACTAACTAAAGTACAACACTCATTAGTTAACATCATCATGCCTTCGTGTTACTGAAGAACCCCTGACTCCAATACGTGTACGTTACTGGTGCAGACGTTGAGTTATGTGGATTGGCTGCAGAGATGAAGGACTGCAGTTATGGTATAGTTATAGATTATAGAGGTGAAAGGACAGGTTTTTAGGGATTTTTAGCAGCGTTTAATTGGAACCGTTGTAAAAAAATGAGGAATGTTAAAAGTGTTACGGTGCCTCGACAAAAAAAGACGTTGCGTTTCATATTGGGATTTACTCACGTGACATGAGTCGATCATATTTCACTCCAAAATAATAATAAAAAATTACATTTTATTAAGATATTAATTATTTTTGCACATTTAGTTCGTGAGAATTGTGCTTATTGTGATCAAATTACTGTCGCGGCATAAATTGTTTCTATAAGCAAAATAAATATTTCTGTTAATGAAATGTGATTTGGACATGTTCAGGACTCATTTTGTGAGATTCACCTTAATACAAACAAACTGAAGTGTGATGTGTGTGTGTTTGTTGTGTTTCAGAAACCAGTGTTATACTAAACAACAACAACAAAAGTGTCTGTTTTTGTATTTGAGGGATTAATATCTGAGTATTACGGACGTTAAAATCTGATTTTTCTTTTCCTTGTTATTCCAATAGCCCAGTTTCTCCTGCGTTGAATTGAACTACTTTTATTTGTCAGATTTTTCGTCTAACTGTAATGCTTAAAATGTTGTTTGACAGTATTACGGAACGTGTACTAATCTCTTAATGTTCATGTTTGAAGGCTTGTGCCATATTAGAACTTTGTTAGATGCTCTAACGACAGAGTAGTCTGTTTCACCAAGTGCTATTTGCTTTCTCAGCACAATTTGTAGATTTTGACTTTATGAAGCTTTAACATTTTTTGCAACAAAATAATTTAAAAACACCTTTCTGTTTATGTAGTTGGCGGAGAAACTGTTCATTTTTCTCTTCTGTTCTTCTGAAATGATTCATTCAATCCATCTTTCTCTTTACAACTCTGTAGGGTTTCCTTATTCTAGCTAAACATCTAGCCCTCGGCCAACTTCAGTATTAACATTGCAAGAACTAAAAGATCAAATGGATCCTGAAAGCATTGCGGAGTTTGTACTAACTAAGTTGATATTTAGGTCTTTGAAACAGTTTGGCATGTTTAAAGAGTTTTGTGTATCTATAACTTGTGATATTCTTAAACGAAGGATGTGCAAATAAAGATCTATATTTATTACACCGATCTGTGGCACTTTGCTTATCTGTTTACATCCACTTTTAAAGAGTCCATGTTTGTATTACAGTATGTTTTGTATGTGCACTGCTTTATTTAACAGAATGATGGCGCTATTGGATAATCATTTAAGAGTTGCGATATCAAATCTGCATATTACCAAGTTATATAATTATTGTCCTATTTTGATCCTATTTTTAAGTTTTTATCACATGTCTTTAAAAGGCAAACATATTTAATCACAAATAATGCTTTTCTTGAGTACAAGCCACTTTAATGCTACATATGTATATACAGAGGGGCATCCCCCCAACACATTTCTAGAAAAAATGCATTTATTCTATATTTTTTCTTTAGCGTATAATCACACTATTGATAGGGTTAGTTTATTAAAAAATAAATTAAGAATGGTTCCGTTTACATTCAGATTTATTTTATCCAGTTTTGGACAGATGTGGGGCAGGTATCCGGACTTGACTGCAAATGTAAATGTTTTTTCTATGATCTATGCAAAAAATCGACAAGAAACAGAAATACCTGAAATAACCGTTAAATTCATTTAAGCGTGTACGCTAATATCCCAGAAGGCCAAGCGGCGCCGATCAATGACCACATTCTCAAAAGTTCACGTTATTTGTACACGACATGGTAATTAAAACATTAAGTACTTTACTCCAAATATTCCGGCCTGGCTCTAACCCCATTTTGGTTTGCTAAATTTTTACTATTGTTAATCCATATTTACCTTCATTAAGATTTTTAAGATTAATTTAAAATCGCAACGTAAAATACTGTATTTGTATTGTCATTCAGATGATTTTGATATTTTTCCCCCATGTATACTTTGTAGCTAATGTGTTTAAAATGTTATGATTCACGTTGTATTTATTTATTTAGTTTCGCGAACGCAATACATTTGGCGTAAAACTGACGCGTCATCGCGTCTCTTCTGTCCACGCGTTCTCACGCGTTCCTACCGGTGCCGTAGAACGAGGAGGGGCGCGGGCGCGTTCCCTATCTGTGTGTAGAAAAACAAGCGCATGCGCTTCACTAGACCCGAGACGGCGGCGGGGAGCGTCAGAGCGCAGCGGCTGCAGATTTTCCCCGTCAGATGGGGGAGGAGAGGCGGTCAGGAGGCAGAAGGGACAGCGGGAGATGGGAACATTCTAATCCGACGGGAAACGGATTTATGGATTGAATTAACGCACAAAATCACGGAGATTCTCGCCTGACAAAACATCATCCACCGTATTCCGCCTGAAAGCGCAGCTCGGCAATGGCTGTTGGGAAGTGAATTACGGGTGCGCGTCCATCTGGAGTGATGCGCGCTACAGGAGCCATCCGTCAGAGTTGTTTTATCTCCGGGATCAGGGTTCGTAATCGGTACCGTCGTTCTCCTCTCGCCGGTGCGGGGATCATATAATGGAGAGCCCCAATGGCTCCGACACCAAACCGCAGAGCCATCATACTCAGGTGGAAAAGAAGAGGTTAAACCGCGCACCGTCCCCTGCCAGACCCGTTGTAAAGGATGTCCACTCCCGGTCGGCCAAGCAAATCGTGCCAAAATCACCGAAATTCAGCAAGCAGCACGCGACCGCGGCGTCGGTAGCGTCTCAAAGCCGCGTCCCGAGACGCGCCGCCCCGGGCGCGAAGGACAAACCAGCACCTGCCAAAAGCAACATCAAGCCCTCGGCAGCAAAAAAGGCAGTTAAGGTCACTCAACATGCAGCATCCGAACCGAAACCGGCCTGCAAGGTGGACACCGTTCCGCAGGTCGCCAAAAGCAAAGGAAGGCTGGCTCCGCTCTCTCACGGCGCCGCCGAGTCCCCGATACGCGTCCCCACCGGGCGGGTTTGCCAGACGGACAGCAGCTCGGATTTGTCCGATTGTCCGTCCGAGCCGCTGTCCGACGAGCAGAGACTCGTTCAGGACGCCAGTAGCGACGTGGAGTCGGCCAGCGGCTCGGGGTCGAGCGAGCGCGCGGAACAGGTGGCCGGGGTGCGGATGCGCACGGCGGCCGCGGGGATGTGTCAGGCTTCACCTGTGTCAGGTAAAACCGAGAAATCCGCACAATTCATAGCGGAAGGGAAGGGCATAATCCACGAGGACTTCTTAAGGGAAATCGAAGAGCTTCGTTCGGAAAACGACTACCTCAAGGTGAGTCGATGCTTAACAAGTCAATTATAGAATGGTGAAGATCTATGAAGGTAGAATAGTAGCAAAACTCGAGAGCACGTAGATGTGAATTTGAGAACTTGTACAATAAATATTTGCACTTGTATGCTACAATTTACACTCACAGCTTCGATGTGAAAACCTGTCAATTAAAAATCTGAAGTTGAACGCTGAGATTTGCACTCGCAGACAATAGTCACAAACCTGTATTCTGAATTTGAAGCTGCAGACAAGGAGTCACAAATGTGTACAAGGAACACATACTCCTAAAAATGGTATAGATTGAATGAATGCACGGTTTGATCGATTTTTAAATCTGCAAATACATAATTAAAAATAAACGAGAAACAATAAACAGAACAAGAGGTATGGGAATGCAATAATGCAAACAAATCACGGCAAGTAGGCCAATAATCCTTGACGTTTCCTTACATCAAAATACTAATAAACTTTAAAAAAACTTGCATATGTTGATATATCACGGTTTAACCGCATAATGTATGCTAACACGTTACAATCATGATGTTATATTCGTAACACTATAACACAATGCATGCAAATACTACTGTTCTCTGAAGTATATGATCTTATCGCGATATATCAGTTGCAAAACTGATTTGTGCACTTGCAACTCAGTAGCAGCGAGGGGCGGGAGAGGAGAGGGTGGGTGGCTGCAATGGAGTCGTTTTATTGGTTGGCACCTAGCCAATGAAATCGGGCTTCTTTTCCACGCGATGACGTCACGACACCCGCAGCCTCGCATTCGCGACACTTTGGTTGTCATCGCGATGGCGGGATATAACGATCCGAGGGTAAGTTTTTCTTTTTATACAATATTTGTTATTCAAATTATTACATACATCACATATAACATACCGTGTAAATACAGTTGACATTGTGTGAGTTGTCTTTGTTATGATAACCTGTCACAAATATGTCATAAACATTTTATAGCAGATTAAGTATCAAACTTAAGAAACCACTTAGCTTTAAGAGTTAACATTACATTAAACTGTCAGCTGGTTGGTTTTGACATTGGCTGTCGTAAGGCCATTATAACATTTTAATGACAAATTAAATTTGTACCACTGTAGTTGAGGTCAAGAAAAATATTCATGACACAGTTATAATTGCCTCATGACAGCCAATGTCAAAACCAACCACATGACAATTTACAATTTATGTTGTCTTAGTAATGTCAAGTTGTTATGACATATACACTGACAGGTTATGATGTATTGGTTTATTTCAAGTTGTCATAACAAAGACCACTCACACAATGTCAACTGTATTTACACGGTATGTTATATGTGATGTATGTAATAATTGGAATAACAAACATTGTATAAAAAGAAAAACTTACCCTCGGATCGTTATATCCCGCCATCGCGATGACAACCAAAGTGTCGCGAATGCGAGGCTGCGGGTGTCGTGACGTCATCGCGTAGAAAAGAAGCCCGATTTCATTGGCTAGGTGCCAATAAAACGACTCCATTGCAGCCACCCACCCTCTCCTCTCCCGCCCCTCGCTGCTACTGAGTTGCAAGTGCACAAATCAGTTTTGCAACTGATATATCGCGATAAGAGTAGCAAAAGTCGAAGCGCGAAATTTGACCTTGCAGTGACAGACTTGAGAAGTTGCAAGTGCCTATTTGAGGTTGTACTGCGAATGTGAATGTAAGAAGAAATGCAAATCTGTATTTCAAGTTTGTGTCCGTCATTGTACACATTTGTGACTACTTGTCTGCAGCTTCAAATTCAGAATACAGGTTTGTGACTATTGTCTGCGAGTGCAAATCTCAGCGTTCAACTTCAGATTTTTAATTGACAGGTTTTCACATCGAAGCTGTGAGTGTAAATTGTAGCATACAAGTGCAAATATTTATTGTACAAGTTCTCAAATTCACATCTACGTGCTCTCGAGTTTTGCTACTATTCTACCTTCATAAAGATCATATACTTCAGAGAACAGTAGTATTTGCATGCATTGTGTTATAGTGTTACGAATATAACATCATGATTGTAACGTGTTAGCATACATTATGCGGTTAAACCGTGATATATCAACATATGCAAGTTTTTTTTTAAGTTTATTAGTATTTTGATGTAAGGAAACGTCAAGGATTATTGGCCTACTTGCCGTGATTTGTTTGCATTATTGCATTCCCATACCTCTTGTTCTGTTTATTGTTTCTCGTTTATTTTTAATGATGTATTTGCAGATTTAAAAATCGATCAACCGTGCATTCATTCAATCTATACCATTTGTAGGAGTATGTGTTCCTTGGGGATCGAACCTGAGACCTTTGTGCTGCTGACGCAATGCTCTTTTAAATAAGCGAATTTACACTTCAAAATAATAGTATTTGTCTAACTTTTGCAGAATATCTCTCATACTTATAAATAAATGAAATCAATCTTAACAGCCCAATGCTGCTGTAACATCCTCCTGTTTCCGTGAATCACATCAGTTTACAAAGTATAGCAAGATGTTTTATGTGATGATATCGCAGGAGTCACATCAGCATCTTTGCACCATGAAGCCTCATTATCATAATTCCATCAATGATTCATATTTGTCAGATAAAGAGGTTGGAGTGCTGTCACAAACAGGACGGTTGTGAGTTTATCTGTACAGGTCTGTGTTCTCTGAAGGCGATGTGTTCATCTCTTTAAAATCACATGAAAGGGTTTCATCTGCACACGAAGCATCAACAAACACCTCATGTGTGATTGTTTCTTTTATTTCTGTCTCGCTCTTTATTTTTCTACCTGACTTTTGTTTTCTGTCTGTGTTTCTCTCTCGCTCTGTTTCTTCCTCTTGTTGTATATTTCTCTCTCTCTCTCTCTCTGTTTCTTTCTCTCTTTTACTAAGCATCTCTCAAACTCCACACTCTTGCAGTTTCTTTCTTTCACTCTTTCCTTCTCTCTCTCTCTCTCTCTCTCTCTTTCTTTTTTCTTTCATTCTTTTTTCTTTCATTCTTTCTGTCTGTCTGTCTGTCCGTCCGTCCGTCAGTCAGTCCGTCTGTCGGTCTTTTTCTTTCTTTCTTTCTCATTCTGTCTGTCTGTCCTTTTCTTACTTTCTGTCTTTCTCATTCTTTCTTTCCCATTGTTTCCATCCGTCCCGTCTGTCTGCTGTCTGTCTCTTTCTTTCTTTCTTTCTTTCTTTCTTTCTTTCTCATTCTTTCTGTCTGTCTGTCTGTCTTTTTCTTTCATTCTTTCTGTCTTTCTCATTATGTCTGTCTGTCTCTCTGTCTGTCTGCCTTTTTTCTTTCTTTCTGTCTTTCTCATTCATTCTTTCTTTCTCATTCATTCTTTCTTTCTCATTCTTCTTCTTCTGTCTGTCTGTCTGTCTGTCTCTGTCTTCTTTTCTTTCTTTCTTTCTTTCGTCTGTCTGCTCTCGTCTCGTCCTTTTCTCGTCTTTCCCCTCTCTCTCTCTCTCTCTCCTCTTCTCTCTCTCCTCCTCTCTCTCTCTCTCTCTCTCTCCTCTCTCTTCTCTCTCTCCTCTCTCTCTCTCTCTCTCTCTCTCTCTCTCTCTCTCTCTCTCTCTCTCTCTCTCTCTCTCTCTCTCTCTCTCTCTCTCTCTCTCTCTCTCTCTCTCTCTCTCTCTCTCATTAACCCTGTCACTCCATCTTCATCTGTGTCTCTTGTATGTCATTGATCATTCAGATGTGCCTCATAACTCACGTTTGACGGGAGCATCCGTACATGACATGGCAGAATGTTGTGTCTCAAGTGAAGGTCATTCGCTCCTGTGTTTCTCTTTCCTCTTCAATCTTGTTTACACTAAATCACTGAGCCTAGTGAGTGTTTAATGATAAATGAGCCTTTACAAATGATTGTCATCCATTACAGTCAAGAACCGGCGTTTTACCAATGACAGGATTTTCCCTGCCTGCAATCTTTCTTTTTAATCTTTCTATCCTCGTTGAAGCAGATTCAATTAAGACTGACATTTATTCTGATTCCATTTCCTGTAGCTCGACTGGTTAAGCATGTGTTTGATACTGGGAACGAGACATGGTCTTTAAAAATTGATAACATACGGTATCCACACTCAGAAAACTGAGCTTTTTTTTTATTTTTGTCCAGTTTGTGATTTTTCATTTTTTGCGTTCTGATACCGATCTTGTTTCGCATGGCTTAAGGATGAAATGGACGAGTTGCGTGCGGAGATGGAGGAAATCAGAGACAACTACCTGGAGGAGGAAGTGTACCAGCTCCAGGACCTCCGCAGGGAACTGGACCGTTCCAACAAGAACTGCCGGATCCTTCAGTATCGCCTGCGCAAGGCCGAGCAGAAGAGCTTGCGTGTAGCTCAGACCGGACACGTTGATGGAGAGCTTCTCCGGGGTCTGGAGCAGGACCTGAAGGTGTGTTCAGTTCCCGTGTGTATTTGTCATTGTCACACACAGTATATCACATGTTCTCTCACACACAGGTGGCCAAAGATGTATCTGTACGTCTGCACAACGAACTGGAGACGGTGGAGGACAAGCGTACGCGGGCCGAGGACGAAAACGAGACGCTCAGGCAGAAAATCATCGAGGTGGAGATCTCCAAACAGGCCCTGCAGAACGAATTTGAGAGAGCCAAAGAGGTACAACGTCGCCGGCTCTCTTTGTGTACGTTGCGCACTTTTATTGAATTGTGCGATATAAGAAAATCTTACAATATAACTTTTCTTAGTAGAAGGGTATCATGGGAGGCAGCAGTGTGTGGGTCTGGAGCGTGATGTGTATGTATCTGGCTTTGGTTTAATTATAACCCGGAATATTTGCCTTCAGACTTTCAAATGTTTCTTCTTCTTATTGGTTATTGTGAGCCTTTTGCTATAGATGAACACCAAAGAAGATATTTTGAGAAATGTCTTTGTGTCCATACAATGGAAGTCAGCGTTGTTGGTTTTCAACATTCTTCAAAATATCTTCTTTTATGCTCTGCAGATGAAATACAGTCAGGTTGAAATGACACGATGATAAAAATGATAAATGAATGATAAAAAAAATAGCATGAACTGTCCCTTTAAGAACCTCACAGTCAGAGGAGTTATATTTAAAGAACGACTGAGACTTGATATTTTTGAGAGTGGTATACCTGCATTCCTTGCAGACGTACGGATCATGACGGGTCCCGCTCACATGGAAAGAGAAGATGATAAACACACTGGAATGTAGATAAACAAGCCCGACAGCATGTTTGTCTCTCACGTTCAACGTGACCTGTGCTGTTTGAAAGTCACACGAGATGCTAAACAATTCCTCTTTTATTAAGACGGAAATGTTTTCGCCAAGCAAATATTCCACATTTATCTGCTGTTGACGGGTGTGGCGGATAGTTCACTTTGGAGTCGGTGCGTATTGTTGTGTGCTTTCTCTGTGTTATCATTGCTGTCCAGATTGTGTGGTGCCGACTCTGATTCCTGCTGAAGGATTGGCACCCGGAGCAGAATTAATCCAACTGAGAAGCCGTTATGAAACCTCCTGGCAGATTCCCGTCTCACAGAGAGAGAGAGAGAGAGAGAGAGAGAGAGATGCTCTCACATGGGTATATATCTGTCAGGCTGTGAAATGGCAGAAGCTTCTGGAGGTTTTCGTAAACACTTCAGTCGTGTGTTGCAGGCTTGCTAATAAGCGCCCGTCGGTTGTAATGTACCATCACACATCCAGATCGTTCTTACAGACCTCCATCTGATGCTCTTATTTACAAGCTGAAGCTTTCATTCGTACCGTAGGAACATCATTTACATTTCATTTACAGTAGCAGATGCTTTTATCCAATTTTACCTCATTCTCCCCCCCTTTTCTCAATTGAAATATGAAATATTCTGCAACGCTTTATATTAGAGATGCACGCACATATCACACTATCGGCTATCGGACGATATGCAAAGAATTTGTGTTCTGTATATAGAAAATGTTAAGAAATATCACCAGTTTCATGTTCAATAGTCATTATTTGAATGAATAACATTCAGAATTGGTATCGGCAAATATCACTGGGAATAATCTGTATTTGTGGCGAAATGAAGAATGGTTGAATCTCTTCTTTATATGTTCTCATATGTTAGAAGGACACAGATTATTAGGTTATAGGTAAAGATTAAACTAATCTGGTTTGCTGGTTTTAGCTGGTTTGGGGTATGTCACCTGGGAGACCAGTTTAATCCAGTTAAAACCAGTAGTTTAGGCTTGTTTAGCAGGCATGGTCAGACAGTACAGTAAGAAATACCTTTGTTTGATTTATGTGTTTTCTGCAAGCTTTAGTTTTCTATTACAACATACATTAGCAATAAGCGAGGTGTAATGTGTGACCACTAGGGCTGCATAAAATTAGCTCGCTAAATAAAGCAAAAAGTGATATGATAATGCCTTAAAACCAATTTAAATAAAAATACCATGTTATATTTTCTGTCTCGGAAAAGAAAGGATAGTGACACCTTTTGAAAGCAAACAGTTACATTAAAACAAATCTCACAATGCTAGCGCGAACCGTTGCATGCATTTCGTGTTTCAGAGATTTGGATATGTCGTGCAATAAAATGATAAAAAATTAAATTTAACAGTCTTGAAATCTTTATTCAAAATATAACCAAAGCATGTGAAGATCTGTAGATAAACTCGTTTTTATATAATCCTCTGAAACGCGGTTAGAAATGCTTTTGTATCTGAGTAGAGAGGTGAAGGTTTGACTGGTTAGTTTCGTCCTTGCTGGTTTTTCTTGAGGATTCTTAAATGCGTGAAATAGACTCACTGTCACTGTAGCAGAGGGCTCGAGACCGTGATCTTTCTTGTGGTGCCATCAGGCAGCTTCCAGAAGCTTCAGTCTGAGAGGACTTCGGATAAAACATTTTTCAAACTGAATGGTGATGCGTGGGTCATGTTTTTTTAGGGGGTGTAATACTGAACGTGCCGCTGTCTTTGAAGATGAATCGGAATATTACAGCTGTGTTAAACATCTGTGCGTTAATGTGTTTGATTATACCGTAAATAAATCAGGTTCAGACGCACCTCACACACGCGTGCTCTTCTGGTGCTGGGCACATATGTGAAGAAGGGGATCTTATTGACCTAGTTAGTTCTCTCTCTCTGTGTGTGAAGTGCTGAAGGGTGGGGGGAGGCAGACACGGGGGTCTCTTCCTACAGTCAAATATACTGCAGTGACACCATTTTTACACACTTCACATAACACAACACCTCCAAACTTAACACTACAGGGAGTTGAATCGATGTCATTTATGGTCGATTGATAGGTAAATGAGTAGTTCACCCAAATATAAAACTCTTCATTTCCTCATTTTCATGCCATCCCAGGTGTACGTATATCACTTGCTTTCTTGAGTCGAACACGAACAAATATCCGTCATGAAAAGAATCCAAATGACTGCTGTGGTTTAATACACGTCTTCTGAACTAAACAATATGTTTGTGAGAATGTTAAGAATATTGAGACCGAAACAAGCACATCCGATCACTTATTTCAATTTGGCCAACACGGTGGTTGATGTCACGTTGGTGTTCGCATGTCGTTTTATATATATATATATATATAAACGGATCTCCAAGTATCTGTAGTAGATAAAATAAAAGCACAAAATAATGGAAGGAGTGTCCTAGTTAGAGAAACAGCGTTGGCACTCGATGTGTTGAGGGAAGAAAACACGAACGCATGATGTAGTTAATCTTCAAAGCACCGTGCTGCTTATCAAAGCGTTGCTGTGGGGCGTTAATGAAATTCTTACTCGGATTGGAGACACGTCGCAGGTTCTGTTGGGATGTTAACATTAGCGCTTTCTAAAAATAAAGAGTTTGTGTGCACAGTTTTCAGAGGTTATATTAAGAGCGAGTCTGTTATTGACATGAGATGCTGTATGTGTGACCGTCTCAATCTGTCTCAACATTCACATTCACCTTCATCTCTTTCAGTTTCTTACGTTTTTTGGCTTTGTGCTGTATGGTAAACAGTCATACTGTTATGATGGATTTTATTTAGGGATGCACAAACAAACAAATTATAGATGTTCTTCCAGAGACACCCAACAATGTTTTCTTAATAGCCCCGAGTCTAACAGGTCTCCAGACAGAAAGCATTCAGACAGCAGTCTGATTTAGGCAATGTTATTTTGTTCCAATAATTAACACATTCATAAACACTGTATATACATGCTGCATCCCTAATTTTATTGTCTTTTAAAAATACCACATTTTCTCAAGTTTTCAAAAGACATTATTAAATAACTGTTTCATCAGACGCACGCTTCTGGCCTGAAGTTAACTTCCATTCTGTGTTTATTTAGTCTGGCTGGTGGCTAATTATATTATTAATATTCATATTTATTAAATAAACAATATTCTGTTTTTTATTGTACATACATTTTATTAAATCAACAATTCGCATTTAAGTTTAACCAAAAGTTACTGTTCTTCTGGTATCCCAAAATGGTTAGACATTCTCTAACTTGCTACCTAATGTGTTTACTTGTTATTTATTTTGCTTAATATCAGAAATAATCTAAATGGACTTCTTTGTAGATGTGTACCGGAGGTTAAGTTTGGGCCACAAAAGCACGCCTGCGCATAACTATCTATACTTTTGCCTCCTTTTAAAGTTTGTATGTTTACTCCCATTGTAAACAAAATAAGAGATAAAGAAACCAGGGGGTTTGACACTGTGATGATGAGTAAATAATGTTAAATACGTTTCTTTTTGGGTAAACTTATTACTTCAAAGGTTTTATTATTTTAGGCTTTCAGTAGCATCCACTACAGATACTTCTGCATTGCATTGTGGGATATAGTATTTGTCACAATATGCTTTGGTCGTTCTTGTGTTGTGTCTCTTTACTGTTTATCTAATGAAGTCGTTCTGTAACAATCTAAATATTCAACAATCACCATTGCCGTGTTTCTGAATGCATTTCACACTTCCAGACAAACCGGCTCAATAAGCTCTCATGAATAGTTCATACGCAAAAGATGTAACATTTTATGCGTGCCTTTGTTCCTCTCTAAACTCTAGCAGCTTCCACGCGTGCATTTGCATCCTGATGGAAGAGGGTTAATCCCGTATTCTCATTAATGTCATTTCACTGATCTATACCGACACACAGAGACGGATGTGTTACAGGTCCAGATAGTCTAGTCTCAGGGTGTGTGATTTGTAACCATCTGTTCCCGTTTAAGAGATCAATTAGCTGAGATTAAGGGTTTTGGGTCGAAGCAGGTGCTAAATAAACAACCCGCCACCTGAAACGGTAAGATACCGTGACTTTACTGTGGTTAAGGACCGGGTTGTGAATGGTATTGTTATATAAAACAGGACGTTTAAACATGAAATTTGTATTTGTAGTGTTTAACAGGATAGTTCACCCAATAATGACTTTTTTTATATATATTTTATATGATATATTTTTAAATGCTGGTAGCCAAACGACATCCCACCGACTTACATTGTATGAACACGAAACCACTGTGACATTTCTCAAAATATCCTCTTTTGTGTTTCAACAAAGAAAGAGTAACAGTCAGGTTTAGAATGACATGACGGTGAATAAATGATGACAGAATATTTATTTTTGCCTGAAGATTTCAGCCATTATTAGATTATAAATGATAATCTGGTTTCCCTCTGAGGTTTTTTTTCTCCTCCAATGGAGTTTTGGGTTCCTCGCCACCGTTTGCATACTGTTTTGCCTGGCCGGGGGGGCTGCTAGAATTGTATAGTTTTATTTTATTAACACTGCATATAGGAATTTATAGTCTGTCTGATATTTGACCTGTGTTTTGACTTGCATTACCTTATATGTTTTGCTTATAGTCAATGTTTTCTTGTACATGTGCTTTGTTACAATGAAAATAAATAAAGTTGACTTGACTTTCTCTTCAAAGCTAATTTGTATTAATGATCGGACCGGCGTTTACACGCGTGCGCATGCGCACCTGTCATCAGATGAAAGGAGAAAACAACAGCAGATAATTTCCCTTGAGATGTCCGGTTAAGCCTTGCAGTCTCACTTTAAGGGATGTTCGGAGGGCCACCATCTGGTTTAATAGACAGGCTGTGTCCACCTGGACCACTGAGCTTTAGTCAACCTGAATCGATCCTTTCGTTTGACAGTGATGAATGGATTGGAATTAAGGGAATGCCAGTCATGTTAAAGGGACAGTTCACCCAAAACTAAACATTCTGTCATTATTCGTTCACAATCAAAACCTATGTGTGACACTTTCTCCTGTGGAACACAAAATATATTTTGAGAAATGTCTCGGAATGGAAGACAATGGGGTTAAGTGTTGTTTGGTTATCGACGTTCTTCAAAATATCTTGTTTGTGTTCATACAGGTCATACAGGTTTGACATATCTATAAAAATCTGTTTATTAAAATGATTCATAATATATTTAATCAGCGTTCAATGGATCTGTTTTGAGCATCTATCATCCACTTAAACAGCTAAACGGGATCTCAGAAGCAGGTCTTTGTCCAGACGTTAGCTGAGGGTACATAGAAGTAATCTCACCAGCTGCCCGATGTCAGACCGCATGCGCCGCCCCCTTATTATCCGCTCACAATGGGGAACCCACTGACCCAGCAATTCGTGTGTGTGTGTGTGTGTGTGTGTGTGGGGAATTGTCTTTGAATGTAAGACAGGCCTCTCATTAACCAGCTGGATGCATACACCCCCCTCACAAACACACACCATCACATTCCCAACTCTCCGGAGACCACAGAGTCCCTTTAGCCAAATTACAGAGTTTAAAAAACTCCATTGTGTTTCAAGCTTGCCGTGTCGATGGCGACGTTTTGTGTGCACGGGGACAGTATTGGACACAGGGTCTCTTGACTTCTCCCGACGGAAAACCAGACAGATTAACAGCTTAGAGGATTCTCTGGGTCTCCTGACAACAGCAGACGCGTCTTATCGTCATATTCCCGGCTCTATGGAATCACAGCCCTTACCGAGCACCCTGTGTCTGTGTCTCAGGACTGTTGTACTGCATACCGTATACAATAGTAAACGATTAAGAAAGTATTCTGCACTGTGTTGCATTTCCACACTTGTTTCAAACAGATGAAAATTTGGAAATTAACTTTCTTCTGTTGTGCAAAGGATTATGGGATATATTAAAGCATGCAAATTTTACACATCTACTCGACACTGTAAAGCCGGAGTCTTCAACTAAAATAGCTTGAGGTCCAGTAAACGGACCCTCCTTACAAGCCGAGGTCTGGACAATTAAATACCTAAAAACATGATTTGATGATTTTTGGCCGACCATGTCATTTTCATATCTATACGATGAGATAACAATGTCTGACAACAATATTAAGAAGGTAAATGTAACAAAGATCCATAAAAGGAAGGAAGGAGGCTGGCTACAGTTTGACCCTTCCCACAATCACTGAACATCCATTTCATGAAAGTGTAAGTGCCTGCAGTTAAACTCCCACAGAAATACATTTGCCTGTCAAAGTGAATGAGGAACCAGGTCACCTCCTGTGTTGACTGTATTAAGTGCCGGTGAGGCGGGAACCGGCGAACGTAACACAACTTTTAACTAAATAACCAAACAACAAAACGAAAGTAAAATGCCGACAGCTCCCACACGGTCGACTGCCGGCAACACAAACATAATAAAACAGAACATGAAGTCCAGGCCTGGTCCTCTCCCGCCCTTCCCTGTTGTCGCTCCTCTCTTGTGCTTCTGGAGCTCCACCGTGAGAGATGCGAGACCGGTGCAAAAGCAGCTGTTCCCTCACGGCTCCCGTCCGGCACTGCTCACCACATTCATGAACATGAAATTACATGCAGGGGACCCGCGGTGTATTGTAATAAAAACATAACGCTTCATTGTGTAAGCTCTCTATACACATCTGAAGACATAGCTATTGCATCTCTATTGAGTCTAAAATCTTTTAATTTAAGAGTGATATTTCATCCAAATATGAGAATTCTTTCATCATTTTCTCATTTCAAACCTGTATGAGTGTCTTTCTTCTGCAGAGCACAAAAGAAGACTTTTTGAAGAACGTTGGTGACCAAACAACATTGAACCCCATTGATTTCCATTGTATGAACACATATAACTGTGTTTTTGTTTCAGGACTCAGTAGGGAGTGATTCAGTTTTGTTATTAATCTTTCTTTGTGAAGCAACTGTTACTGGTTTGACAGAAATTAACATTCTGGGATTTCTTGACACCTGTTCGTGTGGACGATCACGCACATGGATTTGTGGTTCAGACAAATGTTAGAATGGTTTGATGGAGGCAGAGCAGAATCTGGTTTTGTTTTTGACTTCTTGAGATGTTGTATGATGATGTCAGTCATGTTCCTGTTTCCGTTTGTCTTGTTTACATCTTTTCCATTATGCTGTTATGACTCATTTACTCATCAAGTTCATTCAGTTTGTGTGTGTGTGTGTGTGTGAGAGAGAGAGAGAGAGAGAGAGACAGAGACAGAGACAGACAGACAGACAGACAGACAAAGAGAGGGAGAGGGACACTTCACTGGCAGTTCACCGATGAATGTTTTCAGAATGTTGAAAATAGGATATACAGCTGTTTACATTATATATATATATATATGTTACTTGGTAATTGAATGAAGACAAGTATATGTGTGTAGGTAACGCGATACATTTTTGTAAACAATTTAGCTCTTTTCCTCAAATAAATATTGAGCACCGCACCATTTTTCTCTGTAATTAGATTTCTCAAGGTGCTATTTACATTAAATTTTCACCAGATTTCGTAAACATCCCAAATAATCCATACATAGAAAAAAAAGTTTAGAAAAACAAATTAAGTTATATGTAATAAAATAGAATAGCACAGGGGAAAAGTATTGAACACACTTTATATTTTTAATACTTCGTACCAAAGCCTCTGTTAATAATGACAGCTTCAAGACGCTTCCTGTATGGAGAGATTTGTCGCATACATTGGTCCAAAATCCCACCGGAGCATTCTTCCACACAAACAGTCTTCAAATCTCGAAGGTTCCGTGGGCCTCTTTTATGAACTCTGATCTTAAGTTCTTTCAATAGATTTGCTATTGGATTCAAGTAAGGTGATTGGCTGGGCCATTCTAGCAGCTTTATTCTCTTTCTCTGAAACCAATTGAGAGTTCCCTTGGCTGTGTGTTTTGATCGTTGTTTTGGCGAAATGTCAACCCTCATTTCATCTTCATCATTCCGGCAGCACATTTTTATCAAGAATGTCTCTGTATATTTGTCCAGAAGTTTAGACATCCTTCTATAACCAATGCCATCAGTTTGTTTCGCACCACTAATGTTGTGACGGTCTAGGGCGAGCTCTTTACTTTTACCCATTATGAGATAACACCTTGGTAATGAGACACCTTTTTATATGCCATTAGTTGGGGCTGAACCAGCTGACGATAATTTCCATTGACAAGGGGCAGGATTGCTTTCTAATTACTGATAGATTTCAGCTTTCCATGCCTTTTTGCACCTCCCGTTCTTCATGTGTTCCATTTTATTATACATAACTTAATTTGTCAACTTATTTGTTTTGTTTTCTTTGTATGTATTGCTTATTTGGATTGTTACCGACATCTGGTGAAGATTTCATTTCAACAGCACCTTGAGAAATATATTTACTGAGAAAAAGGGTCACGTGTTCAATACCCACTGTGTGTTTTTATACTTTATACTTTTTCATCATACATGCATAATTTCATTACAGCTTCATACATAAACATCCCAATCTCTTTAAGATCTAATTGTGTTTATGGGTCTGTTTTGGGTTTTATCTCTAAAGTGACCTTGAAGTGTTCTGCGAGCATTAGAAGTTCATAATCGCTCTGTTTATCAGACATTAGACTAAACACTATTAGAGTAACTTTCACTTATGAGAGTCAGACATCAGTAGTGTCCTAATTTAAAGTTTTTTGTTAATGCAGTAACTTAAAGTGAAGTCATCATAGATATTGTTAATTATTGCTGTGTTCAAATCAAATATATATGCACCAAATCTTAAAGGGACAGATCACCCAAAAATGTATTCACCCTCAGGTTCTTCCAAACCTGTTTACATTTCTTTGTTATGCTGAACACAAAGGAAGATGTTCATAAGGATGTCAGTAACCAAACAGATCTCATCCCTCATTTACTGCCGTTGCCATAGTCGTCTTGATAGAGCTCACTGGAAGGAAATCATAACATGATATCCAACAGCTCTGAAAACATCCTCTATATGTCCAATGGCCAAATGACTGAATTTTACATCCTATATTTACCCTAATATGATTTAATGCAGCCTTTAGTCGTGTCTATTTGGCTACAATGTAACATTTCTATCTATAGATATTTCTTTTTGTTTAAACTATACTTCAGGTTCATATTTTAGTATTTAAACAGGGGTTTTCCGCCTCCGTCACAATTTCGTGCCGCCTCTGCCTCTTGCCAAAATGATGTCTTCATAAAAAAACAATGCGTGCATTCAATAGAATAGATTGTCATTTGTAACTGCAGTTGCAGCATAACGCCACAATCGTGTTGCTGTTTCTTCATCAGCACAGTGAGGCGCTGAAGAGTTAAATTTTCTCCTAAATAGCTATGTCAAGGGGCTGTATTAGCTGTATTTCACGGCTGTTCATGTGAATATTGTTTCTTTTTAATCCAAATACGTAAAATTTCTTGAAAAGTTTCGTTAAACCTTTAATTCAACTGGCTATTGTGGGCTTAGTTGAAGCGGATAAAAAGCTTTTCCACTATGATCTTTATTTAGGGATTTAGGGGTAGGGGAAACAATATACAGTTTGTATAGTATAAAAAAAATCCCCACGGAGATAATGAACCAGACATGTGTGTGTGACTTTGGGTTTTGACCTCAGTGTTATCTTTGCTCAGTCACACTGTCAGACAGCAGACTCTCTCCTGGGGCTCAGGGTTGCTCGCTACGAGACATTAGATATCAGTCAGTCATGATTCAGCTTCATTTCTGTACCTACTGTATTTCTATTCACTGTCGTCTCGGATCATAACAGTTTTTTGTTGCTGTCGTTTTGCTGCCCAAATCTTTCTAGCTTTGAACTGCTGCAGTTTGTTTCATGTTGTAATGTTTGTGAAATGAACAAATAGAGGGCACCAAATAGAATAATAATAAATGGTAATTTCCATAAAACAACCTCGCAGTGATCTTGGCTTCGGTTACAGTTCATCGTCAAGTCAAGCCAACTTTATTTATATAGCGTTTTTTACGATTTTCATTGTTACAAAGCAGCTGTACAAGAAACATATTGACTATAAGCAAAACACATAAGGTTATACAAGTAAAAACAAAAAAAAGATTTTAGTGAATCCGAAAATTACGTTAGAATGACTTAACGAACGATTTACACAAAACTGTGCTCGTGTTTCATGAATGAGACCCAATTTGTTCAAGTCTGATGTCTGAAATATTCAGGCTGTATGTGATGTTTAAAATTTGGAGTAAGGCATCGTGTGCTACAGTATTTTGTATGTGTTCTGTAAGTGAGCTGCTGGGTCCTGATGCGGGTAACGGTTTGATGCGTCCGTTCTGAAGTACTGCTCTGTGTTGGGTTGGATGTTATCTGTCAGTCTGTGATATCAGGACTGCGCTGATCTGATTTGGGACGAGGCCAAGAGTAGGATTATTCGACCGTAGTTAGACTGAGATTATCTAAACCGGAATGAGCTGTGGGCATTATGCGCTACTCTGACCTCCTCTCTGATAGCCGTTCCTTGGGAACATAATGTTCTTATCATCAGTGCAAGAGCGATAAGATCAACTTAGATAGCTCAGGTTGTTTTGCTTTGGGAGAATGTGATGACAAATGATCTGGTTCATAATGTGATTATATCACAGATTTTATATCTGTGTGCGGTGTAAGATCATAAAATCTTTCTGTTTTTGAGGTTTTGTCAGTAAGTCACACCTGTTGCATGACGAAAGATAGGGCTGCGCAGAGCTCACGCGATGTCTTGAGAATAGGGATGTCACGACTCATTCAGCTCACGATGCGATACACAATACTGATCTCACAATACGATTTATTCACAGGGTTTTTGAGACAAATAAGAAACTGCACTTTAAATATTTCTCAAACGCTGCCCATTTCTTTGTAAAATGAAAGTATATTTTGTGTCAAATAACAAAACTAAACTGCTATTTTAAAACAAATTGCAAATCACGTAAAAATTTATATAACCTAAGTCTATATAAACAAACTAAGAGTTTGTCTGTGCTTTTATTGGATTTTTACATTTAAGAGATATCAGCATATCCACGTTTTCCAAGTTTGCAGATAACACGTCGGCCCCTGCTGTTCAAAACATGTATTGCGATTCAAATAACATCTCAACCGGCTTGAATCTTCACATATTATAATTGATTTTCGACCGGCTCATAGCGAATCGTCACAGCCCTACTTGAGAACTAAAGAAATACCATCTTAACAAATTTCTTGTTAATGTTTTCTATTAAATAGGGTGCATTCAGTGGAGAAGCAAAATGGTACAAAATTGTGTGCCTTGCGTTTTGCGAAAACTGATACGAATGTTTTTTGCAAGCAGTTTTTGAAGTGTATATGGGATGTATACGGTAACACATCGAGTGTCGCCAGGGGGTTTCCTTTTGGTTGCTAAGGTGTTCTGTGATGTTCTGAATCTGATCCTTAAATATGGCTCATTATTTTGCCTTAAAGGTGTGGGATTTTTTCACCTGTATCGTCGGACCCTTCATATAGGACATAGGAATAGTCATGTCTGCATTAGAAAGGAAGAATATGTCCGTTTGTTTCATTGATGTTTCTTTGGCAGTTAATGGCCATGACTTCACTAGAGGACCACTGAAAGTGAATCAGGAAATCATGAATCATAAATTGTAACCACATTACACACTGAACCAAACCCACAAAAATTACATCATTCCAGCATCTAACCCGCCTGTGTTTTACTGTATCTAGGCTGCCCCCCTCTCTCTCTCTCTCTCTCTCTCTCTGGCCTCGGCACAGGAAATTATTAAAAGGTTTCAAACTCCTTCCCATCTCGTTTCAAGACGCCCCTCTCACACTTTCCATCTGTCTGGCCATAAATGATTCAGGCTACGGGGGCCATCAGCAACCTCGATTTAACTCAAAATAGTGCGGGAGGACACAGTTCACCCTCTTTTACCAAAAGAATTAATATTTTCATATACAGTAATATGAACTCCCTTAAAGGTACCATGATGATTTCGGGTTATGTGCTTTGATATGTATCTCTCTTGATATGTTCTTTGTGTTTCGTAGGCAGGTTTGAGAAATCAAATTTAAAGAAATTTACGTCTGACTTGTGTTGTACAGGGATCTTTGAAATGATATGTCAGCCTTTGGAGGATCAGGGTTCAGGTGCCGTGTGATCTGGTTGTTTGTAATAACGGTTCAGATTTGATGTGATGTTCACGATTCATGGTTTGATTTAATAAGATGTTTGAATGAATCGTGTCTTTTCAAAAGCTTGTGTGTGTTCCACTTTTGGCATGAAGGTTACAGGTCTGGTGAAATGAAGATGTTTTTATGCGTGCTGAATCGTGTTTGTTGCTGTTAGAGTCTTTTGTTCTCTCTTGTTGGTTCTCTTACACCTTGAACATTTGTTTGTGTGTCTTGCAGACTGCTATGCGCAGACGAGGGAGCAGAGAAACATTCAAAGACAAGAAATCTTTATCTCAGGTGGGTACACACACACACACATTGCTGTACTTTATTAGTGTGCTTTTATTTAGAGCAAAAAATGGAAAAGAAAACTAATAAAAACGAGGCATTATGTATGCCAGGTTAGTGGATGGCGCTGTTGCGCTATAAAGAAACCCTACGTGCTTCTGCACATCCGCATACACTGTTTTAATCTTAAAGCGATTTTAATACACTTTGTTGGCGTGTATGTGTGTTAGGGCTCGATTCTGTTCCGAATTCGTTTACTATTCACAAGCTCTCGATTTGATTCAATTCGAGTCAATGATTATAGATTTAATACTAATTTCTAAAAAAGATCAGTTAATATCAGAGCCACAAACCTGTATATTAAACTTTAAACACACTTGGGTTATTTTACATTTAAGATACAGTATAACAAACACATTTTCACAAAATTAGCTGTAAAGCGGAGCAGCAATCATATAAACCGCTGCCTTTTATGTGAAGGTGATGTTAAATTTGATGACACACACCGCAATAACATTCAGGTGAATTTTCAGTGCTTGTGGGAATATGAAAAAAAAAAGTTTTCACAGCTTTTGATTATCGATATTAAATCGACCGTATTTAAAACAACGATTAACAATATAAATACTCTATATATAAATGTCTCCGCTGGTTGTAGTGGTGTTGTAAATCTACTTTTTGCTGGAGAAATGATAATAAGTATGTCACGCGGCACAAACATGCATGGCGCATGGAGGCCTACATTATTGTTTGGGGAACACTCAAGCATGCATACATACTGAACGCGTAAAATGCATTTGTATGACGTCATTGTTTTAAAAAAAAACGTGCACTTTGTGACCCGTTTTCAAAAGTTAGCTTTTTCAGTTCAGTTTCAGTTCAGTTCGCAGTTTTCGTGTAAATAGACATCCTACACTTGCAGACTTTTGGGAAGTTTTAAATAGAAACACACTAACTGATCAAATCTTGAGGCTGGCACAAACTATCTGCAACAAGTCCAGACTGAAAATCTGGGCAAAATCTGAGCAAAAGTCTTGTAGTGTATTTTAGCCTTTACTCTTTGCCATATGAAAAAAAGAAATTCGAGTATCTACGCATCCAGTGTTGATTTGCGGTAGAAATCAGTTATCACTGTATAGTCACATGTTTCTGTCTGTATTTTGTGTGCTTGTGTAGGAGGACAGTGCAGACCTGCGGTGTCAGCTTCAGTTTGCCAAGGAGGAATCAGCCCTCATGCGTAAAAAGATGGCAAAAGTAGGCCGTGAGAAGGATGAACTGGATCAAGAGTTGCAGAAGTATAAATCGTTATATGGAGATGTGGACAGCCCTTTAACCCTGACAGAGTTGACGGGCGGAGGCCCCCACACCACCCGCGAGGCCGAGTTACGCTTGCGTCTCAAACTGGTAGAGGAGGAAGCCAACATCCTGGGCAGAAAAATTGTAGAGCTGGAGGTGGAAAACCGTGGCCTCAGGGCAGAAAACGAGGACTTGCGCTGCCAGTACGAGAAGGACTGCTTCGGACGCGAACCCTTCTCCAGCGTTCCCACCTCTCCGTACGGCGGAGACGCACTGGAATCTGCAAGCGAACTGCGGAGGCACCTGCAGTTTGTGGAAGAGGAGGCAGAACTTTTGCGCCGATCCATCTCTGAGATCGAAGACCACAACAGGCAACTGACGTCGGAGCTTAACCGCTTTAAATTCGGGCCTAGTCAGGGTGGCAGGGAGTCTGAGGGGGCCGAAGGTGGAAGCGTTGGGATCCCAAAACCAGCCAACGGTAGCGGAGGTAATGGATTCACAGGTGCGGGGAGTGCCGCCATACAGGAGGAGCTGAAAGCCTCCAGACTCCAAGTGAATGAACTGAGCGGGAAGGTCATGAAGCTACAGTACGAGAACCGGGTGCTAATCTCGAATATGCAACGGTGCGATCTGGCGGCACACCTGGGCGGGCTCACCGGCAGCCCTCGCGACAGCGATGTGGACACTGACGGCGGGCGAAGAGAACCAGATGAAGAGGAGACGGCCAGGCTATTGTTACTGCATCCCAAACGGGAGGGTCCTGTTGGCGGCGAGAGCGACTCCGATGACCTCTTTGAGAAGACCTCTGGATTCGCAAGCTGCGACAAACCCTCCGAGTTGGCCCAGCGGAGACGAGAAGACCGGGAGACGCTCAACAACGTCAGACGCGAAGCAGAGCGGCTCACAAAAACGGTGGAGCGGCTCATTGTGGACACAGAGAGTCTGATCCGCGAGGGACGTCTGGTGATCGTTGGAGCGGAAGACACTGAATCCAACCCCGGCACTCCGGTGCTGGATACCATCAACACCTGCATGAGGACTTTACGGACTGATCTCCAGATGTTCATGGATAAGGTGGACCACCTCGGGGACGGATTACGAGACCGCACAGATGACCTCTCCCCCATGCCCAACCTCACCGAATCAAGCAGCTTCCTCTCCACGATCACTTCCATGTCGAGAGACTCGCCCATTGGGACGGTGGGAAGAGATCTGATGTCGGACCTTCAGGTAGGTTTCACGCAATCTTCCATCTCGGTTTCAAATGCCTCATCAGTGTTTGCCGGCACTTGCGATCACATGACATGGCAACTTCCCTTTCCTTTGCTGTTTTTTTTGTCTTTTAAGCCATTTGTCCCTTTGAGAATGCACACGGTGATTCTGCACAATCCACTTTTGTCAGTCCTGAAAATCGGAACGTCCTTCATAGACAAACTTGAAGGCACTCTGCTTAAATTCTGTGTATGAATGGCAAATCTCTAAATGGAAGTGGTAAACATTACCCAAACGAGTCTTGTCATAGTTAATGTGCAACTTTACGGTTACACACACCTGCCCCGAGTGCCGCCCAGCTCAGCCAACATGCTCTTACCTTTCCTTTCCTTGTAATAACCATGTGATCCTCATACCAGCCCTTCCTCATATCCACACCCTCATGTCTTACCCTGGCTGCGTGCTGTGTTACTGCTGCTGGGGCAGGGGGGGTTGGTCAGGGGTATTTGCTGCATGGCTTCACAGGGCAACAGGACCATAAATGCTCTCCGAGTATAATCCGTGTGCAAAGTCCAAAATCGCTTTCGCCATAAAACTATATTTTGCATTGTTTTTTTTAAAACGTACATTAGTATATACAATAGTAACATTTTGTAAGAATATATTGTAGTATTATAACAAATATGTTAGCAACTTATATGAACAGTATTCTGTAGTATTAAACTATATTGAATTGATATAGCGCAAAAGCTGTAGTATACTTCAGTATTTACTATTGTAACATTTTTGTATACTATGGTAATTTCTGCACTTTGTTAATATTCACTATAGTGTTCTGTTGCATCAACTAACTAAAATCTTTAGTATAGGCTGTTTTATCAGACACGCGCGCGCACCTGACCCCCAGTTAACTTCCTGTTTGTGTTTGGCTAGTGTCTAATAATATAACTACCGGTATTTTTATTTAATTTAATTTATGTAAATAATAATTTGTAGTATTATTATTTTATTGTATAACAATTTGATTAAATCAACAATTTGTTGAATGAGCTGTGTAGTTTTGTCGCATTTAGAGAAATCGTATGGTACAATGACATCTATCTGTTGAGCTTGGTACTGCAATCCAAGTTCAAAATATTGGCAAGTTAATCAAATAATGTTTCTTTTGCTTGTTGTCAGAAATTGCACTCTATTGTTTGTAAATGTGTACCGGAGGTTAACTGCAGCCCTCGAAGCGCGCGCATGTGCAATAACATTTGTTTATGTTGTCTCTTCTATACGTGATTATTATGGTAATGTTAAAAACACTATATGATCTACTGTAGATTTATTAGTACTACAGTAAATACCAAAGTATACTACGGTATATTTTAATGTGGGAGAGGGGTTTTTTTGCCTCTAGAGAATAATCTACCATGGTGAATGTTTTCACGTTGTTCCTAAACTTTGATTTAAAACAGAGTAACTCGCATTTTACTCTCATTTGGTGCTTGTCAGATTTGGAACCTGTTGATTTAACGTGATTCATGCTCGCATTTGTTAAAATGGCAGTAAAATCGGATTATTCTGGGGATCAAGAGGAAACTGTGTAGATCTACAGTTAAAGCTAATGCCAAATGTTGAGTAGCATGTGTGAAATGTCCCTTACACTGTTTTTATTTTTCATTCTATAGTGACGTCAACATTAACTCAACACACTATGACTAAATTTAATGTTTGTACTATGTGTCACTTATTTGGTTGATAATTCTCAAGAATAATACACGTGGATTCCTAGTGTTTTAATAAATGATTTATGTGTGTTTGAGTGCAATGTTTGCTTAAACCGCTCTTCATACAGTTGCTTGGAGCTTCAATCCTGCTTTGCGCTTTGGAAACTGCTTTATGATAACATGAGTCAACTTTCCAACAAATAACCCTTCTGAAAAACACAGCGTTTATCTTGTATTTGCATCTATAATTATTTGATTATTTCAATTGAAAACACAAATTTCAAATTGGACTTTTAGGCAAATAACATGGGTTATTCTTTAAAAGATTTTGCATATTTGTAAAGATGTTAGAATTGAAACGTCTCATTTGGCTCATGTTTTGTGATGGAAGCCATGGGTTAAGCTGGTGGTTTCTTTGCTTTTGGGTGCGTCACTTCAGTCCCATCACTATCACAAAAGCACTCACATCAGCCATGAAATTCGCGGCCTTCATCTCACATATTTTAACTGTTTGGATAATGATAAGAGAGCTGAAACTTCATTGATGACGTTGTTTGAGAGTTTTCAGTGGATGGCTGAGCCAGAATACTGCTGTCGGGTCAAATCCAAACTTCTGTCAAATCTAACACAGATCACAGCGGTTGCTGTTTGTTATGCCTTATGTTGTCACTGATATTAAGATTGTAATCATGGTTAAAATTAATAGACATTTAGGGAACACTTTTTACAATAAGGTTGCATTTGTTAACTTTATTTTCTTTTAATTTATATTTATTTTAGTTAATTGTGCACCAGTTATTAAATATTGAATTACTTTTTATAAAAATTTTTATACTTACATGTTTATTTTGGTTTCAATTTTATTGTGCTTTTATCATTTTATATTCTATTTATTTAGTTTTTTGCTATATATTTTCATATATATATATATATATATATAGGTATCATTTCTCTTCAGCCCTAGTTTTAGTATTTTCAGTTAATAATTCTAGGGGCCTGAACTTGAGCTTATTTTAGTTTGTTCCTGATTTCTAATCTTCATTTAGTTTAAGTTTTTCCAAATAATATTGAGCCCAGTTTTATTATAAGATTTCAATTAACAGAAATGTTTTAATTGTTAACTATAATAACCCATGATGGGCATTTACTATTGTTAGCAGATATGTTAGGGATGAATAAATGTTTTTTTACTAATATTATTGTTAACAAAAAGGAACCTTTTTACAAAGTGTTATTGATTTTTATAGCATTTGTATGTATATTTATATAGTTGCACAGCTATTACATTGACAATAGCTTTGTAAGTTTCCATTTCGTATGACTAAAATAATATTTTATGTACGCCTTTGATGAAAAATAGCGATTTAGTTTGTTATAAATTAAAATATACGTATATCACATTGAATTCTAAACTAATGGATCATAATATTATATAAAAATTATTTGTATTTACCATTTCAATGATTAATACATGGAAAACTAATCTGAATATATCAGTTCTTGCAGATTTTGATGGGAGGTTTGGATTTGGCTTGACCTTCAGTGTTTTATTTCCAGCTGTCACTGTTCATTTTGGGTTATGGTTGTAAGACTCATGTATCATCGCATGCGCTTCATAACCAGTGTTTTGCGTTCTTTTTTCCCTTTTGGCCCCTCCCCCTTCTCTCTCTCTCCCTCATTGGTACCATCCAGATGTGTCCGCCCATGATTCTGTTTCTCCTCGTGCTCGTGCTCTTCTACTCTCTCTCCTATGCCACCATATTTAAGTTGGTCTTTCTTTTCGCGCTTTTCTTCGTCTTGTAGTCGTTAACTCATAACCTTGATTTGTTTTTCTGTTTAAGTACAATGTGTGTCAAACGATCCCTTCTGCGCATTTCCCATTTTGATTTCCACATTGAGTTTTTGTTTTCCACTCTTTTTCATCTCTTGTGTGTCGAATCTGTTTGTCGTTCACCGGTCCCCACACGCCTCCCCCCCTCTCCTCCACCCTCCCTCACTCACAGTACTGGAGAAAGGATGAGCAGGACTGGTGCCTAGACCGGCAGAGTGGCCCGGAGCCCCAGGGGCAGGTCAGCGCTAAGGGCTGTGCCACACCCAGGGCGGTCCCTGGACTCACTAGATACATCAGACCCCACAGTTTCAGACCCGAGGTCAGTTCCTCATCCATCTCCCTTTAACTTCGCTTTGTAGAGTTTGGAAAGGAGAAAGCATGAAAATGCCTTCAAACGGGTTTGTTTTGCTGTTTCTTTAATTCAGTGCACACGTGAACTCAAGTAGTGACATCATGTGAACAAATGCATTGAAGTTATAGGCAGAAAAATCATGTTAATGTTTTCCATTAAATGACATTATCATGGTATTTATTTTATGTGGTATAAAACATTTGAGTAAAAGGTTGAGTAGAAAATCAACAAACCCAACCTTTGGTTTGAATTAACCCCGAATATGTATAAATATTTTTTATTTGACTTGAACAAGGATTAAAACAACCCAGCATTTTTTCAAGTGTATCATGATGATATAATTTATAAATGAACAAAGATATATTCAACTTGTTTTAGCGAAATATTTACTAAAAAATAAAATATGATTTTTGACTTTATCAAGGACAACCTCAGCTCTGTGCAGGAATTATTCACTGAATATGGCATCAGATTTCAAAATAAAAGTTTTATCAGTTTGAGTGGCGTTTGCGCACAGACGGGTCAGTGTGTGAACATTGCGTCTTTCCTTCACACAAATCTCTCTTAGGATGACGCGTGTGATGTCTGGGACTCTGTCCCGAAACCTAGTGAGCTTTCTAGATAGGAAACATTAGATGATAGTAAGGAAGCTCAGTAGACTTTTGGATCCAATGGTTCTTGATCACACACATCACAACAGCTAAATGATGCTAAATAAAAACAATTATTTTTGTCATTGCACTCACGGTCACTTTGATATTGAAATCACATTTCATTGATTTTGAATAATCTCCATTCCCCATTCACACACACAGGAACTGTTGAATATGTGACGTGTCTCTTCATATTATTGTTCGCTTGTCATAGTAAAATCATTAAAGGGGTCATATGATATCATTAAAGGGGTTTTTCTGTCTTTGATGTGTTATAAATTGCCCATGCATGTATTAGACACGTTAAAGTGCAAGAATTAAAGTGTCTGAACAAAAGAGGCATTCCATCTAAATGTGAATGCTCACCCAGACCTGCCTGAAACGCTTCTTGTAGCCACACCCCCACAAATCTACTAAGACTGCCCAAATGTATACACAAGTAAGGTGGGCGTACCTGTAGGTACAATTGCATTGGAACCTGATGTTCCCAACATGGTAAGAGGCGTAACATTTTCGTCAGACGTTTGCAGCGTGCTTCAGAGAGTCGGGACAAAGAGGAGATACAAAAATGCACGGTGTGTGTTAAATTGTGTATACACATTGAATTACATTTGAAACAAATGATAATATTAATTTTAGTCATGTCACATGACCCCTTTAAACTGTGTGTCAGTCATCTACATTATCAGTTGATATATATCTATGTATATTTTGTATATTATTTGTTGTATGTTTAAGCCTCGGTTACGTGTTGTTTAACATGCACTGTACATGCTAACAAAAACATCTCAAAAGGATATGGGTAGAATCTTGTTCTTTTGCCACAGGGGATTATGGGAAATGTAGTTAGTCCCACAAGCTTATGTTATGAATCCACTTAATGTCATAAATTCATGCTAGTTTTTCTAGCTTTATTTCTACGAACCCGATTCCAAAAAAGTTGGGACACTGTACAAATTGTGAATCAAAACAGAATGCAATGATGTGGAAGTTTCAAATTTCCATTTTTTATTCAGAATACAACATAGATGAGATATCAAATGTTTAAACTGAGAAAATGTATCATTCTTGTCTAATACAGGATTCTAGTTGCTCAACTGTCTAAGGTCTTTGTCGCATCTTCCTCTTTATGATGCGCCAAATGTTTTCTATGGGTGAAAGATCTGGACTGCAGGCGGCCATTTCAGTACCCGGATCCTTCTTGTCCGCAGCCATGATGTTGTAATTGATGCAGTATGTGGTCTGTGGTCTGGCATTGTCATGTTGGAAAATGCAAGGTCTTCCCTGAAAGAGACGATGTCTGGATGGGAGCATATGTTGTTCTAGAACTTGGATATACCTTTCAGCATTGATGGTGCCTTTCCAGATGTGTAAGCTGCCCATGCCACACGCACTCATGCAACCCCATACCATCAGAGATGCAGGCTTCTGAACCGAGCGCTGATAACAACTTGGGTTGTCCTTGTCCTCTTTTTCCGGATGACACGGTGTCCCAGTTTTTCCAAAGAACTTCGAAAAAGAACTTCAAATTTTGATTCGTCTGACCACAGAACAGTTTTCCACTTTGCCACAGTCCATTTTAAATGAGCCTTGGCCCAGAGAAAACGCCTGCGCTTCTGGATCATGTTTAGATATGGCTTTTTTTTGACCTATAGAGTTTTAGCCAGCAACCACGAATGGCACGGTGGATTGTGTTCACCGACAATGTTTTCTGGAAGTATTCCTGAGCCCATGTTGTGATTTCCATTACAGTAGCATTCCTGTATGTGATGCAGTGCCGTCTAAGGGCCGAAGATCACGGGCGTCCAGTCTGGTTTTCCGGCCTTGACCCTTACGCACAGAGATTGTTCCAGATTTTCTGAATGTTTGGATGATATTATGCACTGTAGATGATGATAACTTCAAACTCTTCGCAATTTTTCTCTGAGAAACTCCTTTCCGATATTGCTCCACTATTTTTCGCCGCAGCATTGGGGGAATTCTGCCCATCTTGACTTCTGAGAGACATTGCCCCCCTGAGAGGCTCTTTTTATACCCAATCATGTTGCCAATTGACCTAATAAGTTGCAAGTTGGTCCTCCAGCTGTTCCTTATATGTACATTTAACTTTTCCGGCCTCTTATTGCTACCTGTCCCAACTTCTTTGGAATTTGTAGCTCTCATGAAATCCAAAATGAGCCAATATTTGGCATGGCATTTCAAAATGTCTCACTTTCAACATTTGATATGTTATCTATATTCTATTGTGAATTAAATATAAATTTATGAGATTTGTAAATGATTCCATTCCTTTTTTATTCACAATTTGTACAGTGTCCCAACTTTTTGGGAATCGGGTTTGTATTTACAGTGCAATACAATGTGTGTGTGCTTGAGATTGATGGTGTCTCTTTTCAAATTGCTGGTATTTTGAGACTGCTCTTCTGTGTTCTGCTGGGGTCCAGTTTCGTGACCCGGTCCTGTCTGAGGTGGGAACCCCTGGCAGAGAGATGCAGCTACGCCTGGACCACGAGAGGAGGCTGAGATGTGGACCGGAAGAGAGAGAGAGCATCACATCCATCACTCAGGTAACTCAGCTTCACTTTGAAGTAAAAAGATCTGTCAATCAAAAGACTTCCCGTGAATGAAATAAATATAAAACAAATCAGACTCTACATAGGTTGTTCTCAGACAGTTTTTCTTCAGGACCTAAACTTTTTTCATTCACTACCCAACTCACTGAAAAATCCAATCCGGCTTTAACTATATTTTCCAGCAGTGTTCACATTCCACACATCACTCCTCAAACTGTACCCTCAGTTATTGTCGCTTTTCTTTTTATGCACCTTTATCGAGCTGCCGTTATCATGACTCTTATGAATGTTCAGGATGAGGAGAGATGGCGTTCACGTCGAGGTCTCGAGCTGCAGGGGCTTCAGTCTCATGAGCTGGCGTGGCCGCAGGAAAGAGTTCTGCTGCAGCAGGAAGTCTGCTTCTTCCGTCACAACGCCGTCATCGTCTACATGAAACTGCGATGGATCCTCATGCAATGGAGACTCGGACGCAGGGCAGACGCCACAGAGGAAAGCGCACATGCGGAGGTGTTGAAACTAACCGCAGTCCTGTTTGAAGATATCGTTAGTCAATCAGATTGTTGATTACACTTTTTTATTTACTTTTTATTATACACTTTTTTATTACATTTTTAAGTATATGTTCATACTGGGGATCAAACACAATGCAAACACAATGATTTATATTACAAATGTACACATTCATTAGTAAAACTACAACAGAACTATGAGTTAAGTTTTTTCTACTTATTTTTTTTATGGTAGCATGGTATTATCCAAGGTCATTATAGTTAACTAAAACTGTTTAATCATTTCTATTAATTGTAATTTTCAGGCCTATATAATTTAAAGATCGGGTAACACACACAGTTTCTGCAGATCTCATATGAATCTTGAGGACCTATACAGTAGTATTGCATACGTCGTACCTTCAAAGAGAATTTTGTTTGATCAAATTTATAAAACACAGATACAGCTGTGCGATTATTTCCGGAAAAACACGAGCTGGGCAGGGTGGGAGGAACTACCGCACGAGCACACAATACATCATTTCATTATCCCTTTGTGTTGTTTACATTATGCATGTACACGCCGATTGCCAAAAAAACACAGACATATGACTTAGTTTGACTTATTGCGTGAAGTTCATGTCCGGTATCTCTCACTTTCAAATGATCTGCAAATCCTGCATTATATCCACAGTTTATATAACATTCAACGCTGAAATGCCGTGAACAAACAAACACACCTAAACTCCTCTAACTATAGCAAGAGCAACAAGCTGCAGCTGCAAGCCCACAGCGCAGCCAATCTTGATAAGGGGGTCTTCCTATCACTCGTTGGTTGGCACGTGGGCTTGCTCTTTATTTCGCCTTGCCGTGGTCGTGCTTTTCAGGGAATATTGCCCAATAAAAGGAAAATGATGCAAAAAGTCGATTCTAACTTAACCTTGTTTTTGTGTGTGTTCTTCAGTACGAGAGGTTGGAGAACATTCCAGAACTGAGTGTTTTGATCGAGCAGGCTGACAGCGAGATGGAGAGAGAGGACCGAGTGTATACCCACATCACAGGAAGTGACATCACTGACCCCGGTCCACACTTGCTTTCTCCTGAGAGAATCCAGTACCAGAAACAGGTGCTGTTTCCACTTCAGTCGAACAAGTAGACTTACTTTTATAATTGTAGACATCTTATTTTCGACATCCTAAATGGCATCCTAAAAGTTTTTCTGGATGTTTTTTCCTAAAGGATAATCATGCAGAGATTTTTCTCTTGTAGAATTTGAGAAGCGATCACATCAGTCTCAAACTGTGCTCAGATCTGCAAAAATATATCAAAGTCCACCTTCCAAAATCTAAATATGACCTCCAAGACGAAAGGATGTCTTCAGCTACGCAATATCAACTGTTTGAGCGATAAGATTCTCATCTGTTTGTGTTTGTAGGCGAGTGACAGTAGGCGGGTGATGCACGCCCTGCGTTCGCTGCTGGAGGAGTTCAGGGCGGAGTTACGTGAGGAGGCTCAGCGGCGCTGGCAGCTGCAGCAGTCGTTAGCCAATGAAAGAGCGGCGTGGGAGGTACAGAGGGCTGAAATGAGGAGCCATGTCGCCAAGGTGCAAAATCAGTCATAAGCAGAAACACCTGACAAACACGTTACAGCATAGCTCGGCTCATGGCTTGGCACAATGCATTCTGGGATTGCCTTTTCTGTGAAAGATAAATGTGACACTGCCTTAGATTTTAGTCTTAAACAATCTGATAAAATATATTTTGCTTCATATTAACTGTCGATATATTAAATCATTTGAAAATATGATGAAAATATAGAATAATACATCGTTTTCATATTTTAAAATTTGACAATATTTACAATAATACATGAGGAATAGCCGCTTTTCATATATTGAAAAATAAAAGTTATTGGTTTCAATATATGGAAATATAAATTAAATATTATTTAATATATTGCATTATATTTTCCAGACATTGTCATATATTTTGTTTCTTAAGGGACCCTTAAGAATTTGCGTCTGCAATGCTGATCATAATACCTACGAATGTTGTCTAGGTGCATGAAGGGCTCTTTTTTCATTTTTAATATGCTTTATTATAAAGGTCGCTGTCTTTTTTTTCTTTATATCATAACCGAAATACTCTGACAATATGAAGTGTGCATCTGCAGGGTCACGTGTCGTCTCGTCTTAAGGTTTCTTGTGTACTGTTTTTGGTGTTCAAGAGTTAGGGAACGTCTTTATATAGCCTGCTATATTTATGAAGTGGAGCAGTTTGGCCATCAAACACAGTCATGATCTATTTATGTCATAGAAGCCCTGCTTTAAACAGCTTTTAAATCACACGAGTATTCATGTTTTCTTTAATCTTTTTGAAAATATCAAATGTGGAAAGTTTTCTATGCTTTGGTGGGGTTGCGGCGTAGAATATACAATTTCCAGATTCATTTTCCATTTAATTTCTATAGTCATTATGACTATGGAAAGTCCCCAAAAACATGTTTAGAATGCAATATCATCATACTGCAAACCATGTAGTGTGTAATGCACAGTGTGTACTCTTATTTTTTAATTTGATATAATTATAGTTTGAGAAAGTATGCAGTATGCAACTCTAAATATCAGAACACATTTGTGTCACGTGACCTGACTGTTACATCTCTAATGTAGCTTAGTGCCGTCCATTATATTTTATTGTTATATATTATATTACAGTGTATGTATTTTTTATTGTACAACTATACAAATGAATTAATTCTATTCAGTATATCAGATATGCTTTTATATCTCTTCTGTCTGCAGGAGGTGAGCGGTGAGTCTGCAGGCGCAGCAGATGCACTGCAGCAGGAACGTGAGGAACAGCGCAGCCTGCTGGCAGACAGTCATAGTGTTGCACTGGAGCTGCGCTGGAAACTGCAGCACGGGGAGAAGCGCTGGACCCGAGAGCGCAACGACCTGTTGGAGCGGTTCGAGAAAGAGAGGCAGGAATGGGACCACAGCTTGCGGGAGATGCACCTCAAGATGGAGAAGGTCAGGGGTCAAATTGCCTGTTTCCAGCCAAAATGTATATTTTTTCAGTCGATCGCTGAATAAGCTCTAACCAGGCAGCTGCAAGAGGGTTTATATTGCAGGAATATACCGGTTTAATAAAAAAAATGTGTAGAACGTAAGTACAACAGATCTCTTGGTTTTAAAACCGAACTGATGTTTCTTTCCTCATTCCAGATGCAGAAAGATCTGTGTCGTTCTGAAGGAGCTCAGCCGGCAGAAGGAGGCCCATCACACGTCTTTTCTCCTCAGGAGAGCCCCTCTAAGCCTCACAGATCTCCGCGTTCATCCAGCACGGCCGTGCACATGCGTTCACACTCCGACTCCGAGGCCACGCTGGAGGAGAAGGGAGCGGTGAGGAGACTCGGACCCTGTGAGGGACCTCGGCCTCCGGAGAGTCTGTTCCTGGACGCGCTCTCTCTGGACCCGCTGAATGAGATGGAGGTTCCTCCTCCGTCACGTCTGGAGATGGAGAAACGCTTTCCGTGCATAAAAGAAGTACGAGACATCAGAGGAATAATCTATGAATGCCAAGCATCATTATTGTGACGGACTATGTCGAAATTATTTCATTTGTAATGAAAAGCATCAATGGGCGATAATATAGTGGAACGGTCATGCGAATGTTGTGTCTTTGTTTCAGGCGCTGAACGAGATTTGTGAGACGGTGGAATCTGAGGTTTTTCCAGAAGAGGAGGAGGAAGAGGAGACGGGAGGTGGCAGTCTGCTCAGGTATCATGTGTTTGTCAGTGTGTTCAGATGTGCTCAAGACATGCAAAATCTTTTTTGAAGACCTCGTGAAACGCTTTTTACAAATATGATTAAATAAGAAATATTCATATAAATATTTCAAAAGTACTGTTGTACTTGTAATGTCCATCTTGGAAAGTTTGCCCTTTTTCAGATTGTGTATGCATGTTGTGTATTTGTGTTTAAAGTGTAAACTGAAGCTCAACTTTGAATTTGAGACACATGGGCAAAATGTGTTCAGTCGAGAGTCAGGAGAAAGACTGCTGTAGTCAAAGACAACAGAGAATCAACAAAATATGAATAACCTTTCCCGATGGACGTTTTGTGTTTATTTTTCATATATTAGAGTCAACTTCATCTTCCCGATACACTGTGTTTTGTTTACTTTTTGATTAATTTTGTCAAATATTTCTATACACTGATAATCTAAAGTTTAATGGGGACAGTAAACGCAAATAATGTGTAAATATTCTCTCCAGACATCAGTTTTCTGTGTATTTGTGTATAATTGAGGCAGTCAGTAGCAGGTCATCTCCTGAGAGGTCGGATTATTGATTCGGTGCTCATTTATTTCTCATCGTCTGTTTCACCTCGACACAGTTTCAGCTGAAATAACCGGCTGTGCCTGTCGTGATGAATCGATCTTTCTTCGCTCTTGTTTGAGTGAAGGTCAGCGGTTATGTTTAGACCGGCCTTTTCAGCAGCCTCTGAGAATTACAACGCTAATGAACCGCTTCATCTCAACCCGGCTGGATGTTACTCCACATATTATTGATCATGTTAGAAGTGATACCATTCGGCTTGTGTTTTGGGATTAAACAAAAATAAAAAGTGTAAGAAGAAACAAACCTCCTTAAATTCTTCTCATAGTTGAGCTTCAGTTTATACTCCCAAGAGCGCAACTACAAAATACCCATACAAAATCTTTAATACATCTCAAAAATATATTTGAATAAAAGGCTGAGATGTACAAGTGGGATATCAACTTTGACCACTACTGTACTTTTATTCATTCCTGAAAATTTGAATGTTTTTTTATGTATTAGTTAAAAATACATAAGAATGCTTCTAATAAAAATTGTCTTGCTTATAAAAACAAAGAAAGAGTGACCAGTTTTCTCGTAGTTATATTTATATTTTACATTATTATTTTTGCCATTATTTTCATGTTAATTTTAGTTTAATTTTTAGCTATTTTGTAATTTGCTTGCTTCATTTTATATGTTACATTTGTCTTTATTTCAGTTTTAGTTTTAAAAAAATGTAAATAATATTTAGACTGACATTTGATTTGATTTCAGTTAACACAAATGTTTTAATAGCTTTAGTAACCTACAGTAACCTTGACTTGTATATCCAAATCAGTCATATTGTCTTTCAGTTTAAACACGGTTTAAAATCTAAGCACTTCATCTAAGCAATGAAAAGTTAAGTCACTTTTACCACTTTTTTGTCTCTGTAGGGCAAAGTCAGTTTGCTCCATGAGCGACTTCCAGCGATTGATGGACAGCTCCCCCTTCCTCCCAGACAAGAGCAAGTCCGGCGATCACGAACGTGACGACGTGACTCCTCCCCTTTCACCAGATGACCTCAAGTACATCGAAGAGTTTAACAGCAAGGGCTGGGATCTGCCCCCGAGCTCCTTGGCCGCCTGCCCCATCCCCGGGCCGGTAATCCCCCGTCAACTGATGGAGGCCTGGACGGAGAGGGCAGAATCCCGAAGGGCTGAAGGGTCCACTTCCGAAGCATTCCAACCAGCCTCCTGGTACCTGACCACCAGCGCTACCTTGACAACCAACACCATGAGTAGCCCCGAGTACTGCCAAAAGCTCTCACTCAGGGCGGCCCAGGAGGCCGAGCAGCTTGGCGTTCACGTCCTCCATAGAGGTGAGCGGCCCGCTCCGGGTCCCCCTGAGGAAGAGTTCTTGTTCTCCAAAGTCACGCCGGGGGAGGTCGTAGGAGGTGCGGAGGAGGTGTTCGGCGGCAGGTGGCCATGTGAGTTGAGGGGTCATTTGGAGACAGGACTCAGGCCTGGAGAACGTCCGCCGCTTTGCGCCGCTGTTGGGTACACCTCATCTCTAGAGCTGGAGATGTTACGCAACCTGAGCGACGACATGAAGGAAAAAGCATTTTCCGCCCGCAACGGCATCCGATCCTCCGGATCCAGCCCTCCGGAACGCCAGCTTTGCGATACGGCATCTCAAACGAACGGTTTTACCACACGGGGAACGCAGACCACCCAGACCATCAGCGTGGGGCTTCAAACCGACACTCTCCGCGCCCTCACCAGCAGCCCGCACCGATGTCTCACACCCAAAGGAGGCTCCACCCCCATCTCCTCCCCGTCCCGCAGCCTCAGAAAGATGCAGTACTCTCCCGTGGTGCAAGCCAAGTTCGAACGCCCCTGCTGTTCGCCTAAATACGGCTCACCCAAGCTCCAACGCAAACCCTCTTCCACCAACTCCGTCAAAACCGAACAAACTGCCGGCCAAGCTCGCGTTACCACCCCGACGAATCCGCAACAAAAAGGGAACAGCGAATCGGCTTGGGCTCGCTCCACGACGACCAGAGACAGTCCCGTTCACACCACCATCAACGACGGCCTCTCCAGTCTCTTCAACATCATCGACCACACATCCGTCCCTTATGACCCCGCGCAGAAGTTCAACAAATCCCCCAGCCGCTCTCGGCCCGCCGAGGCGGGTGCTCAGGGGTCCACAGACCCCAAATGTTCCAGAAACTCTCGGGGCCGGTCCCCGAGTCCTGTGCAGCTGATCATGGAAACGCAGGGCGAGAAGACCCCGGAGGTGATTAGCATCAGACAGGACTTGTCCGCTCCTCCCGGATACACAATAGCGGAGAATGCCGCACGGATTTTGAATAAGAAACTTCTGGAGCAGAGCTTCAGGGAGGAGAGGAGACTGTCCGCCTCAAATCCATCCACCCAGAACAGAGGTGACATTGAGAAAGACGGATCTCTCGAGGTAAATGAAGAGACTTTTGTGGGGTTTTTTAGATGAATATGCTTTTGCTCAGATTTGTAGATGAAGACGTTGCATTTCATTGATGTATTTACAGTCTTACAATCTACAAATGAGTCAGGATGCAAGTTAAGAGTTAAAGCACAAAAATAAATAAGCTCTGAGAATTCAGTCTTAAAATGGATTTGATGGCAAATGTGTGCGTTCATTTTGAGATCGCTTGTGTTGGACTTTATTAAAGGAGTAGTTCAATATAAACAAAAAATGTCATGATTATTGACTCACCCAAATGTCACACAAGCCATCCGTGTGTTTATTTCTTCTGTCGAAAACAAGGGTTCCAGGGTTATTCTCCATATTATGCACTTAAACGGGGGGCTGTTGGTTAACGTCCAAATTTATGTTTCATCGAAGCTTCAAAAGGCCCCGTCACGACAAAATAAAAACATAAATACGCGGCTCGTGCTGCCTTCGCGATCCACGTCCAGGACTTCTGAATTACACAATCACGTTGGAATGGACACCTGTTATGTAGTTTTCTAAAGATTTAAACATCCCTGATATGCACACGAACTGACCATTATAAACAATAGTCTTGCACAAAGACATATAACGTGTCATTCAACAGCCAAGAACTTTTGAACGGTCAAAACTAGTAAACACTGGACCGGAGCTTCCACTTAAGCCACGCGTGATCTTTCCAACGTGATTAGAGTACGTGAAGTCCTGGAGGCACATCATTTTTTCGTTTTCTTGGAAAATGACTAATACTTTGGCTAGGCAACACCCTTGTTCATTGGTGTCGTGTAGAGATTTTTGAAGCTGCGATGAAACTGAAATGTGGACCTTAACCAAGGGCAGTTCAAGTGCATTATATGGACAAGAACCCTGGAAAGCTTTCCTCAGAAAAACATTTCTACAGAAGAACCCAACACACGGCTTGTATGACGTGGGTGAGTGAATTATCAGGACATTTCAATTTTACGTTGAACTACTTCTTTAAGAAACGATTGGACAAATGAAGAAAACTTCTAAACCTCAAGAAGACACGGTAAAGCACTGGATCTTTTTACAGGAGAAATATCTGACAAGCATCTTTATTTGTTCTGTTTAATCTGATAATAGAAGCTCGGCTGCATGAGAAATGTTTTGTTATCCAGACGATTCGGTTTCAGGGAACAAAATGATGTTATATAACAGAATGCGACTCACTGTTTTGATTCAGGATGAATGCTTTTGATCAGCATGCTGTTTCTTTGCTACGAAAACCGCTTACGTAAGTGCTTCAGATGCGGGACGTATCCGGCGTATGTCGTTTGCCAGCTTCATTTGAAGATGAACCTCCAGGATTGATCAGCTTGAGTTGATGTGCTGTTTACTCTTGTTTTTCTGGGTTATCTTCAGAATCATACCGTAGTACTAACCGCACCCTGGGGACTGTAACGCAGCTCCCGCTGGCCGTGCTGTAAGTCCCACCGCTCAACCTCACAGTGACCTCACTCGTGTCCGTGGTGTCAGTGGATCTGTCTCACCGCATGCCTCACAGTTTACAGACACAGTATCATCGCTGGGCATTATGGGATATTGTTGTGGTCACTCTTTCTTTGTCCTCATGTAGGTGTGAGCATGCACATCATCTGATATTAACAAGCAATTATCCAAAAAGCCATTGGATGTGATTTTCAATGATGCAGTATATTTAAAAGACGTATTTAATTAAGAAAATCTTTTTATAGTAGATTTTGGTAATCTTTTTAATAGATTTTATAGTAAAGTCATTCCCAAAAGTGTTTGGACACTAGGAAGGCAGAATGTGATTGAGTTAGCTAAAGAATACTTTACAATATTTACACAAAAAGAAGCGATCTTTCATTTAAAAAGACGTTTGTCTTTATAGAGGTATGGATGTAGATTGTAGAGGTCAAAAAATCTGGATTTGAGTAAATTAGATGAGAAATGTTTGAGTTCATATCGATATATATATATAATATTGATATAATATTGACTTTTGATTGCAGACAAATCTGAGCTCAACATCTCTATGAAACCTCTTCAGACATCTGTGAGATCTCTGGAACTTTATACGACACAGATGAGACTTGGTTTCCATTTGTTGTCCCTTTAATCTCATTGACGTCTAGGAGGAATAACTGAGATATTAAATGATTTTAAAGATATTAAAGTGTTTTTTCTTATTCACACATGTAGCACAAAAAAAATACATTTCCTAAATTTTAGTACATGTATATACTTGTTACCAATCAGACTTATTTTGGTTGAATCTTTTTTGGTTGAAAGTTTATTTGTTGCCTTTTGATGTTTTGTTATCTGACTGAATGACATTTGTGATAAGCGTCCAAACATTTGAGGAGACAGTATATCAGACTCAAATATGGCTTTTTGAATACTAAAGTCATTTAGACTCTGAATAAATAATCACAGTTTTATTTTTAACTCTGTAGGTCCGTCGGCTGTTTGTGTGTTTTTATGTGTCTTTTCCAGTCTAACATGCCTGCAGACGAAGATCACCCCTCTCCCTCTCTCTCTCTCTCTCTCCCCCTTTCTCTCTGTCTCCCTCTCTCTCTCTTCCCCCTTTCTCTCTCTATCTCTCCCTCTCTCTCTCTCTCTCTCCCCCTTTCTCTCTGTCTCCCTCTCTCTCTCTTCCCCCTTTCTCTCTCTATCTCTCCCTCTCTCTCTCCCCCCCCCTTTCTCTCTGTCTCCCTCTCTCTCTCTCCCCCTTTCTCTCTGTCTCCCTCTCTCTCTCTTCCCCCTTTCTCTCTCTGTCTCTCCCTCTCTCTCTCCCCCCCCCCTTTCTCTCTGTCTCCCTCTCTCTCTCTCCCCCTTTCTCTCTGTCTCCCTCTCTCTCTCTTCCCCCTTTCTCTCTCTGTCTCTCCCTCTCTCTCTCCCCCCCCCCCCCTTTCTCTCTGTCTCCCTCTCTCTCTTCCCCCTTTCTCTCTCTCTGTCTCTCCCTCTCTCTCTCTCCTCCCTTTCTCTCTCTCCCCCTTTCTCTCTGTCTCCCTCTCTCTCTTCCCCCTTTCTCTCTCTGTCTCTCCCTCTCTTTCTCTCTCTCTCTCTCTCTCTCTCTCTCTGTCTCCCTCTCTCTCTTCCCCCTTTCTCTCTCTGTCTCTCCCTCTCTCTCTCTCTCTCTCTCTCTCCCTCTCTCCTCTCTCTCTCCCTCTCCCTCTCTCTCTCTCCCCCCTTTCTCTCTGTCTCCCTCTCTCTCTTCCCCCTTTCTCTCTGTCTCCCTCTCTCTCTCCCCCCTTTCTCTCTGTCTCCCTCTCTCTCTTCCCCCTTTCTCTCTCTCTCTCTCCCTCTCCCTCTCTCTCTCTCCCCCCTTTCTCTCTGTCTCCCTCTCTCTCTTCCCCCTTTCTCTCTCTGTCTCTCCCTCTGTCTCTCTCTCTCTCTCTCTCTCTCCCTCTCTCCTCTCTCTCCCCCCCCCCCCCCCATTTTCTCTCTCTCCCTCCCTTCTTCTCTCTCTCTCTCTTTCTCTCTCTCTCTCTCTCTTTCTTTACTCAGTTCACGGTGTTAACAGGATCTGACCACTGCTCAGCATGTTAGCAGTGATGGTGAAGTTAGGGCCTGTTAGTATTGGCTGTCTGTCTGTATTAACATCTGATTTTAACACCTGCCGCTGTCTCTGATGATCATCACTTCACATCTAACAGTGTGTCATAACTTCAACATAGAAAGTGGTTTCACCTGTAAGAGTTTTTAGATGTGACGCTGTTGATGTTGAATAACAATGTCACCTGTATGTGTGTGTTCAAACATGCTGAAGTTCATCATTTTGTCCTCTCAAATCTTGAGACTCAGAATTTGATTTCACCCTTAAACGCAAGACTATTATAAGTAGACATTGTAAATCCGCTTCTCACTGCAAAAAAACATCTTTTATAATGTATTTGGTATTTTATTTTAATAATTAAAGATGTCATTATTTTTTACGTTGCTAAAATAACCTTGCTGAGGACACACAACACACATATGACATTGTTACTTGTGAATGACCCGATGTGATGTCATTCAGGTGAATGGTTGTAAATGGTTTTAAACCGGACTGGACCAGGTGTTTATGCAACATTAATTGTTTTTTTCTATTGTTTTGATGTAGGACCTGCCACGTTCCCCAGTGGCCCCCCCTCTTGACTCCTGCTTCCTGCGGCCTGCTCGTCCCGCCAACCGACGACCACCGTCCCGCTGGGCTGCCCACTCCCCATCATCCTCTCCCAACAACAAAGACAGAGTGGAGTTCCGCTTCCCATCGCCCGTCAGACCGGTTCATACCATCCCGGAGACAGAGGAACCAGAGGTCTGATGCCCATTTGAAGCAGTCTACATTAAACCCCTCTCTACTAAGTTTCTTTGTTTTTTGGACCGTCTCGTCCTCTCTGGGATGGTGTGATGTAGAGTTTTAAGCTCAGGGTTCATAAGCAGAACTCTGGAGTGAGTCACGAGCAGCACACTTCACTCCAGATTGTTCTGTTTGGAATGGAATACTAGCATACTGTATACTGCATGCTATCTTATACAAGCAGAATGTGAACCAGTATCGTTAATGCAGTGGTTGCCAGTAAACTTTACAAACAATAATACGGTGCATTGTTACATGACCTTAGTGTGACTACATCTACATTCATCCGGATACATTTAAAAACAGTGTTTTTGTTTTATGATGCTCTAGTGTTTTCAAGAGCTTGACAGTAATATCAGTATTACATATAAATGGGGCTGGGTAAAAGATATTGATTCTTCGATTTGAATAGATCTTTAGTTTAACGAAATAATATTGATTCGGGAATTCCCCAAATCAATTCTCAATGCGTGCGCTTTACTTCAAAGATATGAATGTTGTCCTGAAGATGTCGCCATCACTCGCGCTGATATTGAATGTTAAAATCTGTTTTATTTTTATAAACATGTTTCATGCTGTTATGAATTTAACTGTTAAAATAAAAAGTAAAAATGTGTTGGTTACTTGTTTGGTTACCCAAGGTAAAAATAAGAAGTCCACTACCGGTCGAAAGTCTTTGAACACTTACTCACTCACCTATTGAAATTTTTTCCACATTGTAGAAAAATAGTAAAGATCCTCGAAACTGTAGAATAACACAAAGGGAACTATGTGGTTTATCTTTCAACTAAAAAATAGAAACAAAAAATAAGAGCGTCTTTAGTGTTGTCACCTTTTAACCTAAAATCGGCAGAAATGTTCTCTTGTCATTTTGTCATGTTTTGATTTGTGCCATAATAACGCAAAGAAAACAATAGTCACACAACTAATGCAATAAAACACGTTAACATTCTTTTTTTTTTCATTTGCACAATTATGTTTTTGTCTATAAAACTAATTTCAGACATTTAAGCGTATCCTCAAGATCAAATCCTTTTTAATATAATGACAATCATTTCACTGGAGTGTTCAAAAACGTTTGACCGGTAGTTTATTTCCAAACAATTACTGTATGTGGGCTTTACCGTTTATGTGAATGTGTATTTACATTTACATTTAATCATTTAGCAGACGCTTTTATCCAAAGTGACTCACAGAGAGTTCAGGGAGCAATAAGCGATACGTCCTACAGGAGCAATAATACAGTAAGTGCTTATACCAAGTTTCTAGTTTCAACAAAAGCCAGACCACTACCTGTTGAGAGAAAGAGAGGTTCGTTTTTTCCCTTTTTAATCATTTGTCTGTCAAGTATTCACAGAAGAGATGTATTTTAAGTAGTTTTTTGAAGGTTGTGAGAGATGGGGTGGACCGGACCCAGTTAGGAAGACCACCAGGAAGGAGTTGTGAAGGGGAATGAACCGGAGAGCGATTTACTGCCCTTTTGAGAAGGCAATACAAGATGCCGCTGGTTTGCTGAACGCAGATTCTTGATGGGGTGGAGGAGTGTGTGAAAGTATGTAAAGTAAGCAAATTTGGATGTCATTTCCACTTATGAATATATTACACATTATTTAGTTCAATAACATCAGAAGTAACTAATTCAATTACAGAAAATGTAATCCCTTACTTTACTTTTCGAGGGAAAAGTAATTCAATTACGGTAACGTATTACTAAGTAACTAGCTACCCAACACTGCGAATCGAAACAAAACCATATAAATAAGCATATAAATCGCCAATTTGGTCGCAAATCCCAGCCCTACGTATAAAGTATAAAAAGAAAGCAATAAATTAGCTTAGCTTAGCTCGAGCCTGAATTGGTCACGTGACGAAAAATGTGTCTTCGCTTTCGAAAGCAGTTTTTTACAGTCCACACTACAACACAAAAACAGAGTTCACAAAAGTATTCATGTCAGAAACGTTTTCTCAAAACTGCGTTTTTGGTAAATACGCTCTCAGTGTGGACGGAAAGCCAAAGCAGAGAAAACACGATCTGTCAGATTTGGCCTTGACAGTCGAATCAAGTGATGTCCGTATTTAAGCAATGCTTCTCTTATGGTTTATTGGTCACACCTGCATCCAAAGGTCAAGTTTAACCTGTTGCATTGTGGGATACGGTGCTCACACAGAGAGCTTTGTTACGCAAACACGTCATCTGTGTATTATTGAATACAAAAACATCCATGATGCTGACACGGTACGTGCTGTATGCTAGTATGCTATTCCATAGTTTTGGGAAAGTCACGTGGCGATCTTCTTCCAGCCTGACCACACTTGCGCACACCACCAGAGGTAAAGAACCATCCAGAATCTTTATACGAACACTCCAACTGCCCTGCCACTAGGGGGCAGAGTTCTGCGCGTACCAGCCGAACTGAACTATTCTGAAACAGGAATAGCAAGGACCTGGAATGTACCGAGCGTTTCATAAGTGGTGCCTACACACACACGTGACCTCTGAGTGTGTGCGTCACTGTACACGTATGCAATACATATGACTTCATATGTGTTCGCCATAATACGGCAGATGCTATAACAGGACGCTAATATTGTTCGTGGAGCAGCGTTGAAGTTTACACGTGTTTAAGTTGTGTGTTTTCTTCTGTTCAGGGGTGAATGTCATCCGTTCATTTACGTTCCGTGTACGTACATTATGTGCTTTATACAAGTGTTTTCTTATTTCCAGAGTACTTTACGTCCCATTTCTGTTTGTACGTTTCGATGCTTGAATTTTAAAAGGTGTATCTGTAAAGGGAATCAGATAAATGCGAATGAAAAAAGACAGGGACGAATGATACATGATGTCAATCATAGCAATGTATGTTTGAATGTTCAGCTGTAAGCAGGGAGAGGAGAGTTTGACACGGAGTATCTTTATGCACATTTACTAATTAAAAAGAAATCCTAAAGGACTATGTACAGGATTCGAAGATTTAATCACTTTTTTTATTTAAATAATATTTTATTTTATTTCTGTGCTTATTTTGATATTTTATTTGTATGCTTATTTCATCATTTGTATGCTTGTTTTATTTATTTTTGTGTATTATTGTTTTATTATTGTATTTCTGTGCTTTTTCTGTTTTATTATTTTATTTCTGTGCTTATTGTTTATTTTATTTTTATGCTTATTTTTTTTCTGAATATTAATGTTTTATTATTGTATTTATGTGCTTATTTTTATAATTTTTAGTTTATTATTTTGTTTCTGTGCTTTTTCTGTTTTATTATTTTATTTCTGTGCTTATTTTTTATTTTGTTTGTATGCTAATTGCATCGTTTATATGCTTATTGTATTTATTTCTGTATATTATTGTTTTTTTCAATTTTATTGGTATTTTGTTTATTTTTATTTTATTATTTTGTTTCTGTGCTTTTTCTGTTTTATTATGTTATTTCTGTGCTTATTTTTTATTTATTTTTATGCTTATTTTATTTATTTCTGTATATTATTGTTTCCTTCTATTTTATTAGTATTTTGTTTATTTTTATTTTATTATTTTGTTTCTGTGCTTTTTCCGTTTTATTATTTTACTTATGTCCTTATTATTTTATTTGGATGCTTATTTCATCATTTGTTTGCTTATTTTATTTATTTCTGTATATTGTTGTTTTATTATTTTATTTATGTGCTTATTTTCAGTTTTATTTTCTTATTTTGTTTCTGTGCTTTTTCTGTTTTATTATTTTACTTATGCGCTTATTATTTTATTTCATTTTTATGCTTATTTCATCATTTACATGCTTATTTTATTTATTTCTGTATTATTTTTTTATTATTGTATTTATGTGCTAATTTTTATTTTGTTTATTTTTATTTTATTATTTTGTTTCTGTGCTTATTTCAGCTTATTTCCCTTGGCTTGGAACATCACACTACAGTAAACAAATCAGCTGTGTTGAAAACCATCCAAGCTTCTCACAGGAAAGCCTCACTATGGAGGTGG